>NC_090373.1:79175928-79541573 GCF_036365525.1 Heterodontus francisci
ATTTAAGCTAGGTATAAATGTGGTAATTTAAATTCATGGGGACCATTCCCAGAAGAGATTTAGCAAAATTTAACAGATGGTGAACATTTCCTCATTTACAGTACTCAAGTCCTAATTATGTCTTTCCTGCAAAACATGTCTCAATGACTTGCACACTTTTGTATCAGAAATGTAACTCTTGTAACTTACCACTTCTAATATCAGAATATCATCATGTAGTGCCTTTGATGCTACTGGCCATTATTGGGAAGTGTCCTTGTACCAGTGCAGTCAATGTGCCTGAATTAAGATGGCCATATTTTATAAACAGAAACAAGCTCTCCATTCATATTGCATTATATTTACACTATAATTCGCTGGATCTATCTATTGCATAATGATGTCATTGATGAATCAGTGACCTTGTTCATGGTGCAACCAATGGCTCATCCTGCAAACCAATCACATGGCACAATAAATAGCTAAAAACAAACAACATAACTCAGACTGAGGTGTGCCACTGGGAGGTAAGTGAGCTGCAACTTCTGAAATCACCTTCACTTTTGAACATTAACAAGTAAATAACATTTTTAATACACATTTTAAAAGTCTTTTTGTATTGACACGTACCTTTTCCACTAAAATGTCACAGGAAGATTCAATGAAAAGATCACAAAATTTTATCCCCCAGGATCCATCTGCCTCCTTGTCCCTCCCAGCTGAATAAGTCATGGATGGTGGAGTAGCAAAGGACAAAGGCACCATGAGCACTTCTCCAGTACTCTGAGTTAACCTGCAGGATGGGCATCACAGACAATTAGCACATTTAACAACAGATAGCCCTTGCTGTTGACAAATATGTCAGCTTCCTCAAGTAGAGCCTTCAGCGGGACATGGGTCCCTTCGATAGCCCCTTGCATCCTGGGGAAGCTAGCAATCCTGTGTTAATTGATGAACCTGTCTCTTTGATGCAGAGAGGACACGCTTGTATTTAATGAAGTCGGATGCCCTGAGAGTAAAGTGAGTAAAGCTATGAATCACATCAATTCCAGGTCACTCCTGCCATTATTTTTCAGTCTAAATTGTATGTGCAAACAATAGTGTAAAACTGGTGAACTGGCAATTGTCATTGTGATGTTGAGTGAAAAGGACAACATTTTATTGGCTTACACAAAGCTATTGACAGAGGCACAAATGTCCCAGCAAATTATGGTGCAATGCAAATAATGGCACAAATGATCCATTATTTCCTGGAACTTTAACATATTAATAATGATGCGTGTCATTAATGTGACATTACTATAGTACAAATTTTCAGCAAATTCAGGTCTAATGTACAACCAGGAGATTAACTACAAAAGATTATGGGGACGCTTGTGGGGATTGTAACTGTACATCCGCTCAGGACTGTGCTGTTCATCTGCACATTTCGGCAAAACCAGTCATGGATCACCTTCATGCCTGTAATTCATCAATTATCACACGGCTGGGAAATTCCTCAAAGCTGCTCCTGCTTAACTAGGAATACTTTTCTGGAAAACTTGTTTACATGCATGTTTTTTCTTTTCTCTTTTCTCAGATGAACATTATCACAGTCCGAAAATGTAATAACATTTGTACATATTCAATTTTATAAATTAATTTTATCATTGTGAATTTCAGCCATGTATAAGTTTTCTCTGAGCAACAAAGGCATCAATATATTATATATATGAAGTTAACACTTTTATTCAATATTACTTTCCTAATTGCACCACTTGATTCTGGACTGCAAAACTGTAACCTCAATAGGACGCATTTTCATCGAAATGAATCACCACAACTTGCCATTATTACAACTGTCAAATACCAGGTGGTTTGTATCTGTGCCACTGGACCCTTTGCCATAAAGTGAGTCAGGCTTTCCAGATGCTCACTGTACATACCGATAGCCACAACTAGGTACCCACAACCCAAACCACTTCCTGTGTTTACAATTTTAGGACAACTGCTTGATAACTAAATGAATGTTTGGACAAAAAAAAATATATAGGAAGTATAGTCTTTTGTATCTAATCAACTAATTGTTATATATATATATATATATATATATATATATATACACTATCTGTAGTTCAGATACATGTATAACTATATCAAATTTTCAACAGCATGCCAGATACCACACTCCAGAAGTCATAATCCAGACCTCACACTTCATAGTGTGAAAAGTATATTAAAAAAGCATGCTTTTTTTCTTGGAAACAAAAATTTACAAGGACTTTGCATTCCCCAAACAGTTATCAACAAATGGCAGTTAAATTCTGATTGACCCCAGGACTTACTTAGACTGCTTTCCTGCAGGGTGTACCTGAGCAGTGGCTTTAGAGAGATAGACCAGATTAACAGCTAAACATTGCACACATACACCAAAGTTCACCCAACCAATGAAGAATAATACCATGAAAGATAGCTAGTGATCAGATCAATATTTATACATTTATCTCTTTTTCAAGCATTTTCTTTCTATCATACTTCCTGTGCCAAATGTGGTCATTGCTGAGTCATAGATGGCGTCTCTGATGTGGGCCCACTTAGTCCCTGCATCCCCTGCAGGAGTGTTTTGAAGGGCTTTTACAAGTGAATTTAGAAACTTATGTAACAGCTGTGGATAAGAAATTCTGTTAGCGTTGATGCGCGGGCAGCCCTTCTGCTTGTAGTGATGTAGCTTCTTTGGTTTGAGTCTAACTTTGCTCCACACTAAGTATCATCACCTCATTCCGTGACAATATGAAAGGCACAATTCAGCATAGCGGTGCCTCATCGGACCATTTTCCTATCCTGAGTGGCGTGAAACAGGGCTGTGTTCTCACACCTACACTGTTTGGGATCTTCTTCTTCCTGCTGCTCTCACATGCGTTCAAGTCTTCAGTAGAAGGAAATTTTCTCCACACAAGATCAGATGGCAGGTTGTTCAACCTTGCCCGTCTTAGAGTGAAGATCAAAGTACGGAAAGTCCTCATCAGGGAACTCCTCTTTGCTGACGATGCTGCATTAACATCCCACACAGAAGAGTATCTGCAGAGACTCATCAACAGGATTGCAGCTGCCTGCAACGAATTTGGCCTAACCATCAGCCTTAAGAAAATGAACATCATGGGACAGGACGTCAGAAATTCTCCATCCATCAATATTGGCGACCACGCTCTGGACGTGGTTCAAGAGTTCACCTACCTAGGCTCAACTATCACCAGAAACCTGTCTCTCGATGCAGAAATCAACATGTGCATGGGAAAGGCATCCGCTGCTATGTCCAGACTGGCCAAGAGAGTGTGGGAAAATGGCGCACTGACACGGAACACAAAAGTACGAGTGTTTCAAGCCTGTGTCCTCAATACCTTGCTCTATGGCAGCGAAGCCTGGACAACGTATGTCAGCCAAACGCGACGTCTCAACTCATTCCATCTTCGCTGCTTCCGGAGAATCCTTGGCATCAGGTGGAAGGACCATATCTCCAACGCAGAAGTCCTTGAGGTGGCCAACATCCCCAGCATATACACCCTACTGAGCCAGCGGCACTTGAGATGGCTTGGGCATGTGAGCCACATGGAAAATGGCAGGATCCCCAAGGACACATTGTACAGCGAGCTCATCACTGGTATCAGACCCACCGGCCGTCCATGTCTCCGCTTTAAAGACATCTGCAAACGTGACATGAAGTCCTGTGACATTGACCACAAGTCGTGGGAGTCAGTTGCCAGTGATCGTCAGAGCTGGCGGACAGCCATAAAGGCGGGGCTAAAGTGTGGCGAGTCGAAGAGACTTAGCAGTTGGCAGGAAAAAAGACAGAAGTGCAAGGAAAGAGCCAACTGTGTAAAAGCCCGGACAACCAATTTTATCTGCAGCGCCTGTGGAAGAGTCTCTCTAGAGTTGGCCTTTATAGCCACTGCAGGTGCTGCTCCACAAACCACTGACCACCTCCAAGCGCTTACCCATTGGCTCTCGAAACAAAAGGGCCAAAGAAGAAGAAAAAGAAGATACTTCCTGTGTCACACTCCTGTCATGATATTCCGAATTGTTTGTTGTGCCGGCATGTTAACTTTTTGTGTTCCTTTTCCAAGCACACCCAAGTCTCTTTGAACTTTGACACTTACAAATTTGCACCTTTTAAAAAATATTCTGCTTTTCTATTCTTGTGACCAATGTGCATAACTTCATACTTCCCTACATAATACTCCATCTACCATCTTCTTGCCCACTCACTTAACCTGTCTATATCTTTTTGCAGCCTCTCTGACTCCTCCCCACAGCTTACCTTTCCAGCTACCTTTGTATCATCAGCAAACTTAGATACATTACTCTGTGTCTTTTCATCTAAATCATTAATATCGATTGAAAATTGTGGCACTCCACTATTTACTGCCTGCTAACTTGAAAATGCCCCGTTTATGCCCACTTATTGCTTTCTGCCTGTTAACCAATAGCCTGTCCATGCTAATATATTACCCCCAACTGCATGAACCCTTATCTTGCCAATTAGCCTTTTGTGTGGCACCTTATCAAATGCCTTTTGGAAATCCAGGTATACTACATCTACTGGTTCCCCTTTATCTACCCTACTAGTTACATCCTCAAAAAACTCTAATAAATTTGACAAACAGCATTTCCCTTTAGTAAAACCATGTTGACTTGTTTTAATCATACTGTGCTTTTCTAAGTGCATTGTTAAGATTTCCTCAATAATAGATTCCAGCATTTTCCCAACGACTGATGTTAGGCTAACTAGCCTGTACTTCCCCATTTTCTCTCTCCCTCCTTTCTTTAAAAGTGGTGTAACATTCGCCAACTTCCAATCTGATGGGACCGTTCTTGAATCTAAGGAATTTTCGAAAATCATAGCTAGCGCAGCCACTATATCTGCAGCTATCTCTTTTAGAGCCTTAGGATGTAGGCCGTCAGGTCCTAGAGATTTGTCAGATTTTAGTCCCTTAATTCTCTCTAATACTTTTTCTCTGCTGATAAGAATTTCCGTAATTTCTTCACTCTATTTAGCCCCTGGTTTACTGTCTATTTCTGGTATGAAACTTATGTATTCTACTGAGAAGACAGACACAAAATATTTGTTCAAGCCAAGGTGTTTACCCTCTGGCAGAAGCTGCCAGACCTGCTGAGTATTTACATCATTCTCTGTTTTTATTCCAGCATCCATAGTATTTTGCTTTTGTCTTTTTTCCTTGTCTTCTACTCTGTACTTGGATGTTAAAATCCCTCATCTTTTATACGTAAAGTGCTGGTCATCTGACTTAATGGGTTGAATTTTCAGGGCCCACTGAAGACAGGAACGGGTGTGGTGGTGGGGGCAGGGGGCCTGGAAATACCGGCGCTGGGCAGTGTGTCAATTTCAAGGCGCTGATCCCGGTGTCGGCAATAATCACCAAGGCAGGGGAAGGGCAGGACAGGAATCCCGCTCTCTTCCCAATTAAGGCCGATTAACACTGTTGAAAAGCTTGGTAAGAGCTAGTTTGGGGCGCAAGTTCAAACTTTTAAAGGGCCAGACAGGTTACCCGCCTTCAGAAACAAATAATCTGAAGGATGGCAGGAAAATGGCTGCCGTAGGACATCACCCGGGCACCATAAGAGGGTCAGCAGGATAGAAAACAGTGACTGGGCACTTGGTAAGGGGAGAGTTTGGACACCCTCGGCGCTGCACAGGTGGCGGGGAGAGTGGGCATTCAGTGCCTGGGCTTTGATCAAGCTTGGCACCACCTGGCATGACGGGGGCAGAAGAGCAGGAGGAAAGGCCGCCAAGGACAACTGGGTGGCCACCTGCCCTGAAGGAAGGCTCCAGCTGGCAATGGGGACACGACTGTCAGATTTTGAGCCCAGTGGCAATAAGACCAACACCCTCTGCAGGAAGGGCAGAACCCTGGGCATCAGGAGGTCACGGGAGAGGAAAAAAGGAGAGAAAGGCAATGGAGGCCAAACCCTCAACAGAGGATTGACCACCAAAGACGGAGCAACCTGAAGATCACCAAGAGATAGTGCCGCTCTGACCGAGACTCCCCAGGCAGATGGTCACAGATATCTGTGCACTCATCACCAAAGACCTCACATCTCACAGCACTGGTCGCTATGCCCTGCCAGTAGCCATCAAAGTCACTGTGGCCTTGAACTTCTTTACTTCTGGTTCCTTCCAAGGATCAGCTGCAGACCTTGGTGACATCTCAGAAATGGCTGCACACCATTGCATCTCGCTGGTCACTGATGCCTGCCAGGCCAGAGCTGGACAGTACATTCATTTAATGACAGACATGGCTTCGCAGGGACAGAGGGCATTGGATTTCGTCTCTGTTGTTGCATTTCTGCAGGTGCAGCGCATCATCGATTGCACCCATGTGGTCATCATGGCACCTAGTGACTGGCCAGTGAGATCCATCAACCACTTCCTCAACATCCAACTGGTCTGTGACTACAACAGAAGCTTCCTCCATGTATGTTCACTGCCATGACTCCTTCATCCTCCGCCAGTCCAGGCTGCCTCAGATCTTCATTCCATCCCTCAAAGTGCATGGATGGATCCGAGGGGGCAAGGAAAACCCTTGAGAAGATGGCTACTGACTCCTCTGGGGAGCCCCAGACAGAGGCACAGAGTTGATACAACCAATACTACCTGCTCAGCAGGACAACCATTGAGCAGGCCATCAGGCAAGTTGCAATTCTGGTGCCTGGACTGGTCAGGTGGTGCCCTCCAATACCCTCCTGCAAGGGTCTCTATCATTGAGGCGGTCTGCTGCTCTCTGGATAATTTACCCCAGAGAGGTATGGACCTTGAGGTCCTGGCAGGAGATAGCTCATCAGGGGAGGAGCAGTAAGTGAGAGAGGAGGAGGAGGAGGAAGAGGTGGTGGAGGGAGATAACACTGAACAGAGGGGTGCCCCTACTGCATGATGAGGTGGCCTCCTCCTGCCACCCTCCAAGAAGAGGGGCTACCTCTCCTCCCTCATGGCCTCCAGCATTAGATCCAGTTCAGCATCGATGAAGCAAGGGCCTGCCCTGGCCAGGTGTCAGGCCTTCTGCTCCCCTGTGACATCACACTTCCTTCTGGTGCAGTGGAAGAATTTTGTGCAAACCACAGACCTCTCCCTCAGGACATCCAGCAGCCCCAGTCATGGTTGCCTTGTGGTTACTGAGTCCCACATTTCATCTGACCCACATCCATTCCAGTCCACACACTGCTCTAAGTGGACAGAAAACCTGTCTCCATACCAATTAAGGGCTCAACCCTGAGAAAATCTAAACTTTAATCAGTTTCTCACCAAGGCAGTTTTCTGACCCAAAATCTGATCCAGCTCCTTTTCCCCGTATCCATGGCGAAAATTCAGCCCAGTAAGGCCAATGATTTTTGCCCACATCAGCTCAACCTCTGGTTTCTTGCTTACCGAGCAAGTTTAAACTTCTCGAGCTCAACTTTACATGGGCATTTACTGCTCCGAGCAAACATTTTGTAGAGGCAGACTGTTTTTCTGCTGTTTTTTGAACTGGACCAACAACCATCCATTGTTATATTTATTATTGATCTTTTGCAGACAATAGCAATTGCTGATGTAGCTCACAGGTTTTGGTTATTTATCACCACAATTCTCTGAGACCCCATCTTGTTTTGACAGGAGGTCTGTTAAAATATGTAGTTTACATTTTAAAACTACTGCTTTTTAATACTGCTCGAGATACCGCACCTTTAAAATTTACTCAGATTACTGCATTGCCAAAGACAGAATCCTATCTTTACAACATATCAACAAATAAATCAGTGAAACAATTATTAGTAAATTAATCTATGACAATCTCTGCTGACATTTTAAGAAACACCACTTTTATCACATCGCATGACATTCATTCCATATGTGTTTTATTAGCTATGGTTCAGTTGGTAGCATTCTCTCCTTTAACTCTGATGGTTGCAAGTTCAAGGATTTGAGCACAAAAATCAAGGCCATCTGTTCCAATGCAGTACTGAGGGAGTGCTGCACTGTTGGAGATGCCTTTTTTCAGATGAGATGTGAAACTGTCTGCCTTCTCAGGTGGATGTAAAAGGTCCCATGATATTATTTCAAAGGAGACCAGGGGAGTTCTTCTCAGTGTCCTGGCAAATATTCATCTTTTAATCAAACAACAACGAATGATCTGGTCATGACCACATTGCTGTTTGTGGGAGCTTTCTGTGCTCAAATTGGCTGCCACGTTTCCTATATTACAATGGTGACTACAGTCCAAAAATACTTCATTGACTGTAAAGCACTTTGAGAAATCCGGTGGTTGTAAAAGATGGTCAATAAATACAAGACTTTCTTTTAGCATATAAAGGGAAATATCTGTATTCTGCAGGCATTCACTGCTTAGTTTATATTTAATACATCCTCGCACACCTCGCGTGACAAATCACAAACTACAATTTATTCTCATACACATATTGGGCTGGATTTTACAGGTCCCCCCACCCCACCCACCGACGTCGGGGGTTGTGGCGGGGTGGGGGTAGAAAATACCTCCAGCAGAGGCCCGCCACAGCCTCAACGCCAGGAAGGCCCAGGTCAATATTGCCGGCAGTGGCGAGGCCTCGTGCCGTCCCCTCCTGCCACTTGGCGACAGGAGCAGAATTTAAATATTTTAATTTATTCAAATAAATGAATTAAGTACTTTCCCGCTCCCGCCATCCGTTCCGCAGAGATATTGCTGCCGGCACTCCCGCGCCATCGGATACCCGTTCAGAGATCCAATGTGGGACACTGGGGTGGGAGGGGGAGCAGTTAAGTATTTCAGTGCAGCAGGGTGGGTGCGGGCTCAAACGAATCCGATTGGTGTAAGGGATGGTGGGAAGGAGTGAAGTTAAAAGTTTATGACTTTGCGGGGGGTGGGGAAGGTCAGGTACGCAAGGTAGGTATTTTTGGGGGATGAGGGCAAGGCATCAATTGTATAGTTATTGGAGGTTGGCCGAGGGGCTAGAAACATTTATTTAATTTTTTAAAATAAATTTTAATGCAATATGTCTTAAAAAATTTAAATTGTAATGTAGGGCCAGAAGCCCTTTAAAATGGCGTCGGCGACTGCGCAGTGGTGCCTGACGCCGTTGCCGGGGATGGACCACCCGCCCCCTCCACGTCATTGGTGGGGACGGTCCACCCCGTCCATTTAAATGAGCCACCGCGCTGAATATCGTGGCGGCTCCGCGACGTCCAGTCCGCACAGTCAGACCGCCATTTTTGAAGCTCGCTGCCGAGCTTGTAAATTCCAGCCCATTATTGCTAAAAACCCCTTATTAAAAAATAGAGAAGAAAAAGGTTATTCCATCCCCTTACAGGGGGCAAGGGTTTCTCATCTCCATGCCCTACATTAGTCAGGCGCATTATCAGTGGCAATATGACTGATGAATAGTGCGTGTGAGCACCATCTGACAATCCCAGGCCAATGTTTTGCATATAGACTTATTGTACTACTTATAAAAGAGTAGCTGGATGAATATGTTTAAGAATTGGACTGAAGGTCACAAGGAGATACTGATACATACTCTAGTAAAGGTTGGATTAAAATTTTGTTGTTCTGTTTGATAGTCCTCGAGGATAGGACAAACATTCAGAGTGTTATCTCTTGGCTGTATTAACAATGCTTGGTTGCCTCCTGCAGGAGGTTGAGTGGGCTGATTACAAGGACAAGATGTATATGAAGGAAAAGGCTTGATGAGTCAAATGGCTTGTTCTCATTTTATGAATACATTAGATTCTTAAAGAGTTTATCTTTATCAGGTCGATCCTCCAATTCCTCTAACTTTCAGTTTCTTTGTATTCAGTTTGTCTGCAGTAAAGTGATGTTGAACTTAAGAATTACTTCCATCTGGTGCAAGCATTTCTGGAATACAATGAACCATTTCTTTCTCCTCCACTGTAAAATTTATTTTAATTACATCTCTTTTACTCATAGAACTAAGTTATCCCATCGTTCACTTGTTCTCTAAAGTCTATGTAATTTATTCTTTAACTTCAGTTACTATTAAAATGACTGAGGATCTTTTCCTAAATTATATCCCAGGAATAAGAGACTGGCTGTTTGTTTTTCCCCAGAACTTTGCATCTCTTTTCAAGTGCATAATAATCTTCTATCCTCTTGTGTCTGCCTTCTGATCCATCCTGTTGCTTCAGTTTCAATTAATTGCTTCTTTGGTTGTATTGTTTCAGGGAAAATTACTAGCTAAGACCCTTTGCTGCTCTCCTTCAAATAGTACTATGGGATAGTTTACCTCCATCTAAATAGGCAGACTATTCAAATGATAGTACCTACAACAATATAACTGTCAGCACTGTACTGAAGCATCAACCTAGATTATACTCACATTCTAATGGGGGACATGAACCACAGCTTTCTAAGTCGGAGGTGAAGTGTCTTCAACTGAGCCAAGCTTATCTTTATCTACCTTGCTCTATTATAATAAATAGGAAGCTGAATTTCTGATATGCATTCTCTTGTGCAAAGCTCTGAAGACAAAAATGTAGTACCATGTATTTCAAGCAGACTATAATTTTTACTGTGGTCCACCTTTATAACGTTACACATTTGCAGTCCTTAGCTGCACAAGCCTTATCTTTTGACTGATCACTGTAAGATCCATCCAATTTTATATCCTGTGTAGCAGCAATTTAGGCCACGCACCTTTTGTTCCAAAAGCCAATGGGTTTCTTCCCGAGAAAGACCTTTTAAATTATTCACTTAATCAAATGGCTTTTGCCACTAATGCCTCTTCCCTTTTGGCCCACAGCTGCCAATGATAACATCGATTTGTTCCAGATCAGAGGGGTTACTGTCAGGATTGCAGTCTACACACAACTTTGAGATCGATTCAAGAATCAATTAGATATTGAACATCACTGGTTGTTATGGTAACATACAAATATACAAAAACAATGGACAGGAACCAGTGAGCCTGTTCCATATTTTGGTGTCAGGGCTGCGGGGTTGGTTTATATAAGGCAGGAGGAGATTCAGGCAGTGATCTGCTCTACTGTTTTACTACCCGAGCAGTGATAGTGGAATTGATTCTGACTAAACAATTAGAGTCAATCTCAAATGCAGTCTGATGCACAATACCAAGTCAAATTGCTAACCTTATGAGATATGATTAGTTCATTGTTTGAATTAATCTGAAAATATTCTTGGTTGCAGGCTACATCAGGTCAGTGTATTAAAGTCACAGAGTTCAGCAGCTTCATTTAATACTGACCACAGGCTTTAAGTGTCTCCAGTTCTCAAGCAGTAAAGATCTATTTGTTGTGGCATGTTATAGATTTGTGATGTTCCTTGCTTATATCATAATAACCCATGTGTTCAGTGATGTTGTTTGAACAATTCATTATTTGAAGACCATGAGAGTTAGTTTGTTGCCAGTCCACAACCACTTATAATCACAAGAGGAGGAGAGGATGACTCATATATTGATAAAATAGGGATGCCTGGAAATCAGAGAGAATAACATCTGCAGGATAAGAGCTGGAGAGGGAATGCAGACCATTGATGTTTGACCAGAGAAACGAAGTCCAACTTTTTCTTCAGGAAACCCAAAAGAAAGAGCCAAGGCCCTTAGTGCAAAACACCACCCAAGTTAAAAGGAGCCAGGGAGTGCACAAGGTTAATCAAGGAACAAAGGTCTGGTGATGTAAAGCTTGAGTTTAAAAATAAACTATAGAAGAAAGGGAAGCCTGAGGGAGAAAAGGAGTTTAGCAGATTTGAGATTATGCAATGGTGAGTTACAGTAGAAAGTGGTGAAGTGATCATTAGGCCCTGATTTTAACCCTGGCACATTTTTGGGCAGGTAGTCACGATGGGATTTAGAAACTCACCCACTGCTCCAGAAATGAGACATTGGAGGAAATTTTAACTGCAACAATTGGTGGATCAGAAGTGGACTGAGGGTAAAAGTTTTGATTTTTAGAGTGGGAACACAACCTGGTTCCAATGTGCTCACTTCTGGGTTTAATGGAGACCCTTTAGATGCTGGTACGACACCTACATGCAGAAGTCGGACATTTAGTAAATGAATGCGGGTGGGTTCTTATTGGTAACATTATTTGGAGACGTTTATGACCTCTTTTTAGATTGTTTTTAACTTGATACAGGTTTCCTGGGAATGAGGAAACTGACCAGGGAAATGGAGGCAAATTTGAGCAGCAGTTCAGGTGGGTATTTAAATTTCTCATTGTCCCATCTGAATAAAAGCTGACTTATTGCAGTTGGTGTCTCTGTTCCCTCTGGCGAGGCTGCATAGGTACAACTTTTTTTCAATCCTTGAGGATTTCAAACTAATAAGCTCTGGATGGAGGCATCTTGAATGTGTTTGATAGCAAATCAGATGTTACGACTGAGGCGGAAGCAACGCACTATCAATTCAGTCCCGTCACTCCACAGGTTGCAACATATTATTAAAGTTTTCACACCCAACTGGAAAAACAGCTAAATTAGACACTCTAATAACCCCCAGAATAAAACAGATCGAACTAGGTATCTTCATACAACAACAAATTAACCATTTATTAAAACTAAAAATCTTAAACATTATTAAGATAAACTTATGTCTAAAGACATTATGACTTCTTATTTTAATCAAACTCCCCCATTCACACACATACACTCAAAAATAGCAGTAGTTAACCAGTTTTAAAAGTGCTGTTTTTAAAATTAGCTGTTTCATAAGAATAAATAAATAAATCTTTGTGGGTTAAATTCCTGATGGGTGAGGTATTCTAATGTAGAAATAATCAAATGCTACTCGAAGTCTCCACATGGATTTGATGAAATAGTCCTTCAATAGATAGGCATTCAAAACACAGGAGGGAGGAGCACGGGAGGGAGGTGCTTAGGAGGGAGGTGCGCGGTGTAAGATTACTAAAAGTTACTAACCAGCGTACTAATTGTTAAAATCCAGCCATTATAAACTAACTTATTATCATAAACTAACATTTAGCTTTATTATAACTCTTCTTTGTAGTATGCTAAAGTGGAAAAACTTAGGAAATAGGGCACAGTATGGATAAGATGGCAGAGGGATTCTGGAAGATTATGTCAAGCTTACTTACAGCAAAAGGGTGAGACCTTGACAGCAGACAGTGAAAACAGCTTCTGCATGTCTTGTAGTGAGAAAGGCATCCTCCAAATGTAAAAACATTGAGATAAAGTAGTAAACACAAAGAAAACTACTTGTGCAAATCCAAAAGGTTAGCAACTATCACAAAATGATCCTTGGTTGGTTAAGAAAGGCATCCTTGAATACAAGACTAATTACTGATTGGGAGAGGGGAGGGTTAACTGGAAAGATGCCAGGATAAAGAGTCTTGTCTTTGCTACTGTGCAGCAGAGAACAACAAGAGATGAGAGAGAGAGACCGAAAGCTTGAAGACCACAAGCTGCAAGAGAAAGAGTTTTGCGCTCTGCCGTCCAGTCTCTAATACAGGTAGTATCTGAGTTAGACTGTTAATTACTGCCTGAGTTTGTGACTATGGTTTATCTGAAAACTTAACAAACTTGTCCTTACCTTTATCTCAATAAAGTCGATTCATAGTAAGCTTTGTGCTGCCAAGTCTATTTCCACTTGAGAAGGGGGTATAAAACACCCCTATTTTATCAAATCTTACAGCGGGAGGGAGGTACATGGGAGGGAGATGCGCGGGAACGAGATGCGCGGGAGGGAGCTGCAGTACAGCGAGAGGCCACAGTGGACAATACCCATGTCAAAGGGTTTTCGGACAGAGACTCAGCTCCTTGGATTTCAGGAGAGTAGTTTTTCTGCAAGCTGAGGTTATCACATCAGATGATGACAGATATTTGCAGCCTATGACAGGAAGGCCTGCTTTCTTCTTGTATCTGGTGCCCATGCATTACCTGTGGCTGTGAAAGTGATCACCACACTCAATGTTTTCACCCCCAGATCCTTCCAGAGTACTACTGGCAAACAGCCAGGATCTCCCAGTCAGCTGCATAGAAATGTATAAGGCAGATCACTGATGGCTTGTTTGCCAAGACCAACTTTCATGTACATTTTCCCTGTGATGACAATAGCCAGAATGAGCAGTATCCCCGAATCACCTCTCTGGCTGGATTCCCACAAGTACAGAGTGCCATTGACAGCACACATGTGGCAAACAGGAGTTTTTATAAACTGCAAGGGCTCTTTGTCCATCCTTGTGCAGCTGCTGTGCAACCACAGGAAGAGGTTCATTCAGTTCTCAGCCAGATTCCCCAGGAGCTGTCATGCAGCCATCATACTGAGGCATTCCAACAAGACCTGTCATTCAAGAAATCAGACTTAGGGACAGATTCGTTAGACACAATAGATACTCACTTCAAATTTAGCTTATGACACCTCTGAGGAACCCCACCAATGATGCGCAGAAGTGCTACAGTGAGAACCATTTAATCACCAGATATGTCATTGGGCAAGCCACTGGAATTGTGACAAAGTGCTTCTGGTGCTTAAATAGGTTAACAGGCACATTTCAATACAAACCAGCAAGGGTCTCCAGAATGATAATTGTGTACTTCATCCTGCACAATATTGCACAGCAGAGAGGATTGCAGGTGGAGGAGAACAAAGGGACTCGTCACTCATCTTTAGATGAGAACATGGAGAATGAAAAGGAGGAGGATGAAGGTGAGGCACCCATCACCAGACCAGCTACTTACATTGCTGCCCGGGTTGCCATGGGTGGCCTAATACTGTGAGGGTTCACCTCGTGTGAAATATACAAACTGAAATCCTGTGGTTGCCTCCCACTACTAAAATCATATTGCATCCTGCTTCCCACCACACTTTGTACTAAACAGTCCTTTAACCACTCCTTCATCCATTGCACATCTGTCTATTGTCCCCACATGTATTGACATTCATCATGAAACAAGTGAAAGGAGAGTTGGCACTTGGGACATAATGATGGACAAGACATGGAGGTGATGCTAATCAATAAATTTGATCCGGCATTAACAAAGAGAAAGGAAACTTAACAACAGAACATTTTGTCAAACACTCATATGCATACACATGGTGAATTACAATTTCTTGAACTTACACTTCCCCCGTGCGGTTTCAGCAGAGGTAGAGGCAGGCTGCTCAGATCCCTGCTCTCTGATGCTTTCAGCCTATACCCTCTGGATTTTGGAGCCCCTGAGAGGCCTGCAAAAGACTGCTCCACCTGTACATGTGCAGGGGCAAACTCAGCCATTGGGAGGCAAAGCAGCATGTCGGATACTAGCTTGAATGGGGGAAATGGGTGAGAACTGGGAGAACTTTGAGTGGAGTTCTCATTTCCCCTTTCACCATCATCCCTCTCCTGGGTAGTGCCTCGCCTACCACTCTACTGCAGACTTGCTTGGTGAAGATCAGTGACATGTTGGAAGGCCACGGATAAGGTATCTGTGATCCTGTTTAAGGTGGCCGGCAGACATGTTAGTATCCAAAGTCTGCACGGTTGTGGTTCCAGCCTGCATGGACTCATCTGGGAGCCTTGTCTGAAGATCCAGGGAGCTGATCTTTCTCTCCATGGCAAACATTCCCCCAATTCCCTGCTCCACCATTCCACTAGTGATGGAGTTGGAATCGTCCATCCTCTCAGGTGTTGTGGAGAGTATGGGTGGCATGTCTATCAGCACCTGATGCACTGCAGCATTCTGCTTCTCAATAATAGTCCCCAGGGTTCAGCATCTGTGTCCAGTTGAGCAGACCTTGGAGACGATTGAGCCCCACAAAGCAGATTTGCCACAGCTCTCCCTGACATCAATGTCTGCTCATGCTCATTTGTGGGGTATGAAGCACAAGGTACAAACCCAACTGTGCACCGGTGTAAGTGGACCCACCAAAATATGAGTATTTGCTGCCCTTGCTCTATATCCACCATCCAACCTATACACCTCCAATTTCTATTTGTGCACTGTTCCTTTCAATACAGCTTGAAATTGGAGGAGATGGTGGCAGATTGGAAATGTCACTGAACTAGTAATCCAGAGGTCCAGGGGCATGCATTCAAATCCCACCTTGGCAACTGGTGGAGTTTAAATTCAATTAATAAAAAAAATCTGTAATTGAAAGCTAGTCTCAGTAATGGTGCCAAAAAAAGCTCATAATCGATTGTCATAAAAACCCAAAATAAAAACAGGAAATGCTGGAAATACTCAGCAGGTCTGGCAACATCTGTCGAGAGAGAAGCAGAGTTAACATTTCAGGTCAGTGACCCTTCATCAGAACAGTTGTAAAAACCCATCTGGTTCACTAATGCCCTTTAGGAAAGGAAATCTGCCATCCTTACCTGGTCCGGCCTACATGTGACTCCAGACGCACAACAATGTGGTTGACTCATAACTTTTCTCTGAAATGGCCTAGCAAGCCACTCAGTTGTCAAGGGCAATTAAGAATGAGCTTTGGAATGAGTTCTTTTATGTTGTCTAATGCAACCTAACTGAGATGTGTGGAGTCTAGTTGGTTGAAGAACTCAAACAGGTTTATTACAGCTAAACTATTATACGGTACAGAGCAAATTATTTATAGAACCTTACTCTGGGTGTTACAGTTGTAGAATAACCGTGGGACTGAGTCACGTGACTGTGTCCTGGTACTTGGCTCATTAGCATACTAAGATCTTAAAGCGATGTCACTCTCACAGACAATCATACAACATCTCGCTTCTTTCCAAAGATAAGTCTCAGATGCCAAAAGCAAAAACATAAAAAATTAGATAACATCAAAATTAGTTATATGGGATATAGATGGTAAAATTTACAGGTATGAGGATAGGGATTATGAAATTTACAAATGCAGAGGCTTAAAAGTCCATATGTCATTTCAGTGGTTTGACTATTCTTGCTTGGAGAATTTGCGCTCATCTGTTGCTTTTTTTCTGAGGTTTCTCCCTCTCTGCGTTCAGTTTCTGTTGCTCTGTCTTCAATATACTAACATACTCTGTTGCTTTTCTCAAGATGACCACTTTTGAGGCCTTGTCATTCTTGGAAAGTTCCGGCACCTCATTTCGGAGAGCCAACAGACAATGCTTCAACTCATTTCTCCTCTGTCTCTTCTGGACATTGCATGCCCTTCGCTTATCTTCATTCTCCACGTCTGAAGGCTTGGGGCTCAAAGTCGAGGACTTGTTGGGGGAGAAGGACTTGGTCTCATGGAGGTACCTGTCCATTCAGGCTCGTAGTGCTGCTGGTGGTTCTTTAGGGAGCAGAAGAGAAGGCGCAGCATAGTTGTGCTGTTGCTGGGTTTCCAGAATGTACTGTTTGATACTGATCAGAGTCTGTGAGTGGGTTCCGATCCTTGGAGATTTCCCCTTGGCAATGCTCCCTGCTGCCAGCCTTTGCTTCTCAGTAGTGACAACGTCAATCTCTTCTGAGTCACTGGAATGCAAGGAAACAATACCTGTTGACAAAGAGCTTTCACCATCTGAGTTTGGATCTTCATTCTCTTGGTGTGGCGTCTCTGAGATCCTAGAGGAACTGTGAATCAATGTGGGTACCCTTGGTCTCTTCTGTTGTAATGGGTACCTTGGTGACCTCGTGGATGGTCATGATGTTGAGGTCCTTACACACTGGTAGTCCTGCCACTGCTTGTCCACTCGTGTCTACAAGGTAGAATGCTTGTGGTTTCCGTGTCGACTTGCCGTATCTGCATTGTATTGTTAACGTGCCACTTCAAGGGATGGGTGAACCATTATATGTAGATAACTTGGCAGTTGTCAGTTGCATCATTGATTTCCAATGACTCCAGTACATACCTTTGCGTATTCGGACTGGTAGGATATTTGCACTAGCGCCGGTGTCAATCTTGACCCTGAGTGGATGTTTGCTAGCTTTCTTTGGGCATGTGATGCTAATAGTGGCAAAAGCTTCCAGTTGTTTGACTTCATCAGTTTGATGTGTCAAGTTCACAATGTGGAGCGTCTGTTCGTCTTCTGGCTGAGAATTACTCCTTGTTGAGTCTTGTCTCAGGATTGTCTTGCTGTGGAGTTAGTTTATCGGCTTGCGTTTACACAGATCTCTGGCGCTGTCCTTCTCCTGTTGCCGTGCCTGTCTTCTGTTTGCCCGTGTCCTGCTGCAGCTTCTGGCCGCGTCTTTGGAGCCAGATTTCTTGCTTGGGGGGCCCAGTGTCCTTGTCCACCAGATGCCTTGCACAGGTTACAAAATGCAGGGCAATTTCACTGTGAGTGGGACAGACTCACACTTACCACACAGCTTGCTTGCTCTTTTCGACCTGGTTATAGTGCCAAAACTGTTGGCTGCACCTCACGGGTGCTTCGGTGCAGAGGGATCTGGGTGTCCTCGTGCATGGATCGCAGAAAGCTAGTATGTAGGTACAGAAAGTAATAAGGAAGTCAAATGGAATTTTGGCATTTATTGCTAAAGGAATAGAATATAAAAGTAGGGAAGTGTTGCTGCAACTGTACAAGGCATTAGTGAGACCGCACCTGGAGTATTGCTTACAGTTTTGGTCCCCTTACTTGAGGAGGGATATAGTTGCATTGGAGTCGGTTCAGAGGAGGTTCACTAGATTGATTCTAGGGATGAGAGATTTGTCTTATGAAGAGAAATTGAGCAGTTTAGGCCTTTACTCTCTAGAGTTTAGAAGAATGAGAGGAGAAGGGGATTGACAAAGTAGACGTACAGAGGATGTTTTCTCTAGTGGGGCAATCTAGAACGAGAGGTCATAGTTTTAGGATAAGGGGTAGCAGATTTAAAACAGAGATGAGGAGAAATTACTTCTCTCAAAGGGTCGTAAGTCACTACCCCAGAGTGCGGTGGATGCTGCGACATTGAGTAAATTTAAGGAGGAGATAGATTTTTAATTAGTAACTTTTTTTTATTCATTCATGGGATGGGGGCGTCACTGGCCAGGCCAGCATTTATTGCCCATCCATAATTGCCCTTGAGAAGGTGGTGGTGAGCTGCCTTCTTGAACTGCTGCAGTCCATGTGGGGGTAGGTACACCCACAGTGCTGTTAGGAAGGGAGTTCCAGGATTTTGACCCAGCGACAGTGAAGGAACGACAATATAGTTCCAAGTCAGGATGGTGTGTTACTTGGAGGGAACTTGTAGGTGGTGGTGTTCCCATGCATTTGCTGCCCTTGTCCTTCTAGTTGGTAGAGGTCGCGGGTTTGGAAGGTGCTGTCTAAAGAGCCTTGGTGTGTTGCTGCAGTGCATTTTGTAGATGGTACACACTGCTGCCACTGTGCGCCAGTGGTGGAGGGGGTGAATGTAGTTGGGGTGCCAACCAAGCGTGCTGCTTTGTCCTGGATGGTGTCGAGCTTCTTGAGTGTTGTTGGAGCTGCATCCATCCAGGCAAGTGGAGAGTATTCCATCACACTCTTGACTTGTGCCTTGTAGATGGCGGACAGGCTTTGGGGAGTCAGGAGGTGAGTGACTCGCCACAAGATTCCTAGCCTCTGACCTGCGCTTGTAGCCATGGTATTTATATGGCTACTCCTGTTCAGTTTCTGGTCAATTGTAGTGCATAGGATGTTGATAGTGGGGGATTCAGCGATGGTAATGCCATTGAATGTCAAGGGGAGATGGTTAGATTCTCTCTTGTTGGAGATGGTCATTGCCTGGCACTTGTGTGGCACAAATGTTACTTGCCACACAAGTAACTTATTTACTTATCAGCCCAAGCCTGAATATTGTCCAAGTCTTGCTGCATTTCTACATGGGCTACTTCAGTATCTGAGGAGTCACGAATCATGTTGAACATTGTGCAATCATCAACGAACATCCCCACTTCTGACCTTATGATGGAAGGAAGGTCATTGATGAAGCAGCTGAAGATGGTTGGGCTGAAGATGGTTGGCTTGAAAGGTTACAAAGAATGGGCAGGAAAGTGGAGTTGAAGCCGAGATGAGATTAGCCATGATCGTATTGAATGGAGGGGCAGGCTCGAGAGGCTGAATTGCCTACTGCTGCTCCTAATTCTTATGTTCTTATGTTCGTGCTTGCTGGTGCTGTTGTCCAGCTACAATGGCTTCATATTTTCTGCCATCTTCCAGCAGTGCATCAATGCTGTGACCTTTCTTTTTCCCCCGAGGTCTTTCTGAAACGCTTCAATGGGTGTTGATACAATCACTATATCCATTATATCCATTATGAATGAGCAAGGCATAGAAGGATATGAAATTAGTGCAGGCAGGTGGGATTAGTATAGATAGGCATTATGGTTGGCATGGACGCGGTGGGCCGTAGGGCCTGTTTCTATGCTATACGACTCTATGACTCTATTAGGTCCGATAGCTCTGTTTCTGAGAAGTCACATTTGTTGCCCTTACTTCAGCATCTACTAATAAATTGGTCTATTGATTCCTGTGGCTGTTGCCTGTGGGACATCCATTCCAGGCAGTGAATTCTAAAATTCACTCGTAATCAGAGCTGATCTTCTTGCACTTTCCACATCTTTGAGGCATCTTTCTGGTCCCCGTCAGATAGTCCAGAGGTGTTGATTCTGTGTAATCTCTCATTTCCAATTGCCATAAGTATTTTTATAGCCTGTTTTTCTGGTTCTACAATTATTCGGTCTGTGAAGAAGAACTGCAATCTTTGTTTGAACAGTTGCAACTCGGATAGGATATCCAAGCCCTTCCAGTTCATGCTGGGAAATTTGGTATTCATATTTCTGCTGTTCTATTGCTTTAAAACTGGCTTCAAGACTTGTTCTATGACTCTACACTGTTTCCCCTTTAAGAGACTCTGTTATTTATATTAGCTGCTTTGATTGACAGGAGCAGATCTTTGCTAGTGTTGTGCCTTTATCGTGCTTCCAGCACTTAAGCCTATTCTGTTTACACAGCTGCTCACTAGCTGTTAGAGTTTGTTTATGTTCTTCAGGCTGGAGTGGTCTTATTGTTTTATTACTGTGGCTTTGTGAATAGAAACTCTTATTTACGCTTGAGTAGTTTAATTTTTGTTTTAAACTTAGGCTGTGTGGATGAAGGCTCTGCAGTGATCTGGATTTTCCTGTGTTTTTTCTAACTGATGCCTCTTGCAATGATGCCGACCTCGATCAGCTCGGGAAAGGAATTGGGTCTATTCCATTTTTTTCTACACAGAGCTTTTGAAAAAAATTATCTGTTGAAGGACGTCAAAGCTTTTTTTTTAAACCAGTATCCCTCGACCGTTGGCACAATGATTCACCTGATTATTTCCTTGCAGCCTGTCATTCTGAGCTCTGTCTGCTACAGCTGGAGGTAACTCTTTTTTTTCTTTAGTGTTTGAGCCAGTATTTTGTTTTGACTTTTCTCTCCAGTGGCTCTCGGAAAGTCATAGTAAGAGCTGTTTTATCTGTGGTCTTCAATTTAGACTTTTTTTCTCAACACAGCTGCCACCATATAATGAGTCCTTTTTTATTGTCTGATGCAACATAACTGAGATGCATGGCATCCAGTTGGCTGAAGATCTCAAACAGGTTTATTGCAGCTAAACTATTATACAGTACAGAGCAAACTATTTACAGAACCTTACTCTTGGTGTTACAGTTGCAGTGGCTCTAGCTCCGAGTCACATGACTGCATCCTGGTACTTGGCTCATTAGCATACTAAGATCTTAAAGGGGCATCACTCTTAAAGGCAATCATACAACAGACTTTGCTAGTGATGTCCATATCCCATGAACATTTTTTTTTTAAATGTCATGCGGATGTGCATCACTCCTGCTCTCCACAAGATAGGGAACTTGGAACTCAAAATGAACTGGATCAGCTGAGCTAACTTAAAAACAAGAAATGCTGGAAATTCTCAGCAGATCTGGCAGCATCTGTGGAGAGAGAAGCAGAGTTAACATTTCAAGTCAGTGACTCTTCTTCAGAATTATATTATATTAGCTCAGTTGACTTCCTGGTTTCCCTCACACAATTCCAGCACAACCACCCTGCACCCCCCAGAAGCCACTTTCATATTGATATCAGGGCCATTGTCTATTTTAAGTACTGGGCTTCATTTAAATCCCTGCAGCCAACTTCACACCCATTCCAGACAAGAGCAGCAGAAAATCATGCCCAAACAGAAGAGATAAGTGGCAGAATAAGTTGCTGAGACCATCACACATGGGTCCTATGATAGAGCAATGGGGGAATCTGCGGCTGGGGAGGCCAAAGTTTTCAATTTGCCCAACAGAGAACACTCTCTCCTCCTGGAACCATGAGTAAAGTAAGCAAGACCTTACTTGTTTGGGTCTTCTCTCAGCCAAATCCACTTCTCACCATCTTCACCTAGTAGGAAACATACTGTGACTTGCCACTCAGGCAAGATAAATATTACAGCCAGGTCCTGAAGATATCACTAGTGTTTAAAGTACATTTGTGAGAAAGGAGCCCAACGGCTTTGCTTCGCATGAATGTCCTTGTCAGCTGCTCAGTTGAGTGTTTTACAATCGGGAGCCATCAGCTGCTGGCATCTCCAGGAGGGGAAAGTAACTTGGGCGATTTTAATTGCCACCCAGTCAGCTGGGCAGGTCTGCAATTTCAGCTCAGTGCTTGGTCCTGCCGGGGAATAGGTCTGCACCTAAGTGATCCGAGGTGGATCTGGGCCAACACACTAAATATGCTGCAGCTTGGCCAGCACAGGCGCAACGCACTTTGGATGTGCTGCACTTGGCCCAAGCTGAGGTGATGGTACACAGCAGGAAAATCATCTCTATTGTAGCCTAGATTTTCCTGTCAAACAAGTTAATTGGTAGAAGTGAGTTCCACCCATCCAAGAGATTTGGGGCTCGATTTTATCTGGCCCTTGGAGACAGACTGGGAGGTGGTGGGTGAGGACAAAATGCTGTGAGGTGGCGTTGGGCAGCATGCCCGATGTTGTCCTGTCTCCATGCCATTTTGTCTGCAATAGGCACCGTGGTGGACAGGAAGTCTGTTGGGAGGCCAATTGAGCCACATTTGGGCCATGAAGAGCCACTTAAGGCCGCCTCCCACCTCTGCTGGCATTTACCCAATGCCAGAGGGGCACACCACTACATGGAAATACCGCCAGATGACACCTGGTGACCTCCTAGAGAGCTCAGGGTGGGGGAGCCATGCCTCACGGCCACTCTGTGGCCCATGGAGGGCCCCCCCCCCCCACCACTGAAAGATCCACTAACCTCACTAACAACTGCACCCCCCTCATCGCCGGGGCCTGCATTAGTGGCTTGGCTGAGCCTGACCCCACACACCTGTCTTCTGGGGCCTCCACCATGGCTGCTGCTCCAGGCCTACTGTAGTACTGATTGGCCAGTAGATCTTGGGGCTGGATCTTGTCCCATAAAGGGGACGGAATCCCCTATGGTAGGCAGTTAATTGCCTGTCTGCCATTGAATTTGACTGGGGGTCTGATAAAGGGCCGAGGCGGGGTTGCCCCTCCACCTTCTGGCTCGTTGCCACGACACCCGTTGCCAAAATAAAATCCAGCCCTTGCTATTGATCCCAGCAAATTTTCCAGAACCAATTTCATTTGAATATTTTAGCTGGACTCCCAGTGATATTGGCACCTGCAATTGGGAGATCACCACAGGGCCCACCAGAAATGGTTTCTCTGGTACAATTTTAACACCTGCAGAGACCCAGGGACCTAAAATAGAGGCTAGACTAGCCCAATTCAGGATCAGGATGGAGAACCTCCTTTGGTATGCAGGCCATTAGATCAGGCAAGGGAACTGCCCAGGCACATTAGAGGGAAGTAGCCTTGAAAGCTGGTGCCCTCTCCACAGTGAACACCCACCCCACCACCACCAGCACACCACCACTCTCTCCTGCCAGCAACCCACCGCCCCAACCAGATAGCTATTCATTGTTGCAAGAAATTTCATGACCTGACTATATCAGGCAAGATAAAAAGAGTAAGCCACATCTTCTAGGATTACTCCATACAAACTAAATTTATGCTTATAACCCCCTTGCCCTCACTGCGCTGAAGTGCTTAAAGAGCTTATCATTAATGTTTTGTGGGTCCCTTTACACTGCCAACCTTCACCAGCGTGTGTTCTTCCACTTGCAGCATGTATGAAGTCTGCAAATAGCTTCACATAATATTTAACTGCTTGTTTAATGTGCCTATCATCATCCTATTATGATCTGTCAGCTGGCACCTTGGTTGGCAACAAATTATGGGAATCAGAGGACACATTGTCTGCATTCTACTTAAAGCAGATGATAACCTGTAATGCACTGGAATGAATTGACCACTTGTCATGGCCCTTCAATCTGAGGCCTCTCTTCCCCCTTTGAGGAGGAAACATTGCAGTTGCTGGGGAGGCAGCTAGGAGAAGGAGTCAGAGACAGGGAGGTTGAAGGTTAGGTGCCAGACGTAGATTCGTCATACCATTCTGCTTATCTTCCTTCTTATGCTACTGAACCACACACAACTGGTCAGCAAGCTACATCAAAAACTATGAACAATTCAGTCTGTTTGTCCGAGAGCCTCTCAAAATTCAACTGATTTGTTAAACCAAAAAAAAACCAAATTCAGATGAAGAAAGATACCGGTCAGGATTTGCTGCCGTCCCTTTGCTGACTTATCAGCAGGACTGGGAGCAGGACAGCAGGCGATATGTCAAGGATATTGTCTGTTTTGTCCCTATCCATTTTTAATGCCTCACATAATATGCACGCAGCATAATATAGGCACATGCAAATGACCACTACATCATTCAGTATATCTTTCATAGTCTGCATCACATGCTAGAAGCTGAAGAAAAGCTGTCCAGTACTGGAAATGACTAAATGGTATTATGGGAAATTGTGTACAATGCACATACATTCAGTCCACAGGATTTGCCTTCAGCTTTCAGAGTCAGGGCTCTGGGCATAAGTATCAAGTCAAACCCTAGTTTTTGGGAGAGGGTGATGCTTTCAATTAAAAACTTGAACAAAGGTACTAAAAGACACCAATAATTGAATGTAAAAATCGAGTCACGTTATTGTGAAAGATAGCATTTTGCTGATTTTCACTTTGTCTAAAATTATGGCCTGGAATTTCCTCAGAGCTTCTCCTCTTCCGCTGCCCTCACCACCCGAAATAACGCGATGGCCCTGTTTTCATAAAAGACCCAGAACAGACATTCTTTTTTGATGATGTTTGGTATGTTGAAAGTATCCCTATGATAAAAACTTCCAATCATGATCCAACTTTCTTGATGATTCTACTCTACATTCATGACTATCCTTCAGGTCATAGCCCCTTCTGTAAATGGAACTCCATTCTTCTCAGAACACAATGGCTAAAACAGAAGATCTCCATTGTCTCCATGTGCTTCAATGAGGCAATGCAAATCTTGACCTGGAAATTCTGTGGAGGTTCATCTGATTTCTCATCATAAAGTCAATGGAAAACCGGCAGATTCTGAGACAAAGAGCTTAAGTGTTGTGAAAGAGGCATTTGCCCTATTGGCCACCTCCACCCTTTTCCCCATTGGTTGCTTTTCTTGGCATCCTGCGATGTTCAGAGCCAAAGACTGTTGACTTCTTCTGCCTCACTTTTTTATTAACAAAAGTCACTGAGATCCTAATGCTCAAGAACCAGGCTGCTCTCCTAGTCCACTACTTGTAAACACTGGTTTTGCAAAACCAGTTGCTTTAGAAGTGATTTCGGAATGGTGTGAACCCAATATAAAGGCTGGAAGAAGAGAGAGGAGTCATTAATCAGCCCTGTCACCCTTCGACTGCTGGAAATCTGCACCATGTGCAAAATGATCTCCATCCCTTTCTGGAACACACACAGAGCAACCGCAAGACAAAATTCAAGAAATCAAATAAAACGATCGGCAACATACCCAATATTTACACTATTCTCGGCATTTCCTCAAATTAACTGAGTCACAACTGCTGACATACGCTTGACGAAGTGTCAGAAAATTTGAAAAAGAATGCCTCCAAGAAATGTTTTATCCTGCCAAAAAGTAAAATAACAGAAAAGTCTCAAGAAGCATCTTCGAAACCAGTGCAGGACTGTTCACATTTTGCCATAAAATGCCACCACAGCCACAGTTATATTTTGAACCTGGCCTCCACAGAACTATAACAACTTTGTTGTTTCTGCTTGGGGACAACTTGTACTTTCATATAAC
The DNA here is from genome assembly GCF_036365525.1 of Heterodontus francisci. Classification (NCBI taxonomy): domain Eukaryota; kingdom Metazoa; phylum Chordata; class Chondrichthyes; order Heterodontiformes; family Heterodontidae; genus Heterodontus; species Heterodontus francisci. The sequence goes on from NC_090373.1 coordinate 79,201,993, forward strand.
TAATGGGTGTCTATAAAACAATCTCTGATTAAACTTGATAACTACCACCAGTGGTCAGTTGTATTATTTCCATACACATAAAAATGCTGGATTATATTTTCTGGTTGGCCAGATTGGTCCAAATGGTGCAGAACCTGCAAGTGAAAGCGGGAATGCTTTCGCCAGATCCTCATTCATTCAGCACACTGCATACTCTTTCAACTTGCTTTTAGGCCTGTACCAAATGCATGAGAACTTCACTTTAAGTCGATGATGAATGCTAATGGCTGGCTTCATCAGAAAGAATTTTGGGGGTGGGAGGGGGGGATCTGTTATATCACCATCATTGGCGCCCAACCCCATATACTGAGCTTTTTTGCAGAGTTCAATTTCAAAATCGGCTGTAGATGGTTAATTATCGAATGGGATTAAGGAAATGAGTATTTGTAATTTTTTTGCCATTTCATAAATTAATGTGATAAGATTTTCCCCACATTTATTTAACAGAAAGCAACTAAGTACAGAGATAGCCTGGATTGCGATTGAAATTCTAAAACTTAACCCTTCCAAACAAGCTTGATATATTCTGTTAAGTTTTGTAATATCAGTTACAAACTGCAACCAGTTACTATGTGCATGTTTGCTGAATTCAGCAAACTTTTGCAGAAGAAATGTAAAAAATGTTGAAATCAAAAATAATAGCTCTTTAAAGTTTTTATGCAATATTTTTACTGAAACTCTCATCCTGAATTTTGTTGAACTTTTTCAGTGAAAGGTCATTTTCATGCTGTGACTGCAAATGTACTTTTTATTTTATAGTTTTCACATTTACTTTACACAATCTTTGGAACCTTCGAAATATATTCTTTTGTTGGTAAATCTATAAGTATTATCTATGTTTTTTAAATGAACCTGCATATGTAATTGACGTACCACAAACAGACTGTTGCAAATATGAAACAGTAAAATTGGGTTTCTTTCTTGGATCAAAAAGTTTTATTTCAACTGTTTCTGTTTTCCAAAGTCTTTAATTTTAAATTTTTTGATTGTTCTGAATGGAACTCTAACTTTCTGGCCATTAAACACACCATCACACATGACTGACATTACAAATTATTATTGAATACAAAGTTATTGTAACTTAGAATAACACACACTAAACCAAAAGCTATGTATTATTATTTATTTTCTTAGCTGAAAAATGATTTCAGTATTCCTGAATGTTGTGAAAGGAAGCAACCTAAGTACAATAAAATTGTCAATTTTATTCAGACAAATATTGGCCTAAAACTGACCTAAGCGAAAAGATTTTCATTTGCGTCGTCGTATTTGATCAAATACATTCAATTTTCGGACAATATACTATTATGATTGATTTTCCATAGATATTAACATATTTCTTTCCTATTCAAAAGAAAGCAACAACTTTTTTTTAAAAATACACATTTTTGTAATACACACTGGGGGAAGAAATTTGTTTGTGTAGCAGCACTTCTAACACTACACAGATTTATGTCACTTCCCCTGGGGCAGGCAACGCTCCCTGTGCAACCTATGTGGAGTTCTTCATTGATATCATTGAAGAATGCAAGGCAGGTAGCAGCCCACAGCACTGGCTGCCCCGGTGAATCGATAAGTCTAGAACGCTATGTGAATGAGTTTCTCCTTCATTATCAATCCAACTGACTTGCACATGGTGATACCAGTGCTTCATGAGATATCACCATGACAAAGATAACTTTCCATGGCACAAGCTCCAATCCAACAGCAATTTCTTAGATTTTATTGAATTATTAGCCAACTTTGATAAGATTTTAGCTGACCATGTTGTGTGAAAAAGGCCACGAGCACTAAATAAAAGGCTTCAACTACTTGTCACCTGAGAGTCAAAGTGAATTTATTGATGAATAGCGATCCTACTCGAGGTTAAAGAGGCTAAATTCAATAATTTATGGTGCAACATCAGATAGCTAGCACAAAGAGCAGATAACACCAGCGATCAGATACCTCATCAAGTACCTGCAGCAAACTTTGTGATTCAGAAAATGTTTTTTGTGCTTCAGAGACTTTACCAAGGTACTGACATGGAAATAGTTGAGATATTTCAAAACACCACATTTGATCATGGATTAGAGTTCAATCTCTGTTGTGGACAATATAATGGACATGATAATGGAGCAACGTGGCAGGAAAGTACTCTGTAACTCAGGTGCTAATTCTTCAACAGCCCTTTATTGTCTTCTGGTCCAGCAAAATCTCAAAATTAAAATTCTCATCTTTGTTTTCAATGTCCTCGCCCCTTTGTAATCTCCTCCCGGCTCAAAAACCTCCTCTCTCAAGTTTGGTCCTTTGTGCAACCCTGATTTTAATTGTTTCCCATTGCCTTCAGCTGCTGAGGCCCTAAGCTCTGGAGTTCTCACCTTAAACATCTCCATCTCTCTAACTGACTCTCCTTTTAGACACTCCTTAAAACCTGCCTCTTTGGGCAAGCTTTTGGTCACCTCCTAATATCACCTTATGTGGCTTGGTATTAATATTTGTTTGGTAATGCTTCTTTGAAATGCCTTGGGCTAGTTTACCATGTTAAAGGCACTATAAAAATGCTCATTGTTACTGTTGAATCCACAGGCACATTTTCTCCATGTGCAGTGTGTACCCTGAACTTAGTTGTGTAATATTCTACTTACTGTTAGACTAGTAAGAATATCTGAAAAGTCAGATGGGTTAAAAGAAATGGGAGCTTTATTAAAACACATCGCACTACTATGGTTTACATCTTCCAAGCCTGTACACGAGGGTTCAGCACATGTGGTGTTACATCACTTCATGTGATGAGGTATACAGCGTGATTAGTATATTTAACCCAGTATATCATATTATACTTCTTCTTCTTCTTCTTTGGCCTCCTTGTCTCGGGAGACAATGGGTAAGCGCCTGCAGGTGGTCAGTGGTTTGTGGAGCAGCGCATGGAGTGGCTATAAAGGCCAATACTAGAGTGACAGACTCTTCCACAGATGATGCAGATAAAATTGGTTGTCAGGGCTGTTAGACAATTGGCTCTCCCCTTGCGCCTCTGTCTTTTTTCCTGCCAACTACTAAGACTTTTCGACTTGCCACACTTTAGCCCCGCCTTTATGGCTGCCCACCAGCTCTGGCGATCGCTGGCAACTGACTCCCATGACTTGTGATCAATGTCACAGGACTTCATGTCGCGTTTGCAGACGTCTTTAAAGCGGAGACATGGACGGCCGGTGGGTCTGAAACCAGTGGCAAACTTGCTGCACAATGTGTCCTTGGGGATCCTGCCATCTTCCATGTGGCACACATGGCCAAGCCATCTCAAGCGCCGCTGACTGAGTAGGGTGTATAAGCTGGGGATGTTGGCCACCTCGAGGACTTCTGTGTTGGAGATATAGTCCTGCCACCTGATGCCAAGGATTCTCCAGAGACAGCGACGATGGAATGAATTGAGACATCGCTCTTGGCTGACATACGTTGTCCAGGCCTCGCTGCAGTAGAACAAGGTACTGAGAACACAGGCTTGATACAGGCGGACTTTTGTGTTCTGTGTCAGTGCGCCATTTTCCCACACTCTCTTGGCCAGTCTGGACATAGCAGTGGAAGCCTTTCCCATGCGCTTGTTGATTTCTGCATCGAGAGACAGGTTACTGGTGATAGTTGAGCCTAGGTAAGTGAACTCTTGAACCACTTCCAGAGCGTGGTCGCCGATATTGATAGACGGAGCATTACTGACGTCCTGTCCCATGATGTTCGTTTTCTTGAGGCTGATGGTTAGGCCAAATTCGTTGCAGGCAGCCGCAAACCTGTCGATGAGATTCTGCAGACACTCTTCGGTGTGAGATGTTAATGCAGCATCGTCAGCAAAGAGAAGTTCCCTGATTAGGACTTTCCGTACTTTGGTCTTCGCTCTTAGACGAACAAGGTTGAACAACCTGCTCATATTATACTACATCTCCCCCAAGTCTCTGACTTCCATTTTTTTACATAGACAATTGCTGTGGTGCATTCACAGTCAATCGTAAAGAGTCTTCCTTTCCTTTGAAGGGGATGGAGGTTTTGAGTCCTCTGAGTAGTCTCTCTGACTCTGCTGTACAAGAGTGGAATTAGTAAATGACTCAGGTTCATCATTCAGATTGTCCTCTGGATTGGTGGATGAATGCAGCATCACTGGTCCATTAGATTTTGGAGATATCAGATTTCCCTGGATAGGAGGCTGCTTCTGTAATGCCACTAATGCACATCTATTTCGTCTCACCCTACCATGCTCTGTCTGGACAATGTAGGACCTTGGATGTGGGCCGGAATTTTACCGTAATCGCTACGGATGGAACTCAAATGGATGCGGCCTCCGTTCCCGCGCTGCGTCTCCTATCCACTGGCATCACGCGCGGGGCAGCCAATTAGCGGCCCCGCGGCATAACTGAGACCTGAATCGGCTGGTGCGGGCGGGAAGATATACATCATTGGGGACGGAGTCACATCTGGGAATGCCTGACGTAAACCCTTAAAAAATGTTTACCTCAATGAAATTGACCAGGTACTCATTCATTGTTTAAAAATCAGCAGTAGTAGTTGTGGTTCACTGAGAGGCTAAAGTTCTGTTAGTGCAGAAAGAGTTAGAGATTTAAACACAGGTGGAGGAAGTCATGGAGGGGAGAAGCACTCGCTCAGCCCCCCGTTTTTCAGATGATTCACTACAGGTCCTCCTTCAGGCGGTTGAGGAGAGGCGTGATATCCTCTTCAACCCAGATGGTAGAAGGCGACCGTCGACAGTGACAAAGAGGGCCTGGCTGGAGGTCGCGGAGGAGGTCAGCAGCCGTGGCGTCGTTCAGCGTACATGGATACAGTGCCGCAAGCGCCTCAATGACCTGCTTCGCTCTGCCTGGGTAAGGGGCATTCCTCATTCATCTAATCGTTATTTTGTCAAGGGAGGGTGTATTTATATTCATGATGTAATGTGGAACCCCTGCATGATCATTGCCTGGCTGCCTCCTGGCATTGGGATGCAAGATGGGCATATGTGAGATGAACATTGAGGAGAGATTGATGAGGGCACGCTCAGCAATGGCACAGCAGTTAAAAGCCACATCAACCCATTTGGGTGATTGCGTGAAATGCGCACACAAATGTTTGACCTAATTTTTTTCTTTCATGAGGAAAAGAGGGCAAACAACGCCCGAGAGAGGTCCCGGACAGGTGGTGGCGTGGCCTGTCCAGCATTCCTCAGTAGAATGGAGGAGGACACATTGATGATAGCAGGGGAGGAAGGAGGACGAGCCGTAGCAGATGGCGAGGCTGGTGGACATGACCATGATCGTGAGTGATCCAGAAAGTGGTGCACCAGAACAGATACAGACACCTCGGTTGGGATTTGCGTGTCCGTGGATTTGAATTCACATCCAGGTGTCAGCACAGCACAGGTGCCGGGCCAGCCACCGGAGGCAGAATCGACCGATGCCTCACACAGTCGGAGGAGTGTGGGAGGCCAGGCCAGTGCACAGCAGCAAGCTGATGACATGCCTTTGAGAACATCCATTCGGCGGGAGATGGTGCAGGTACAGCAAGCGGTCCTTGAAAATCTGGCGGAGCTGCCTGAGACAATGCGCGGAATTAATCAAACTCTGGCTACATCCATCCAGAGTATGATTTCTGCTCACTCTCAGGCAATTGAACATCTGGCTTCCCCCATTGACAGATTGGCGGCTGCAGTGGAAGGGCCAGTTCTGGATACACTTCGTGACGTCAGATCAATTGTGGCCTCCCTGGACCAGAGCACCAGAGAGCAGAATCTGATGCGCTGGTGCCAGGTCGAGGCCGCTCATCCCTCTGATGTCACCACTGAGGATCGTCAGAGCCTCACGAGGGCACAGGGGCAGCAGATCGCATATGGGAGCTCATCTCAGGGCGCCTCTGATGCATCCTCCAGCTCCTTGCTCCCTCTGCCAGGGACATGTGATCAGCGAAATCCCAGGGTGTTACAGGGTACTCATGAGATTTCTCAGGAGAACCCTGAGATGCCGGGGCCCTCATGGCCGCGAGCAAGCAGAGGATGTCCGCCAAAGTCATCACAAGCAGGGCAGCAAACAGTTCAGCCACCTCCCTCTGGTGTGTCTGGTGGCGAGGGATCATGCACCCGAAAGAGCACTCGGAAAAGATTTAAGAAATCACTTTAACATCACTAATGGTTCACAGGGTGAATGGAAAGGTTTTTTATTTGAATGTGTTATAAAATATTGTAATAAAATCGGGTTCTCTGAGATTTTGTCATGGCTTTCCTGAAGTCAATTCCAACATCGTTGCTCAACAAAAGTAGTTCAACATGTGAGGTCTCACACCTGGGTGGCGTTCCTCATGATGTGAAGGATTGCATCGTTGCATTCTCTCTCCCCGTGAAGGTGAGTGAATTTGCCCTTTCAGAGCCTCACTATTAGTCTTGTCATATGGTAATCCCAATTGTGCGAAAATTTACAGACTCTCAATGGAAACGTCTACCTCTTAAAGACACCCTTGTCAATCGAGCACTTAGATCCAAATTAAATTCAGCTTCCTCTCCATGACCATCAAGTCAGTGGTGTCCAGCTTCATCATCAGAAACATCATCGTCATCTGATGACACATCATGATGACACTCATCCTTCTCCAGTGCCTCTCCATTTTCAGTCGCCAGGTTATGCAAGGCACAGCAGACGACAATTATTCTTGCAACCCTTGAAGGTGCGTACTGCAGTCCTGCACCTGAGCGATCAAGACACTTGAACCTCATCTTAAGCAGGCCTATAGTTTGTTCGATGGTCACTGTGGTGGCTGCATGGCTCTCATTGTATCGTTCCTCCGCATGACCCCTTGGATTCCTCACTGGTGTCATGAGCCATGTCTTCAGACGATAACCCCCTGTCGCCAAGTATCCATCCCTCCATTCTGTCTGGAGGCCTGAAAAGTGCAGGTACGTGGGAGTTTCGGAGAATGAAGGCATCATGACAAATCCCAGGGTAACGTGCACACACCTGCATGATTCTCTGACGATGATCACAGACGAGCTGAACGTTCATTGAATGGTATCTCTTGCGGTTAATCAATGCCCCCAACTGACCTACTGGGGCTCTGAAGGCCACATGAGTACAGTCAATCACACCCTGTTCCATTGGAAACCCAGATATAGTGCTGAAGCCTCTGGCTCTCTCAGCCTCACAAGTGTTCTCCGCCTTGAACGTCATGAATTGGTTACCACGTCGGAACAATGCTTCAGTCACAACCTTGATGCAGTGGTGCGCTGCTGCTTGTGAGACTCCGCACAAGTCTGCTGCTGAGGCTTGGAATGAGCCAGACGCATAGAAGTTAAGAGATATTGTAACCTTTAGAGCGACCGGCATTGGATGGCCTCCAATACAGTTTGAGGAGACATCCACTGCCAGCATCTCACAAAGAAATGTGACAGTCTCCCGTGACAGCCGCAGTCTTCCTCTGCACTGGTGAGCTGACAGCTGCAGGTATCTCAGACACAGCCGGTATGCCCCTCCTGGTGGGTAGGCACGTATCCTGACATGTGTTCGCGAACGGGCGACTCTGCCACCTGCTCTCGCTCCCACATCACGATGGTGCACTGGGTCAGCTTGTTGCGTGTTCCCCTGCACATTTGTCCTTCTGTCCCTCATAGGGGCAAGGTCCTCCTCATCTGATGATCCACCTCCACATTGAACAATTCCCATTGCTGTACTGCTCACCAGATGCTCTGACCACAGGTATTAGCTTCCAGCAGTTAGGACTGGCTCACGAGATCCCCTTCCTTTCACCACATAAATCAAAGTTGATGGGTCCCCATCAGCAGTGCAGAACATTCAGATGAATCCTTTAGCACAAGTTGCAAGTCATACACCTTAGAACATAGAACATAGAACATTACAGCGCAGTACAGGCCCTTCGGCCCTCGATGTTGCGCCGACCTGTGAAACCATCTGACCTACACTATTCCATTTTCATCCATATGTCTATCCAATGACCACTTAAATGCCCTTAAAGTTGGCGAGTCTACTACTGTTGCAAGCAGGGCGTTCCACGCCCCTACTACTCTCTGAGTAAAGAAACTACCTCTGACATCTGTCCTATATCTATCACCCCTCAACTTAAAGCTATGTCCCCTCGTGTTTGCCATCACCATCCGAGGAAAAAGGCTCTCACTATCAACCCTAACTAACCCACTGATTATCTTATATGTCTCTATTAAGTCACCTCTCCTCCTCCTTCTCTCTAACGAAAACAACCTCAAGTCCCTCAGCCTTTCCTCGTAAGATCTTCCCTCCAGACCAGGCAACATCCTAGTAAATCTCCTCTGCACCCTTTCCAAAGCTTCCACATCCTTCCTATAATGCGGTGACCAGAACTGCACGCAATACTCCAGGTGCGGCCGCACCAGAGTTTTGTACAGCTGCAGCATGACCTCGTGGCTCCGAAACTCGATCCCCCTACTAATAAAAGCTAACACACCATATGCCTTCTTAACAGCCCTATTAACCTGGGTGGCAACTTTCAGGGATTTATGTACCTGGACACCAAGATCTCTCTGCTCATCTACACTACCAAGAATCTTCCCATTAGCCCAGTACTCAGCATTCCTGTTACTCCTTCCAAAGTGAATCACCTCACACTTTTCCGCATTAAACTCCATTTGCCATCTCTCAGCCCAGCTCTGCAGTCTATCTATGTCCCTCTGTAACCTACAACATCCTTCGGCACTATCCACAACTCCACCGACCTTCGTGTCATCCGCAAATTTACTAACCCACCCTTCTACACCCTCATCCAGGTCATTTATAAAAATGACAAACAGCAGTGGCCCCAAAATAGATCCTTGCGGTACACCACTAGTAACTAAACTCCAGGATGAACATTTGCCATCAAACACCACCCTCTGTCTTCTTTCAGCTAGCCAATTTCTGATCCAAAGCACTAAATCACCTTCAATCCCATACTTCCGTATTTTCTGCAATAGCCTACCGTGGGGAACCTTATCAAACGCCTTACTGAAATCCATATATACCACATCCACGGCTTTACCCTCATCCACCTGTTTGGTCACCTTCTCAAAAAACTCAATAAGGTTTGTGAGGCACGACCTACCCGTCACAAAACCGTGCTGACTATTGCTAATGAACTTATTCTTTTCAAGATGATTATAAATCCTATCTCTTATAACCTTTCCCAACATTTTACCCACAACCGAAGTAAGGCTCACAGGTCTATAATTACCAGGGCTGTCTCTACTCCCCTTCTTGAACAAGGGGACAACATTTGCTATCCTCCAGTCTTCCGGCACTATTCCTGTCGACAATGACGACATAAAGATCAAGGACAAAGGCTCTGCAATCTCCTCCCTGGCTTCCCAGAGAATCCTAGGATAAATCCCATCTGGCCCAGGGGACTTATCTATTTTCACACTTTCCAAAATTGCTAACACCTCCTCCTTGTGAACCTCAATCCCATCTAGCCTAGTAGTCTGTATTTCAGTATTCTCCTCGACAACATTTTCTTTCTCTACTGTAAATACTGACGAAAAATATTCATTTAACGCTTCCCCTATCTCCTCTGATTCCACACACAACTTCCCACTATTATCCTTGATTGGCCCTAATCTAACTCTAGTCATTCTTTTATTCCTGATATGCCTATAGAAAGCCTTAGGGTTTTCCTTGATCCTATCCGCCAATGACTTCTCGTGTCCTCTCCTCGCTCTTCTAAGCTCTCCCTTTAGATCATTCCTGGCTAGCTTGTAACTCTCAAGAGCCCTAACTGAGCCTTCACGTCTCATCCTAACATAAGCCTTCTTCTTCCTCTTGACAAGCGCTTCAACTTCTTTAGTAAACCACGGCTCCCTCCTTGACAACTTCCTCCCTGCCTGACAGGTACATACTTATCAAGGACACGCATTAGCTGCTCCTTGAATAAGCTCCACATTTCGATTGTGCCCATCCCCTGCAGTTTCCTTCCCCATCCTACGCATCCTAAATCTTGCCTAATCGCATCATAATTTCCTTTCCCCCAGCTATAATTCTTGCCCTGCGGTATATACCTGTCCCTGCCCATCGCTAAGGTAAACCTAACCGAATTGTGATCACTATCACCAAAGTGCTCACCTACATCTAAATCTAACACCTGGCCGGGTTCATTACCCAGTACCAAATCCAATGTGGCATCGCCCCTGGTTGGCCTGTCTACATACTGTGTCAGAAAACCCTCCTGCACACACTGGACAAAAACTGACCCATCTAAAGTACTCGAACTATAGTATTTCCAGTCAATATTTGGAAAGTTAAAGTCCCCCATAACAACTACCCTGTTACTCTCGCTCCTGTCGAGAATCATCTTCGCTATCCTTTCCTCTACATCTCTGGAACTATTCGGAGGTCTATAGAAAACTCCCAACAGGGTGACCTCTCCTCTCCTGTTTCTAACCTCGGCCCATACTACCTCAGTAGACGAGTCCTCAAACAGTCAGGATATACAAATAGCATTAGAATTATTTCAGAGTAAAACTGAAAATTGTACTTCCAACTCCCTCCTGAATCAATGCCTGCCGCCCTTATGTAGCTGCCGGCTGGCCGACACGCCCCACGAGCCGATTTACGGACGTTAAATCAGACTTCATACGTAAAATTGTAGTCAATTGCTTTGTAAACGACCTCAATTACCTTTCAATTACTTGTATACGGGCGGAGAGCGCAGACTCGCTCACGCCCGACTTCCGACCTTGGTAAAATGACGTCTGCGCGTAATGGCGCCGGTGACACGGCCCAACGTCATCGCGCTTCATTTTACCATCCGGACACCTCCGAAGAGACACGCTTAATGCCGGTAAAATTCCGGCCGTGGTGTCTGCTCTACCATTTCTTTGTACTGATTTTGGCCTCTGATCCAAACTGGCTCTCCTGGTTGGAGGTCTGGCCAGTTTCATGCTTTGTTTTGTCTGTCATGGTTCTACCTTTGGTTGGAACAATCTCTATCCTCTCTCCCTCATTTTTACAAGTCATCCTCTCTTACTTGTGGCCTGAGTGTATCTGTAAGTATAGGTAGTTTAGTTTTCAGTCTTCTTCCCTTTAAAAGTTCACATGGCACTAACCCATTTTGTTGTGGGGTTGACTGATAGCTCAAAAGTGCAATTATTTTACCATACACACTCCTCTTTCAGCTTCAGCGTTGGCTTGAGAGTATCTTGCTGAGCTGGTGGCATGAACAAATCCATATGATACCGTGAACTCTTTGAATTATTTGTTGGCAAACTGTGGGCCATTGTCTGAAATTACAAAGTCTGGGATTCCAAATGTTGCAAATATCTCCTTCAACAATGCAATTACTGCTTCAGAAGTGTGACCCTGCAGTTGCTTGACTTCTTTCCATCTTGAGCAATAGTCCACTACAATCAAGAAAGTTTTAGCTCTGTGCTCAAAACGATCCATCCCAAGACATTCCCATGGTCTTGATGGAAAGGAAGATGACATCAGTGGTTCTCTTGTCCCCTGGCAATGAATAGTACAAGTAATGCATCTTAATATCAGTTCTTCTAGTGATTTTGAGAGTGGTGGCCACCAAACAGAATTTCTTGCTCTGACTCGACGTTTTGTGATCCCCAAATATCACTGGTGCAATCTTGGAGTCTCAGAACTCTTGGAATGACCAATCTCCCATCATAAATGAATAAATCATTACTACACTGAGATGTCCTCTTTGTTCATGGCACTGTCTAAGAATCGGATTGTGTGGCATGTATGCTGGCCATCCTTTGATGCCGTACTCTCTGACTTGAGCACATTCTTCATCAGATTTCTGTGCATCCCTGATTTCATTCAGTCTCTGAATTGTCACTGGTAGAGTTGTGGCTGTTGTTAATGCAAATGTTTCTACCTCTTCAACAAGAGATGCATTATCTTGTTCAGGTCTTGCAACTGGGATACTAGACAACACATCTGCTGTGATCTGCAGCTCTCCTAGAAGCTCCTCTATCTTTATATCAAACTTCATCATTCTCAGTCTGAATCTTTGTCCTCATGGAGGCATCTTTGCTAACTCCTTTGCATTTAAGAGATTTATTTATTTATAGATACAGCATTGAAACAGGCCCTTCGGCCCACCGAGTCTGTGCCGACGAACAAACACCCATTTATACTAATCCTACATTAACCCGATATTCCCTACCATTCTCCTACTCCCTACCTATACTAGGGGCAATTTGCAATGGCCAATTTACCTATCAACCTGCAAGTCTTTGGCTGTGGGAGGAAACCGGAGCACCCGGCGGAAACCCACGCAGACACAGGGAGAGCTTGCAAACTCTGCACAGGCAGTACCCAGAACTGAACCCAGGTCACTGGAGCTGTGAGGCTGCGGTGCTAACCACTGCGCCACTGTACCGCCCTAAAAGTTATCAATCGTTTGTGGTCTGTCTCTATCTTGAAGTAAAGACCGCTAACATAATCTGCAAATTTTTCACATGTAGCCGCTAATGCTACTTTCTCTATCATTGCAAATTTCTGTTCAGTCTCTGTCAGTGAATGGGATGCGCAGCAAACTGATCTGCACTTTCCATCTATCTGCATCTGAAATAGTACAGCTCCCAGTCCTATAGAAGATGTAGCCACAGCAATGATAGTGAGTAGCTTTGGGTTATAGTGAACTAACACATTAGGTGATAACAGCATTTCTTTGATTTTCTCAAAAGATCTCTGTTGTGCTTCCTCCCAATTCCATGTATTGTCTTGTCTTAACAATTGACATACTGGCTCATTGACTACAGCTAGGTTGGGCAGAAACTTTCCATCTTGGCTCACCATTCCCATAAATCTCTGTGGCTCAGTCACATTCCTAGAAGCTAGAAACTCCTTGATTGCTCTTGTTTTCTGATTGCTCTTCTTTCTTGATTGCTCTTCTTTGCAGGCAGTATAAATGTAATTTAAAAAAATTAATAAAAGATTCAAGCCCCTCTCGCACTGCCCGCCCCCCCCCCCCCCATGACTAAACAATTTATTACTTGCCCTCTCCCCCCCCAGAGTTGCTAAGACATTAAATCTTGACTGACCTAAAGTTGCGATGGGATAATTTTTCACACGTTTGTGCACAAAGTTATGTTTGTACACTGACCACTGATGCTGGTTATGCAGCAAAATGTGCAAAATGCAACAATCAGACTGGGGAAGAGGTTCTGGAGAGAAACATCATACAGCTTATTTAAGAAATGAAGTGTGGATAGAGCATTTTTTTTGTAAATGCATTTGATGAATACCAATTCATCTTTTATACCACCAGAGATATCAATTGAATAAAAATTAAGAAAATGTTTGAGATCAATGTTTTTCTTTTCAAGAACATCCACAGGAAGTCAAATCTTTTGCAGACATATGCAGGTGCAGCAAACGCTTTCTGAAACCACATATAACAAAGTCCATGATGGGAAAGAAAATATTGACCTGAAATTGCTCCTTCACAGATTTGCCTTCACGGCCTGTAGCTGCACCATCAACTTCTTCTTTGCATCAAGATACTGGGTGTGAGTGACGTGATGCGACTGATACCTCTGAAGAATGGGTGCAAGGTCTGTTTGCCCATCTGGAGTGCATGAAAATGAAGATCCATGTGCAAAGGAAAATTTTAAGGAGACTTTGTTATTATTTGATTTTTAAAAATATTTTCCATTGCTGGTTTTAATGCTAGTTTTTGTTTAACATCAGAAAATGCAAAGAATGTTATGTGGAAGCAAAAGCAGTCCAATAATTTTTGCAAAATCACTAGATAGTTGACTGTAATTGGAGTGCAACAGAACAAGTGGCCAACAAAAGAAAAGGGAATATGATAATGGCCGTTTACAATACAAGCAGTGACTGCAGCTGAAGGAGCAAACAGCCATCTAAACTGCTAGCTCCAGAGTCCAATGCTGGTTGGCAAGATAAATTAAATTTACTGATAAGATTTCCTTATAAACAAAAACTTCCAAGTAAAGTATATCTCAAGGCTCTTTACAGATTAAACCATAAAATATATTATCTTTAAACATTGTCCAACAATTTTTGAACGCATGAAGCTTAGTCCATTATCTTAGACACAAACTCTATTGCAATAGATGAAAATCTGCTTCACAAAAATGCAGAAAAAATAATCAGTCTAGTTTGTTGCAACATTATTTTCCAAAGTTTGCATATTTTCAGTTGCTTTTCTTAACTTTATAATATCATTGATGGTGCATTTTGTAAAGTCATGCTTATATGGGCATTTGTCATCTGTTAGCTAATTTGCTTGAAGTTCATTGAATTTTTAAAAGTCCAAGGTACGTAAGTCTGTTTTAGGTCAAAAGTCTGTCACTTCTGTTTAGGCACCAACTCCAAAGAGCCAACCAAACTATCCCAGATATAAAAACAAGAAACACTGGAAATACTCAGCAGATCTGGCAGCATCTGTGGAGAGGGAAGCAGAGTTAATGTTTCAGGTCAGTGACCCTTCTTCAGAACTGGAAGAGAAAAAGAAATGTAAAAGATTTTAAGCAAGTAAAGCAGGGATGGGGCAAGAGATAACAAAAGAGAAGGTGTTGATAGGACAAGGTCACAGAATAGCTGACCAGAAGGTCATGGAGCAAAGGCAAACAATATGTTAATGGAGTGCTGAAAGATAAAGCATTAGTACAGATAGGGTGTTAACGGACTGAAGATTGAACAGTCACAAGCACAAAAATGAAAAAAAAACAGTGGGTAGGTACAATAGAAACAAACTGAAAAAAACAATCGAAAAAAAGCACAAAAAAAAAACTAAAAATAAAAGTAAAATGGGGGTGGGGGTGGGGGGGGGAAGTTGGTGGATGAGACCCATCATGCTCTGAAATTATTGAACTCAGTGTTCAGTCTGGCAGGCTGTAGCGTGCCTAATCGGTAAATGTGATGCTGTTCCTCGAGCTTGCGTTGATGTTCACTGGAATACTGCAGCAATCCCAGGACAGACATGTGAGTATGAGAGCAGTTGGGGGGGGGGGGGTGGGGGTGTTGAAATGGCAAGCAACCGGAAGCTTGGGGTCATGCTTTTGGACTGAGCGGAGGTGTTCTGCAAAGCGGTCACCCAGTCTGCATTTGATCTCCCCAATGTAGAGGAGACCACATTATGAGCAGCGAATACAGTATACTACATTGAAAGAAGTACAAGTAAATTGTTGCTTCACCTGAAAGGAGTTTGGGACCGGGGATAGTGAGGAGAGAGGAGGTAAATGGGTAGATATTACGCCTCCTGCGATTGCATGGGAAGGTGCCGTGAGAAGGGGACGAGGTGGTGGGCGTAATGGAGAAGTGGACCAGGGTGTCGCGGAGGGAACGATCCCTTCGGAATGTAATGTAATGAGGTAAGATTATTAGCTGGGCACTGTACTGTGAAGCATGTTAAGTTTTTTTCAATAATGATTGTGTACCAGAAGCTGTAAATTGAACATTGATCTTCATGGCTACTTAAAGACTCTGTTCCCTGGGAATTAGTTTGTGTTACTAGGTCACAACAGCTCCTCTGGAGTCTGTCTTGGAGAGAGCTGGAATGAGAGTGGCATCATAGTCCATGCAATAGGTTGAGGAACAGGAAAAACAAGGTCAGGTAGGAAGATTGGTGGAATAGAAAGAGCTTGCTGGTTTGACTGTTAGCTTTTCTTTTCATTCCAAGTGGCATGGAGCAGAGGTATACTCAGGGGGGAGGGGATATTCTTACTCTGTTGAAGCTGCTCAGAAGGATAGGTGACTGTCAAGGAGACCTGTGGTTGTATCTCCTGATCTGCCTCCAAATAAGGGGTGGGGGAGGTGGTGGTGGTGGTGGGGGTGTGGGGGGGGGGGGGGGGGGGGTGGGGGGGGGGGGTGGGTAACAAAGTACTGAGCACAGCATCCATCACTAAGTGTAAAGTATTCACAGCATTCAGCAACAAGTCCTGAAGCAGTGAAGCTACTTTTTATTCAAAAAGTCAAAAATAAATAACTATCTTGACAATACCAACCCATGCCTGGATAGCATCGAAAGAGCAGCTCAAGAAACAGTAATGGCAGATTTTTATGGAGGTGATTTTTATGGACTTTGCTTCCGATCTATACCTGATATTATTAGAAGAAACCAGGGTTGAAAGTCATCTTACCTTCGTGTGCATGTAATATGCATTTCCCTTTTTAGGCACAGTCAGATACAGACACTATAAATGGTTGCATGGAATGCTATCCAAGAGCAGAATGGTGCAAAGAATAAGTACCGTTTCTCCTATGAATTGGAATCAATTTTTAGCTGCTACTTGGAAGCAAAGCAGAGGAAAATGGCATTCTCCAGTTTTCCCCTGATATCAGTCATATATCATTTCATACCACATCTCTGATCCTGGTTCCAATATTTAGGGGGAGGCAGGGAGGGTGGGAGCTGGGACAGGGGAAGTTCTGCTGTTGGGAATGGGAGAGCAGCCACAATATGAAGGATGGAGAGAGGCTGTGGTATGGAGGGGGGAGGCTGAAGGTTTCCTTGAAGCCCTTGGAGGCAGCACAGCTGCTGTTCCTGGCCCACAAAGAGTGCTGAGAAAGGTACATTCCTTGTGCAGTTGGCACTCCAACCTCCCTTCCACCACTGAATTTCCTATCCCTGGAAAACCTGCACAGCAGTGATGAATTTTAAATTGGGCTCCCAATTACACTTTGGAAGCCAATTTTAAGTATATTAATTAAATGTCCTGCCTGGGTAATATTTTATAGGCATGACCATTAGTAGCAGGTAAAATTATATGGAACAAAAACAATGAGCTATATAGAACCAAAAATTGTTTGTGATGATTAGCGATTTTCTTGTAAATAGGTGAAGAAAAAGTGGTAGGTCTGTGAAGGGATTTTGCGTAATCTCATTCTATTGACTAACAATATGTAATGCCTCAACACATAACTCAGGGTTAAAAATTTATCTTCAATTTTTCTGCTAATTTAAAGAATAAAAATTTATTTTCTACTCATAGCCTATAGTAGAATATGAATCACACGACTGCTAGCTTGATAGTTGGGAATAACTCATAACATTTTGACCAAATTAAGGAGAAAGAAGCCAGCTTTTCAGTTAAATACTAATTAGCAGTATATACAGAACTTCGCTAGTCTCATAACTTTGCAAAATTTTGTACTGAGGTGAAAAGAGCCTTGAATATTGGAGTGCAGAATTAGAGCATAGACCAGCATGATAATTACTTGGCCTTCAAAAACACAGAAAAAAAAGAAGTCTGTTCATTTGGTTTCTCTCAGTAGTTTGTCTGTTGCAACACAGCATGTTTTGACATTTGCCTGGAGATCAAGAGACATTATTGTATTGGAACAGTTTTCATGTGTAACTCCTTTCTGTGCATTTGCATTCTAATGGCTGCTTGTAACACTGCAGCATTCAGGGTTCCTTACTTTTAGTCGGTGATATGCACAATAATCATTCGCCAGTTAAGAATTCTGATTGTCTTATGAAGAAAAAGTAGAATAAATTATAATATAAAATGATGCAGATGTTCAATATGAATAACTTGTACTGTAGAACTCATCTTGGAGATTTTTCTCTAAGATCTTTCCCTTAGAAACACTAATCTTTGAACTGCTCTATTTTCTTGCACATTTATCCTTGGTCATAGAATTATAGATTTCATAGAAGGAGGCCATGCTTGTGTCAACTCTTTGAAAGAGCTATCCAATTAACCCCCCCTCCTCTCCTTTTCCTAGAGACTTGTTTTACCCATTCAAATATTTATCCAATTCCCTTTTGAAAGCTATTATTGAATCTTCTTTCAGCACCTTTTCAGTCAGTGCATTCCAGATCATAATAACTCACTCAAGAAAAATGTTACTTCACGTCACCTCAGGTTCTTTTGTCAATTACCTTAAATCTAAGTTTTCTGATACTGACCCTTCTGCCATTGGAATCAGTTTTTTCTTATTTACTCTATCAAACTTTTCATGATTTTGAACACCTCTATCAGATCACCCTGTAATCTTCTCTGCTATAAGGAGAACAACCCCAGTTTTTCTAATCTCTCCACACAACTGAAATCTTTCATCGCCGATACCATTCTAGTAAATCTCATCTCCAAGGCCTTGACATCCTTCTTAAAGGGTGGTGCCCAGAATTGGACACAATGGGCAGAATTTTAACTCCCAATGGGAATGGTTGGTTTAGGTGCAGGCAGAGGTTAAAGCCCAGAGAAGTGGCATCGGTCGAGAACCCAACAAGGTCCCGCCCACTTGGGTTTAACTCTAGTGGGTTTGCAGGTGAGTGGGAAAGCCCAGTGGAGCTGTTGGGTAAGTAATTTCAATGTTTAAATCCCCAATTAACTGGATTATGTGGAGAGGAGGGTGACTGTGAGGCAAGGGTGTGAAAGGGCACAAAGATAAGGGTCAGTGTGAGTGTTGGCTATTCAGATGGGGATGTGAGGTACTTGCAAAGAGAGGAATGAGTGGAGCTGCAATGTGTGTTGTCCTGAGGAGTGCTGTGCAGGAGAATGCTGTGGAAGTCATGGTGTGGGGTTCAGCACCTGATAGTGTTGTGCCACTCACCTGTAATGCCCTGCTGCAGTTCTTGAATCTCTTGAGACACTCCATCCAGATTGGAGGAACCACATATCTGCTACTTTTCTTGGCCTCTTCCATCCACACCTGCTTGGTTTGAGAGATTGGACTCTTCCTTCTGTCCTTGGGAAACTTCACCTCACTTCAGTCCTTCAGATCCCACATCATGACCTCCAGGTAAAAGTGAGACACCCAGGGAGCAGCCTTCCCAGCTCTCCTCTCCATTAATATGAAGCCACAGGAATCAATGTACAGTTCAGCCATCCTCACCACTGCTGGAGTCCCTTTAAATAGAAATCTTTCCTTTGACAGATTCGACCCATCATCCCAGCCACCTTCTCTGATTAGTCCGAAAACCTGGAAATGGGATGCTTATGCCATTGCTGAGTTAAAAAGCCATGGCAAAGCCCGCTTCAGTTTTAAATGGGTTCCTGATCCACGACTAGCCCACCGCTGTCTGCGGGTCGGTTTCATTAAGACTCCGCCCAATGCTTCAGCTGGGATCAAATTAGTGTTCTATAAAGGTTTAGCACAATTCTCTTGCTTTTGTACTCTATGGGCTGGATTTTACGGTGGGCGGGGGGGGAGCCATCCATTGGCTGAAAAGTCAGTGACAATCCTGCCTCCGCCGGGCCTGGGGATCCAGACTGGATTTTACGGTCCCCAGGCCCATAAAATGTCTTGGGTGAGACATCCACCTCATTGAGGCAGGAACCTCCCCTAATGGAGCTGCCGGCCAAACAGAGGGACGGCAGCTCTTAGTCACAGCAGCGCCATTGGGAGCGGTGGCCACTGCTGGGACTGCAACTCGGCTTCAGGATGACGATGACTCACAGCACCGGAAAAGAGGTAAGTGTTTGGGGCCTCGCCGGAGGCAATTGGGGTTGGTTAGGGGGGTGGGGGCTGTTTTGGGCGTTGGAGGTGGCTGGGGCTTCGGAGGTGGCCCTCTGTGGGCCACAGAGTGCTTGATAAGGAGGGTTTCCCCCCTGCAGGCTGCCTAGTCTTATCAGATAGCTTTACTGAGGCATCAGCCATCCACCAGCCAACCGTAAAATCCCCGTGGCGGCAGGCGGAGTCCCTTAAGTGGCCATTAATCAGAGAAGCGTAAAATTCCAGCTATGCCTCTGTTTATAAAATCAAGAATCCAATATGCCTCTTTAACAGCCTTCTCAACTTCACATGACACCTTCAAAGTCTTGTGTATGTACACTCTCAGGTGTCTCTTCCTGCGCCCCCTTTAACATTGTAACATTTCGTTTATATTGTCTCTGCTCATTCTTCCTATCAAAATGAATCATTTCACACTTCTCTGTGTGAAATTTCATCTGTCATTTTTCTGCCCATTTTACCAGGTGGTTTATGCCTTCTTGAAGCCTGTTACTATCCTTCTCAATGTTTGCAACATTTCTGAGTTTCATGTCATCTGCAAACTTTGAAGTTTTGTCTTTCAGAAATCACATTTTATTGAATCTGATAGAAATAACTTTTTTATATATATATTTATCAATCTTGGTTAACAAATGTGAGTTACAATCAACCACAGCAGGGCTATGGGGCCACATATTAAAGTGTATTTCAACTATCAAAAGGCCAGCCGACATAATGAGTTTATATGTGATGAGGTGCCTACCCCGTGGTGCAGCTTGCCAGCTTCTGGCCACCTGATATTACCAACTGGGAAAAAGGTAGGTCTAGGAGGTTGGGGTTGCAACTGTAGACAAGGGGGCTTCCCCACATTATCCTGTGCAGCTCGGAGAGCCACAACTTCTTCTTCGCACCAGACAGATACATTTATCACTTGTCTGGTCTTTTCTGCTGCATTGCCAGAGTTCACTGTGGAGCATTCATGGTCGATGCTCCACCCTGGTAAAGTAGCATTGAGTTCCTATGTAATTTGTCGGGCCATGATTTGCAAGAATTTGTGATATACTTTCCGAACTCAGCAGGTGTCTCAGCTGCCCATGAAAACACCAGAAAGGATATACAAGTGGATGTTGGGGGTGGGTGGGTGGCATCGTGGTAATGTCACTGGACCAGTAATTCAGAGGCCCAGGCTAATACCTTAGGCGTGTGGGTTCAAACCCCACCACAGCAACTTCATTCAATTAATTAGTAAAAATCTGGAATTGAAAGCCAGTCTCAGTAATGATGCCATGAAACTATCATTGATAATCGTAAAAGACCATTTGGTTCACTAATGTACTTTCGGGAAGGAAATCTGCCATCCTACATCTGTTCTAGCCTACATGTGATTCCAGACCCACAGCAATGTGCTTTACTTTTAATTTCCTTCTGAAATAGCTTAGCAAGCCATTCAGTTCCAGGGCAATTAGGAATGGGAAACAAATGCTGGTCTGCCAGCAACACCCACATCCCATGAAAGAATAAAAAAAGGACAGGAAGCAAGGTGCTACACTTATACTACAATTTTAACTCTGCAACACCCAGTTTCTGCCAGGCATAGCGAGTTAAAATTGGCTGCTGTCTTTATTCAAATCTAAAATTAGCACTTAGTAAGATGTGTCAATTTTTCTCCAGATGTAGTAGTAGGTCGCCTTTCTCATGGAGAGGAAGTGGAGTCAGAAGCTCAGTTTAGAATCAAATGGGATATTGAGGTTGTGAACAGTCTGGTTCATCCTAAGAAGTTGGCCAGGTATAGGGATGGAATCAAGGGTAAGAATATGGAGTTTGTGGTGAGTGTTGAAGATGATGACTTTTGTGCACCCAACTTTTAGCTAAAAGCTCATTCAAGACTGGTGTGACCAAGAGGGGAGGTGGAGAGGTACAGCTGCTGTCATCAGTGTATATGTGAAATCTGACCCCATGGAAATGAATGTTCTCAGGGCTTCACCACATTAACTTCAGCTGACGTTTGGTGGAAACTCCCTGGCCTTGATTTTGCAGTCAGTGACAAAGGAATAGCAAAGAACAAAGAACAGTACAGCACAGGAACAGGCCATTCGGCCCTCCATGCCTGCGCCGATCTTGATGCCTGTCTAAACTCAAACCTTCTGCACTTCCGGAGACCGTATCTCTCTATTCCCATCCTTTTTATGTATTTGTCAAGATGCCTCTTAAACGTCGCTATCGTACCTGCTTCCACCACCTCCCCCGGCAGCAAGTTCCAGGCACTCACCACCCTCTGTGTAAAGAACTTGCCTCGCACATCCCCTCTAAACTTTGCCCCTCTTACCTTAAACCTATGTCCCCTAGTAACTGACTCTTCCACCCTGGGAAAAAGCTTCTGACTATCCACTCTGTCCATGCCACTCATAACTTTGTAAACCTCTATCATGTCACCCCTCCACCTCCGTCGTTCCAGTGAAAACAATCTGAGTTTATCCAACCTCTCCTCATAGCTAATGCCCTCCAGACCAGGCAACATCCTGGTAAACCTCTTCTGTACCCTCTCCAAAGCCTCCACATCCTTCTGGTAGTGTGGCGACCAGAATTGCACGCAATATTCTAAGTGTGGCCTAACTAAGGTTCTGTACAGCTGCAACATGACTTGCCAATTTTTATACTCTATGCCCCGACCGATGAAGGCAAGCATGCCGTATGCCTTCTTGACTACCTTATTTACCTGCGTTGCCACTTTCAGTGACCTGTGGACCTGTACGCCTAGATCTTTCTGCCTGTCAATACTCCTAAACGTTCTGCAATTTACTGTATACGATCCACCTGCAGTAGACCTTCCAAAATGCATTGCCTCACATTTGTCCGGATTAAACTCCATCTGCCATTTCTCCGCCCAAGTCTCCAACCAATCTATATCCTGCTGTATCCTCTGACAATCCTCATCATTATCTGCAACTCCACCAACCTTTGTGTCGTCCGCAAACTTACTAATCAGACCAGCTACATTTTCCTCCAAATCATTTATATATACTACAAATAGCAAAGGTCCCAGCACTGCGGAACACCACTAGTTACAGCCCTCCATTCAGAAAAGCACCCTTCCACTGCTACCCTCTGTCTTCTATGACCGAGCCAGTTCTGTATCCATCTTGCCAGCTCACCTCTGATCCCGTGTGACTTCACCTTTTGTACCAGTCTGCCATGAGGGACCTTGTCAAAGGCTTCACTGAAGTCCATATAGATAACATCCACTGCCCTTCCTTCATCAATCATCTTCGTCACTTCCTCAAAAAACTCAATCAAGTTAGTGAGACACGACATTCCCTTCACAAAACCATGCTGCCTCTTGCTAATAAGTTAATTTGTTTCCAAATGGGAGTAAATCCTGTCCCGAAGAATCCTCTCTAATAATTTCCCTACCACTGACGTAAGGCTCACCGGCCTATAATTTCTTGGATTATCCTTGCTACCCTTCTTAAACAAAGGAACAACATTGGCTATTCTCCAGTCCTCTGGGACCTCACCTGTAGCCAATGAGGATGCAAAGATTTCTGTCAAGGCCCAGCAATTTCTTCCCTTGCCTCCCTCAGTATTCTGGGGTAGATCCCATCATGCCCTGGGAACTTATCTACCTTAATGCTTTGCAAGACGCCCAACACCTCCTCCTTTTTGAGAACGACATGACCGAAACTATCTGCACTCCCTTCCCTAGGCTCATCATCCACCAAGTCCTTCTCTTTGGTGAATACTGATGCAAAGTACTCATTTAGTACCTCGCCCATTTCCTCTAGATCCACACATAGATTCTCTCCTCTGTCCTTGAGTGGGCCAACCCTTTCCCTGGTAACCCTCTTGCTCTTTATATACGTATAAAAAGCCTTGGGATTTTCCTTAATCCTGTTTGCCAATGACTTTTCATGACCTCTTTTAGCCCTCCTGACTCCTTGCTTAAATTCTTTCCTACTGTCTTTATATTCCTCAAGGGCGTCGTCTGTTCCTAGCCTTCCAGCCCTTACGAATGCTTCCTTTTTCCTTTTGACGAGGCTCACAATATCCCGCGTTATCCAAGGTTCCTGAAACTTGCCAAACTTATCCTTCTTCCTCACAGGAACATGCTGGTCCTGGATTCTAATCAACTGACCTTTGAAAGACTCCCACATGTCAGATGTTGATTTACCCTCAAACAGCCGCCCCCAATCTAAATTCTTCAGTTCCTGCCTAATATTGTTATAATTAGCCTTCCCCCAATTTAGCACCTTCACCCGAGGACTACTCTTATCCTTATCCACAAGTACCTTAAAACTTATGGAATTATGGTCACTGTTCCCGAAATGCTCCCCTACTGAAACTTCGACCACCTGGCCGGGCTCATTCCCCAGCACTCACTATTAATTTCGGTTACAGCTGCCCATAGCCTTTTTGTGGGCTTTTGAGCAACAATTACAGTTTTTAGATCATTTTCAGCACAGTGCCCTCCATAGGGGATCTGTGCCATATGTAAACAAGGCAAGCAAAACCAATCATATCGAAGAATCCTCACTGAGTCAGGCAGAGTCCAAACCAGGAAGTGTAAATTAGGACATGTAATCCAATGTAAAATCATGTATAAAAAGCAAAATAAAGAGGGGGAAAAGATAGATGGGATTACAAGTGAGAGATAAAAGAGACTGAAAGAAAAAAAACAATTCTTTTATTTCAATTTTTAAATTAAATTCTGAAAGAATGAGATGCCACACTTGTAAATTTAAATTTTCAGTGCCAGAAAGGTTGTTTGACAGTAATTAAGACTTAGCACACTGTTAAATATTCACTTCTACTTGAATGGACCAGCCCTAACTTTTTCTGGTGTATTTTTTGGGGAACTCTTGGGTAAGTATAGGAACTCTCAGTCTTTATCTGTTTGAATACTGAATGCTTCCATGAGGCACCAGTGTAGTGAAGCTTATGGAGGAGCAGAGCAACTTGAATTTCCTCATTTAACTGCACATGTGCAGTTGCCGGAAGTTGCTGTCATATTTACTGCTTAATAATAGTGAGCACTGATAATCTCAACTTTATATCTATCCCAAAATTTGGGCCCATGTCTTTGGATGATGTTGTTAAGTGGCAGTATGTAACTCAACAAGAGGTGAGGGCCTTTGTCAAATGGACCTTTGTCAAATACCAAAAGTGATGTTACTGGGGTGGATCACCTGGCTACTTTACCACATGGAGATTACATAATACATTTAACATTATAAAGAGGAATGGTGAATTCTTTGCTCACAATGCATTTGTGAGTGAATACTGTTTGGTTTGACAGATCTGGATAGATATGTAAACATTTCATACACACAACAGCTAGATGTAATTAGTATAACTAGGTGAATCAAATTAAAATACAGTTAAATACTTAAAATAGTGTCTGAGAGCTTAATGCAATTTTTCTTCCAACAGAAGTCTTTGATTATATAAGTCCAATGTGTGGCAGATGCATGCTTGATATTCTGATTTTTAAAAATTTAAATATTTTATTATGAAGACTTAGGTTGCTATTTTTCCCAAGCTTCCACATATCAAGTCTCAATACCAATTGTTCATGGAATAGTGTGTAATTATTCAAAACCTCGGTTGTTTGGATTTTACAAATATTGCATTTAAACAGAAATTAAAGAATTTCACAAAATTCATGTGAAGATAATTTATCACATTTGTCTGAATTAATGTTGATACTCAAGACATTAAAGGACAAATCCAGTCATCTTACATAGTACCTATTGAAAATAAAACAATTAATGAATAATTCTGATTAACTTCTCTAAAAAAATCTCTACCTATTGAACTTGTGTTGAATTTTTGAATATTTGAATTTAAAAGGGATGGGGGATGTTGCTGAATCCTGCAGCATGGGATAATTAGATACATACTGAAGCTCAATGAGTTAAATAGTAACATGATTTTGAAATAAATTCTCCTGTAGGGCCTGTTTAAAGAAGATTATTTATTACATTTCCTCCCTCAGAAGAATGATTTACATTTAGGCAACATGAAAAGCAGCTTATGATGTCTTCCAGTCAGAAGAGACTAAGTTTAAGATGAATCGAGTGGACCTACTCCCCTCTCTCGCTGACTGTTTTGTGTTTAAAAAAATGTAGAATGAATTTGTTCAAATACAGTGACAGTAATGCTGTAGAAATCAGAAGCATATTTAGTGGCAGGTCTGTAGAATATTTATGAATTCCACTGACCTGAGTTGGGATCATCTTCCTTTCCATTCCTGGATGCTGATACTGGCACTCACATGCATGCCAAAAGACTCAGCACTGACTGGCTCCCAGCCGGCACTGAGCCTTTGATGTGTACTTCCAGGACTGAGCCTTTGATCTCCAGTGGACACCCGGATTGGCTTCCAGGAATAGGAATACTGCTGCCCATTAAAGTCAATAATGGACATACAGAGTAAGATCCACTGGAAACATCATCTTAGCATTTTCCTCCTAGTGAGAAATCCATGGTAGGTCTTCATGGGCTGCTTTCCAAAATGTAAATAACCCTTCTCAGGGATGAGATGTAGCAAATGGCCAATTTTAACAGGCTTCACAGAGGAAGAATTTTATGTTGAAAGTAATACTCCACTCAGTGTGAAATTCCCTTTAATGATTGTATTTGTATTAATGTTAACCCTCTCAACAGTCAACATCAGCGACTCCCCCCAGCAAGTTTCTACAATGATGTTAGCTACCTTCAGAGCTTTAGAATTTAAAAAAAATCAGGAAATATAGCACAAAAATTACATTAAAGTGGTGATAATTCTCTGTTGACCTAGGGGCTGATATCAGTGCTAACCACTCAGGTTCTGCCAGGCAACTGCACAGTTCAAGTTCCTCAGGTAACTTAACTGTCCTGGACCCACAGAGACCTGACCTGCTGGGGATTTCCAGCATAGGTAACAAGGACACCTGTCCAAATTTGGCAGGGCCCTTTTTAGCAATGGCATCATTGGGACCTGACTGCAATATTTCCTAGGAGGCTTGAGTGGGAAATGGCAGTCAGTGTCCCAGCAGGCCAAACCAGTGTGGAACTGAATTGGGGGGCACAAGAGATCCATAAAGCTAAGTTTCCATCTTAAAAAAATTCTCGCGGGGCAAGGAAGAGGAGCAGTGCTCCTCCATGCCTCACACAGAATTCTGAGGCCTCCCATGCTGCGATCCCTATCATCTCGACAACACCCAGCCCGGCACCACCCCCCACACCATCCACCCCCTCCCCCGCACCACCACCAGTTGACAGGACCCACACAGGTTGGCTGGGCAGCCAATTCCACTGACTTACCTGCTCAGTAAAGGGCCACTGGGCAGCGCAAATCTCCACCACTTCCCACCAAGAACAGTTGGGAAGATGGCCGGCAACATTTAAATGATGTCCAGGAGTTAAAAAATCCCCGGGTCTCTTTTTTTCCTGAGCGGATGAGTTTTGAACTCACTGGCCAAAACCTATCCCTAGTGATAGTCTTGTTTTTAAAAGGAGCTGATGTAGAGGGCTTCTTTTTAATACAATAGTGAAGTGGATGGCGAGTAAATGAGACAATTAAATACATTAAACAAAGAGTTTAAGCTATCTTGTGTCAAAATATAAAGTTGTACAAAGTGTGAATACCATGATAGATTTATTTGCCTGTCTATACAATATTCTTACAGAGGCTGTAAAACAAAGAAAGCTGAAAAGTAAACCAAAAATGGAAGTGAGTAGTGAAGCAAAATGTTGCACTATTTAATTTCTGAGAGCTGAGTTTGAATTTTGAGTAAGATCCATTAACCAAGTTTGGATCCATACTGTCTGAGCATGAATTACTGAGCATATCAACACTAGTTTAGGAAACTGGAGAGGAAGGCAGGATGGGGAAGACATGGAAGGATGGAAAGAAGCTGTGCCATGATTTGAGGTTACCACCATGCTGATGTTGATTGAAACTGCAATGTTACAGATTCCATGATTCAATTTATTCACATTATTGATCTGTTAGTTTAAACTTGTACAAACATTATAATTGGAGCTTCAACTCAGCCATGCAGTAACATGAATATGATTATGTAATCAATTATAATAGGGGTTTTTCCCAGAAAAAATGCATTGTGCATGCCATTCAACTACAGGAAAGCTGATTCAGCATTGATAAATTTTGTTGAATGTACCCTATTCACAATGTTAACTCATGTCACTTTGTCTGAAAAAGGTGGTGTACAACTTAAAGCATGTTGTCCTTTATCAATATGGAGACGGTGAAGGACCGTCCTGTTGAGAAGACTGGAGTGAGATGCACACCAACAGATATGTTCCAAATTCATGTCATCCTTCCCAGACTTGTGGATCCGTTAGTACAAACATCTGAATAGATTGACACGGCGAACATCTGTTTTCCACATCATTACTCCCAAAGGAAATGGTGAAAATGCAATAATGCACTCATAAATGTACAACCTGCTCTTTCTACAGATACAGTTGTAGGACATAGTGGGGCACAACCGGAACCAAAGCAGCACAGTACACCAAAGCAACCAATTACGAGCATTTCAATATTTATGTCTATGGCAGGGCAAAAGAAAGCACTAGATATTGCAAAAGGAGAGTGATGAGGAGAGGGTAGAAAGTGATGAAGGGCAAGTAAAGATTGGGGAGTGAAGGAGCAATAGATGCAAAGTGAAGAGTCATCGTGCTAGTGCTCTTTGGGTCAGAATACATAGTTTTTGTGCATTATAAGAAGCTAACTGAACAGTTGGAGCAGTCTCTTGATACCTGAACTCAGGTAATCAGATGTCTTATGGTCGTTTTCTGGTTCCCATATGTTGGAAATAACCACAATTTAAACTTGGAAAGGCTGAAGTCTTTGTTTATTCATTCAGCCAGCATGCTGTCTGGTGTAGGACTGCTTGAGACTGGTTTCCTGTTACATGTCACATGATTCTCCAGTGCAGCCGTAAATGTGGCCCCACTGGAACACTTACATAAACGATTAGTTCCTAGCTAATTAGTTCCTAGCACTTTACAGATAGTAAAACAATATATAATATATAGTATCTGGCACAGAGTCTGCATTCAAGACTGCATTGACTAGCACCTTAGTCCATGCCATGCAGTCCATGAAATAAGGGTTATTGACATCAATCAGGGAGAAACTTGTGAACCTTTTCTCTAGGAGATGACTATGCCCCTTGTGGATAAACCATTGAGCACAAGGACAGAATTATTTGTCTGACAGGATGATTACAGTGAGTGGGATTCCAGCAGACGTTTGCTACATGATGTATGCTGTTATGCTGAGAGTGTGGGTTTGGTTGCCATCCTTCCATCTACAAAATATAATGGACACACAACAAACAATCCATTTAGGTGGGTGTCTTCTCTTGGTGCACCTTTGCTGATGGCTGTGAAGGCCAATCCTTGAGAGACAGGTTCTGCCACAAGTGCTGCATGTGAAGCTGCCATGCAACACTGTGCCTTGTTTTTGACGTTGGCGTCTGTTGGCAATCTCCTGTAGCAACTGGTCATCATGGTAGTGCACATCAGTACACAGGATGTGTCGCCATTTCCCTCTTTCGCCAGCTAGTGACTCCCAGGTGTGATAGTCGACATTTAGGGCCATCATGTCATGCTTTTAGGCTGTTATGTGAGGCACGGGAGGAAATAGTAGGGGCTCTGACACATATTTTCAAATCGTCTCTGGCCACAGGAGAGGTACCAGAGGACTGGAGGACAGCGAATGTGGTACCATTATTCAAGAAGGGTAGCAAGGATAAACCAGGTAATTACAGGCCGGTGAGTCTAACATCATTGGTTAGGAAACTATTGAAAAATATTCTGAGGATTAATCTCCACTTGGAGAGGCAGGGATTAATCAGGGATAGTCAGCATGGCTTTGTCAGGGGCAGATCGTCTCTAACTAACTTGATTGAATTTTTTGAGGAGGTGACTAGATGTGTAGAGGGTAAAGCAGTTGATGCAGTCTACATGGACTTCAGTAAGGCTTTTGATAATGTCCTGCATGGGGGATTGGTTAAAAAGGTAAGAGCCCATGGGATCCAGTGCAATTTGGCAAATTGGATTCAAAATTGGTTTAGTGGTAGCAGGCAGAGGGTGATGGTCGAGGGTTGTTTTTGCGATTGGAAGCCTGTGACCAATGGTGTACCACAGGGATCGGTGCTGGTACCCTTGCTGTTTGTAGTGTACATTAATGATTTGGATGTGAATATAGGAGGTATGATTAGTAAGTTTGCAGATGACACGAAAATTGGTGGTGTCATAAATAGTGAAGAGGAAAGCCTTAGATTACAGGATGATATAGATGGGCTGGTAAGATGGGCAGAGCAGTGGCAAATGGAATTTAATCCTGAGAAGTGTGAAGTGATGCATTTTGGGAGGACTAACAAGGCAAGGGAATATACAATGGATGGTAGGACCCTAGGAAGTACAGAAGGTCAGCGGGACCTTGAAGTACTTGTCCATAGATCACTGAAGGCATATGGGATACTTGCCTTTATTAGCTGAGGCGTAGAATATATGAGCAGGGAGGTTATGTTGGCGCTGTATAAAACGTTAGTTAGGCTACAACTAGAGTACTGTGTACAGTTCTGGGCACTTCTTTCTTTTTATCTTTTGGGCCTCCTTATCTCGAGAGACAATGGATACGCGCCTGGAGGTGGTCAGTGGTTTGTGAAGCAGCGCCTGGAGTGGCTATAAAGGCCAATTCTAGAGTGACAGGCTCTTCCACAGGTGCTGCAGAGAAATTTGTTTGTCGGGGCTGTTGCACAGTTGGCTCTCCCCTTGCGCCTCTGTCTTTTTTCCTGCCAACTACTAAGTCTCTTCGACTCACCACATTTTAGCCCTGTCTTTATGGCTGCCCGCCAGCTCTGGCGAACGCTGGCAACTGACTCCCACAACTTGTGATCAATGTCACAGGATTTCATGTCGCGTTTGCAGACGTCTTTAAAGCGGAGACATGGATGGCCGGTGGGTCTGATACCAGTGGCGAACTCGCTGTACAATGTGTCTTTCGGGATCCTGCCATCTTCCATGCGGCTCACATGGCCAAGCCATCTCAAGCGCCGCTGACTCAGTAGTGTGTACAAGCTGGGGATGTTGGCCGCTTCAAGGACTTCTGTGTTGGAGATATGGTCCTGCCACCTGATGCCAAGTATTCTCTGGAGGCAGCGAAGATGAAATGAATTGAGATGTCGCTCTTGGCTGGCATACGTTGTCCAGGCCTCGCTGCCATAGAGCAAGGTACTGAGGACACAGGCCTGATACACTCGGACTTTTGTGTTCCGTGTCAGTGCGCCATTTTCCCACACTCTCTTGGCCAGTCTGGACATAGCAGTGGAAGCCTTTCCCATGCGCTTGTTGATTTCTGCATCTAGAGACAGGTTGCTGGTGATAGTTGAGCCTAGGTAGGTGAACTCTTGAACCACTTCCAGAGCGATGTCGCCAATATTGATGGATGGAGCATTTCTGACGTCCTGCCCCATGATGTTCGTTTTCTTGAGGCTGATGGTTAGGCCAAATTCATTTGTTCATTTGTAGGCCAAGTTCTGGGCACTGCACTACAGGAAGGATGTGATTGCACTGGAGAGGGTGCAGAGGAGATTTACCAGGATGTTACCTGGGCTGGAGCGTTTCAGCTATGAAGAGAGACTGAAAAGGCTAGGGTTGTTTTCCTTAGAGCAGAGAAGGCTGAGGGGGGACATGATTGAGGTATACAAAATTATGAGGGGCATTGATAGATTAGATAGGAAGAAACTTTTTCCCTTAGCAGAAGGGTCAGTAACCAGGGGGCATAGATTTAAGGTAAGGGGCAGGAGGTTTAGAGGGGATTAGAAGTAAAATTATTTCACCCAGAGGGTGGTTGGAATCCAGAACGCACTGCCTGAGGAGATGGTAGAGGCAGGAACCATCACAACATTTAAGAAGTATTTCGATGAGCACTTGAAACACCATAGCATACAAGGCTACGGGCCAAGTGCTGGAAAATGGGATTAGAACAGGTAGGAGCTTGATAGCCGGCACAGACATGATGGGTCGAAGGGCCTGTTTTTGTGCTGCATGACTCGATGACTCTATGGCTTGCAAGCATCCTTGAAGCAGAGCTTTAGCCCACTGGTCGCCTGGCCCCAGGTACCTCACCATACAGAAGGTCTTTGCGTATTCGACCATCTTCCTGCGGACATGTCCGATCCACCGAAGCTGCCTCTGTTTGATTAGTGCCAACACAGTTGGGAGCTCTGCCTTTGAGAAGACTGCCACATTTGTGATTTTGTCCTGCCAGGATATGCCCATAATGCGTCGCAGACAACAAAGATGGAAATTACCCGGAAGCACGGTGCGGTTTTCGTACTGGCAGATCTACTGTGGACATGATCTTCTCCATACACCAGCTACAAGAGAACTGTAGGAAACTGAGTATCCCCCTTTACCTTACTTTTGTAGATTTCACTAAGGCATTTGATACTGTCAGCAGAGCAGGGCTCGACAAAATTTTGGGAAAAATTGGCTGTACACTGAAGCTCCTCAGTTTCATCTACTCCTTCCATGACAACATGCAGCACTGCACTGTACAGTTTGATGGCTCCATTTCCAACATTTTTGGAGTGAAGAATGGAGTGAAACAGGTTGTGCACTAACCCCCACTATGGGCTGGATTTTAAGAGCTCACCGCCAGTATAGCGGCACATTTCCCCAGATGGGGATTTGAAAGTATGCCAAAGAGCTGCCGCAATCTCCAGCTCATTTAAGTGGCCTTGGGGGCCCGCCCCCCAGCTCATTTAAGTGGCCTTGGGGGCCCGCCCCCCCCCGCCCCCCCCCGCCCAATCACGTGGAGGGGGCGGGCTGTCCTTTACCGGCAATGGTGTCAGGTGCCTGTGCACAGGCACTGCCGCCATTTTTAAAGGGCAGACAGCCCTGCCGCCCAATTAAAATTTTTAAAGAAGTAACCCCCCCCAAAATTAAATCAATAAATTTCTAACGCCCCTTTCCTACCCCACCAATAACAAGTACAATAACTGTTTGCCCTTCCCTCACCAAAACACTTATCTTTTACATTTGACTTCCCCCCACACAAACTGCACAAAGTTTAAAGGTCAACCCTGCCGACCATCCCCTGCACCAATTATATTTATTTGACACCGCCCCCCACCACACTGAGAATCGGACTTCCTCCCCCCTCCCCACCAGTGTGGCGCCGCATTTCCCTGGATGGAGATTTGAAGGCGCGAGTGCCGGCCGCCACACCGAAGATCACGGTGGGCTCTCAAGCTCGCAGGTAAGTCTATTTAAATGTATTCATTTTATTCCCCTTGTCCTCACATTCCACCCTAACAGCCTCCACATCCAAACGAACATCCTGCGTCATTTCTGCCACGTCCAGCGTGATGCCACTACCAAATGCATCTTCCCCTTCCTCCCCTGTCAGCATTCCGAAGTCATCGTTCCCTCAGCAACACCCTGGTCCACTTCTCCATTACCTCCGACACCTTGTCCCCTTCCCATGGCACCTTCCCATGCAATCACAGGAGGTGCAATACTTGCCCTTTTACCTCCTCTCTCCTCACTATCCAAGGCCCCAAACACTCCTTTCAGGTGAAGCAGCAATTTACTTCTTTTAATGTTGTATACTGTATTCTCTGCTCACAATGTGGTCTCTTCTACATTGGGGAGACCAAATGCAGACTGGGTGACCGCTTTGCGGAACACCTCCGCTCAGTCCGAAACATGACCCCTAGTTTCCTGTCACTTGCCATTTCAACACACACCCCTGCTCTCATGCCCACATCTCTGTCCTGGGATTGCTGCAGTGTTCCAGTGAACATCAATGCAAGCTCGAGGAACAGCACCTCATTTACCGATTAGGCACACTATAGCCTACCAGACTGAACACTGAGTTCAATAATTTCAGATCATGACTGGCCCACCTTTTTTATTTTTATTTTTTATTTTCATTTTATTTCATTTTAGTTTGTTTCATCATCCAATTTTTTTTACCATGTACCTACCCACTGTTTTTTTTCATGTTTGTTCTTTTGGTTAGGGCTTTCATTATTCTATCATTTAACACCCTCTCTGCACTAACGCTTTGTCTTTCACCACACCATTAACAGACTCTTTGCCTTTGCCCCATGACCTCCTTGTCAGTTATTCTCTGTGACCCTCTATCCTATCAACACCTTCCGTTTTGTTCTCTTTTGCCCCACCCCTGCTTTATTTGCTTAAAACTTATTACTTTCTAATCTTTGCCAGTTCTGATGAAAGCTCTCTCCACAGATGCTGCCAGACCTGCTGAGTATTTCCAGCACTTTTTGTTTTTATTACAAAGAATCATGGACTGTCTCTCCTGTGCCTGTGTGGGTTTGATCATCAAAAAAATGCACGAGAATCTTGTGTGCTTCATATAAAGCAGCAGCTCCATATTGCCATGTGAGTTTTGAAGACAGAGGGAATAACTAATTGTGGGGCCATTTGTAAATTTGACGATTGGTTGGGAAATGACAGTGGGATTATCAGAATGCAGGCACACTGCTTCAGACAGCAAAACTCACTCATTTGGTAATGCATTTTCCCATCTATATAGGTGAACAAAATGGTATTATTAACGGTCATTTGTTCATAATGACAGGTGATTTAAAGAACCTTTCTTTAACTTTATACACAGAACAAAATATATCATCCGCTTGGGCAGATTCATCTTTGCTCATAAATTAATGTGAGGTCTGATTAAATGAGATTATCACCCTTTATAAATTGCTTCTAAGTTGATGGAGAAGGTTGAGTAATCTTATTCCTGACATTACTAAAACCTTGTCCTTTTCTCTCTCCATGCTCATTATTTTACATATCAGTATTTCATGAACAGAAGGATAACGCAGTTTTAAGAGAACTATATTTCTGATAAATTTAGAGCCTAACTTTTCCAAGTACAAGCTGGCAGTGAGTAACTTTGCTCATTATCATGTTTTCCAATATGCCTGACAGCAAGCAATGTCCACAGCCATCAGTGCAGTGTTGGAAAACTCAGCCCTAGTTGTGTCTGGACAGAATCAGGCAGTGTTTGTAATGTGTGATTGGGATGGTTGTAAATGTTGATAACTATGGTGAGGTGCAGGATATCATTTACATCTTTTCCCACATTCTGTGTATTCCATGCCATTTATTAATTACGATGCATAACTTTTTTTTTCTTTTTGTGGTCATTCAGTCCTTGTTTTTCCATTTTGTACTTTCAAGCCACTGTTGGTTCTCACCGAAGTTTCAAGAGAGTGGCAACTTTGCAATATAATTATGGATATTTCTGAAGGAAGATCAGATGAGCCAACAAAAAGAAATATGGCTTTCTTCAACATCATCGCTGCTGCTTCAAGTCTGCTGGAATCTTGACACTGGACATTTGTTAAACTGTCTGCTTTATTAAATTTACAAACACAGCTGGATAAAATAAAATCTGTTATCATTAAATCATAATATGTTCATGTTCTAAGGAAACAGCCAACTAAAACTATTCATTTAACCAAGGTTAATACTGAGAGTGTAGAATTTATAGTACTTCCCCTGTGTAAAAGGTAACAATCCATTCACGTCCAGCACAGGTGCAGATGTACAAGGTACAAAGACTTGAGAGGACCATGACACATGCAATAAGTCTAGTACATAAAATGATCAAAATTTTTAGGAAAATTTAAGGCTCCCCCCAAAAGATTAACTTTTCCAGAGTTCACCTCTCCAACCTATTTACTTTAAATGGCATTCATTGATGCTCCTTCTCCCCAGAAACACAATCCATGTTCAATGTTTGAGTACCTGGGAGTCTAATGTCAAATTCAAAGAAATTAAATTGGAGCGAGAATGTTGATATGAGAAATGTTCCTATTGCCTACGCCAATTTGCAGGTGCTGATTGGGAGCAGAACTTAGGCAGTTTTTTTACCAATTATTTCTGTCGGTGATTTTCCAGTCATCTGTATTTAATATACTAGAAACCTCCTGTATATTTCACTGTCATTTTTCATGGACCTGAATTCCTGATAAGTACTCAGTTTTTGCCACATGAAACTCTGCTCCAAAAGTATTGAAGACAACAAGTTATTCCCCCAACCCATGTTAAAGCCTCATTAAGGCCCCAAAAGTCATGCAAAAATATTTAACTGAATACCTCATGCAATTTCTTGGTTTTTGCAGTCATGATTGTACCGATAGCCTTCAAAAAACATTTTGAATAGGCTGCGGCAAGCTCCATGTGCAATAGAGTTCTTGAAGGCAAATAGGCTTTCATTGCCTTTGTTGTTCTAATTTTTACAGTATCTTTTTAAAAATATGCTGTTTTTCTTATGGATCTTGTTGTATGTTGCTGTATTTGTAGGATTGCTAGAGTGTTCTGGAGAAAGTCTTAGATGTCAGATAAAGTCAACTAACAACTCTTTATTATTTACATTTAATATGTACACTCTCCACAAGCTTCCTAAGCTAGCATCCATTGTGCTACTATCTCTTCTTCTCAAGCCTATACCATGTGATTGTTGCATCATCACTCTTACAGTGGGAGGGGTCGCTCTCACTGTCTTCAGTATTAACCCTTTACATCCTTATACTATAGTTCCCTGCAAGTCCTTCTCCAACATTTTCTCAATCATATATGCATTCATGACTTACGTACTACCCTCTCTCCCCCCAAGTCTCTGGTTGAAATTTTTCATTGGGCCGGAGGCCCCGTTCACCGGCCGAAAAGTCAGTGGCGAGCCCACCTCCTCCGAACCTGGGGAGCCAGACTGGGATTTTTCAATCCCCAGGCCCTTAATTGGTCTTGGGCGGGACTTCCACCTCCTTGAGGCAGGAAGTCCCACCTAATGAGGCTGCCAGCCAATCAGCGGGCCAGCAGCTCTTAGTCCCAGCAGTGCCACCGGGAGCGGTGGCCACTGCTGGGACTACAGCCAGTCATTGGAAGAAGATGACTAAATCTTCACAGATTTAGTCTGATAGGAGGTTTGACAACTCTCCCTGATCTGGTTGTAGTCTGTCTGGGATGATACGTAGTCTTCGTAGGAAGTCTGCATTGCTGACTTGGTTGTAGCATTCTATTCGGTTTTGGTTTGTTCATCTTCCTCTGGGTCTTCCAAATGAATTATTGGCTATTGCTTTTGGGGAATAGGAATGATATGCCTCTGATTTCTTCATAAGTTCCCTTCAGTCATGTGTATCACATCCAATCGCTGATAGTCTTCGTGTTTATGGATTGCTGTATTTTCCCTTTCCAGGTCATGTATCCATACTCTTTGACCATTGTTTAATTTGTTTCTCGCTCAAAATCATCTATTATAATTCTGGGTTTGTTTCCTTCTAAAGGAGTTTTCCCTATCTCGGACTTTCTCATAGTCTTGAGACTTCAATCCTGGAACCAATTTCTGAGGCAACACTGGAAGTTCTGTTTTTAACTTCCTGTCCATCAGTAATTCTGCTGGTGATAATCCACACATTAACAGCATTGAACGATAAATTAGAAGTGAGATTGGAAGATCTTCATTTTTCTTTAGCAAAGATTTTATGGTTCTTACACTCGTTCTACCTCACCATTAGACTGTGGATGCCTCAGTAAACTTGTGAAATGCTAAAAGCCCATCTTCAGGGAAAACTGGGTAAAACATTTGTTCATTAACTGTGGTCCGTTGTCTGATAATATTTCATCCGGAATCCCATGTGTCGCAAAGATGTCTTGAAGAATCCTGATAATTACTTTGATGGTGATAGAATGTAATCTTTGGACTTCTATTCACTTTGAAAAGTAATCGATGATGATTATATATGTCTTCCCACTAAATATAAATAAATACATACCTAGCCTTTGCCAAGGTCTAATTGGAAATTGGGTAGTTAACAGAGGTTCACGATGTTCTGGCCTCTGTATCACGCATGTCTGACAGTTCTGGATCATGGTCTCAATGTCCTGAGATATTCCAAGCCATCATACTGAAGATTGTGCCCTCGCTCTGCAATTGGTTATACCCAAATGGCTTTGGTGTAGATGATCTAATATATCGAATCTCATCGAACTAGGAATAGCAATTCTGTCATTGTAAACTAATAAGTCGTCGATTATGGTAAGGTATTTCCTATACTCATGGAATGTCTTAATTGTTCTCCCTCCTGTACTTTCTTGTGACCACCCTTGTGTACAATACTGTCTAATGCAAATGCATTCTTCATCGCTTTTTTGGGTTTGTCGTATTTTTCGCAACTTCTGTGTGCTTGCTGGCCAATTTTGTGTTGTGTGTTGTGAATATGATTCTATGTCACATACGAAATTCACGTCTTCCTGTCTGGGATGGTCTACAGCTGCCCGTGATTGTGCATCAGCTGACGATTGCAACTTCCCTAGGATATATACTGTCTCATACGTATACCCGATCAACCTTAGATGAAATCTTTGTATGTGTGGAGGCATTTTTGCAATTCCCTTTCTTCTAACAAGGATATCAAAGGTTTATGGTCTGTCTCGATGATGACACGTAATCTAATGATGTAGTTTGAAAAATTTTTATATGCCGATGTGACGGCTAGAGCTTCTTTTTTTATAATTGCATAGCATGTCTCTGTTTCTGACACAGCTCTTGATGCATAGAATATTGGTCTAAAGGAACCATCAGGTTGCTCCTGAAAAAGAACTGTGCCCAACCCAGCTGAGGAGGCATCTGCCGCTATCGCTGTAGGTAGTGTAGGGTTGTGGTGTGCCAAGACATCTGGAGAAATAGGCATCTTTTTAATTTTCTGGAATGCTTGTTCTTGGTAAGAATTCCAACACTATGCTTGCTATTTTCTGAGGAGCTGTCTCAGTGGATCAGTTATCTGTGCTAAGTGAGGTAGAAACTTTGCTAATTGATTTACCATTCCCAGGAATCTATGGGGCTGTTGAACAGTAGCAGCAGGAGGAAATTCTGTAATGGCCCTAGTCTTCTGTGGATCTGCTATTATACCTTCACTGCTCAATATGTGTCCCAAGAAATCAATGTCTTGGAAAATCGCACTTCTCATTTAGAGTTAGTCCTTCTTCTTGTAGAACCTGGTGAACTCTTTAGTCGTGTTTCTCTACTGACTGTCCATGTATCAAGATGTCATCCATGTGACAAATAACTCCTTTGAGCCCTTCTAAGATGTTAGACATAGACCTTTGTAAGATTTCTGGTGCAGACGTTATGGTAACCTATTGAAACAAAACTGCCCAAAAGGTGTTATACATGTGGGCAATAATCTTGAGGAATCAGGGGTACCTGCCAAAACCTACTATTGGCCTTGAGCTTTGTAAGCATGGTGCTCTGAAAGAGTTTCGCTAAACTTTCGGCAACTGTGGACATTAGGTGAATCTCTTGTGCTACTACTTTGTTGAGCTGCGCTAAATCCACGCAAATACATAGAGTTCCATTTTGCTTTGGGACAGGAACCATGGCCAAACACCACTCTGTTTGTTGTGTTACTGGAGAGATAACACCCATTCTTGTCATCTCTTCCAATTGTTCTTGGACTTTGGTCAACAGTGGATGAGACATCCTTCTTGGTGTGAAGATACACATTGGCCTGGCCCCTTCCTTCAGTGTGATTCTGTACTCCGTCTTGAGTCTTTCGAGCCCTGTAAAAAGGTTCAGGTATTCTACTTGAAAGCAATTGTTTACCTTTGTCTGCTTGTCTTTGTCTATCTTCTTAATAAACTGCAGTTCTAAACATACATTCCTACTCAGTAAGGAAAATTCTTTATCATGCAAGACATATAAAGTCTCTACCAGTTGTCTCCCTCTATGCTGAAGAGTTGCTTGCAGTTTGCCTTTTCCTATCAGTTGTGTCCCGCCTGAACCATCCAACTGTATATCTGCCAGTTGTAGGCAATGTGCCATCACCCATGGCTCTTGGTCAGACAGTATGTGACGCTAGCCGCTGTTTCAAGTTTAAAATTCTTGAGGTGTCCGTTCACGTAGATGTCCGCCATCCAGAGAACATGATCTGGGTTCATAATTTCTCCCAAGAAATCTTCTGGTACTTTATCATCTGGATATTGATGTATGTGATTCACTGCTTTTTGCGTGAAGGTCTTCTGCTTTGTACTCTTAAGCGAAGAAATCTTGCTCTGGCTCGTTTTCCCATAATGTCCATTTTTTTTTAACAATTTAAACACTTGGCTTTACTTGTTGGACACTGCTCCTGTCTGTGGGTCTTTCTGGCTCCACAATGTTGGTGTAGTTTCCCTGCGTCATGCACCTTCTCACCTGTTTATGTTTTCTTTCCCAGTGAATGTTTCTCTGACTTTGGCCTCACAAATTGTACTGCCATTGACTTCTTTTCATCCATTGCTTGTCTTCAGCTTGTAGAATGGCCATATTCTGTTTGCAAACTTCTGCCTGTCTTACAATCTGAATGGCCCTTTCCAGTGTAATGCCTTCCTTGGATTGCAAAAGGTTTGATAAGGATTCATCAGCTATCCAGTCTCTACTTAGTTCTGCCTTTAATTTGCCGTATTTGCATCTTTATGCCAATCTATACAGATCATTAACACAGGAATCCATGGATTCACCAATCTTCAGCGCTGCAAAGATTGAAATATTTATCAAAGGCTTGAAGTACCTCTTCAAATTTATCGGAAGCCTCGTTGATCCCTTGTCAGACAATTACATCATCTGCAATCGCATCTACTGGATATAAAAGGGTGTTCACTTGTTCCACTTCTGATTTGGTATGGAGTTGAGAAGCAATCCTAAACCATAGGAACCTTTTTCCTCCAGAAGGACCAATTTTGTACCTGATGGGGTTCCTCTTGATTGTGAAAGCTTTCAGGTATTCCAAATTTTGAAGCCATATTGCTTTATTTAATAGACTTTTTAGGGTGTTCCCCTTTCTTTAAGAAATTCAGTTTTTTTTCAGGGCTTGCTTGCTTTAATGGAGGTGTTCCTGCTGTTTTCAGGGGCTTCTCATGCTTTTCGGGAGTTTTCAGGGGTTTCCTGCTCTTTGCCCTCGTGTTCAGCCTGAGTGACTGATTGGGTTTTCCCCCTTTTTTTCACTTTCAGAGCACAATGCCTTTAGAGAATTACTTCAAGCTTTTCAAAGGGGTTAACCCAATCCAAGACTGTTGGTATCGTGACTCACCCAATCACTGGATTCTAGCTTGCAGACCACCACACTTCTATGGTGCAGCCTGTATTTCTGTGCTCTGATTCACCGCAGTCCAGAGCTCTCCGCAGCCTCTTCTACAGGTAAGTAGTTTTCCTATTGTACCGGGCCAGTACTTATCTTTAAATTACTCTGTTGTTCACCAGTTTCACCATTGTTTTACTGCTGTTTTACCACTGTTTTGCCATTGCCACCATATTATGTGTTGTTACATTTGTAGCATTGCTAGGGTATTCTGGAGAAAGTCTTAGACTCCAGATAAAGTCAATTAATAATTCTTTATTATTTACATTTACTATATACATTCTCCCCAAGCCTCCGAAGCTAGCATCATCTGTGGTGCTATCTCTTCTTCTCAAGCCTACTATCTGACTGTTACATCATCACTCTTACTGTGGGAAGGGTCGCTCTCACAGTCTCCAACATTAACCCTTTACATGCTTATACTACAGATCTCACTATTATTGCTGATTTATTTATTAAAGTACATATTTTGGAATATTTTTTCAGGAATTTTTTTTAGTTACTTAGAACACTATGTATCTTTTTCAACATGCTTAAAAACACAGGCCCTATTATTGCCCACTCAGGGACTTCAGCAGAATATGAACAGATGGAAAAAATAGATATCTATTTCAATACTATGTTTACAGAAACTCAGGAGCCACAGAGCATTTAAGTGCGAATTGTGGAGTACAGGTAAAATTATAATGGGATTGGATGTGTCCCAAATGCAATAGTTCATGCTTGATGTGGTACAAGATGAAAGAAGGCACGCCAAGAAAATCAGTAGGCAGCTGAGCCACACTACCCACACCTCCCATTGCTCCATCAGCCACATTTGCAGGTCTGGTCACACGTACCTACTAATAACTGATGACAATTACATCTGAAGCAGAGACCTAGATGCAGAGCTTGGCTATCTGCTACAAGGACACTTGCAACCAGCCTGCAAATTCAGCACAGCACTGTAATCACAGTCAGGGTCACTACCATCCTTAATGTTTATGCCTCCACTTCATTCCAGGCTAGTCCTACTGCATCAGCTATTGCACTGTCCACACATGCATGAATCAAGTGGCCGATGCAACATGGCCTGCAGTTTTGTCTTCTTTCCCACTGAGGAGCAACAGGATCCTGATATGCCGGCCCAATGTTTACAATACTGCTGCATTTCAGAAAATGTAGGAAGTCACTGATGGCAAAAATGTGAAATTACTATCAAAAGCGCTGAGCTAAATTAATCATCAGGTATGGATGGTGATAATCAACTACCAGAATAAAATCCAGGCCAACAAAAATGGAAAGAGTTAACAGAAGCAATTTAAATTTTGTTCAGGGTAGATTTTACAAATTTGTTCTACAGAGCAGAGCTTTACATGCCAGGAATACATATGAGAAATTTGGATGTGAAATTCATTGGGCCTTCCAAAATTCTCCATTCATTAATATATCTATTCTATAGAATTAGAAGTTATTGATATATTTCGCAATATTGGGAAGATTTTTGGCTGCAGATGTAGATGTATTTGGATTGCATTGTTTTCAGACCCGCTTGAATCTCAAATGTAAATAGTGCTGTTTCCTGGCATAACCTTATTTACATAAGTATTCACAACTCCAGTTGGAAACTCAGGTGGATCTGGGGATTAAATTGTTTAAAGAGACAATTAAAGGGGAAATGTCACTAGGAGTGAGACAAAAATGTAGAAAGCTTCTGGAATGTATCAAAAGATATTTTCAAGGGTGAAGAAGCAGGAGATTAATAAGTGGCAAGTCAGGATGAATGTAAGAGGATCCCTAGGTGCAGGCATGAATCTCTTTTAAATGTATTTATTTGCTGGCAAGACTGGAATTTACTGCCATCCATGTTTGATTTAATTTGATACAACTGAGTGGCTGGCTAGGTACATCAGAGGGAAGTTAAGAGTCAACCATGTTAGTGTGGGACTTCAGTCACATATAAAACAGACCAGGTATGGACAACGGGTTTTCTTCCTTAAAGGAAAGCCATTGGGTTTTAATGACAATCTTCCTATTACTGATACCAACTGTTCATTTCCAAATTGTTTTCGAAACTGCCATAGTGCGACTGTGAACTCATATTCTCCTGGATTATTAGTCCAACCCTCTGGATTCCTAGTACAGTAACATAACCACGACACCATTGTCCATATAACTCTGTAGACATTTGAAGCACAGACCAATACATGGTGTCGTCGTTGATGGCTGCTGAAGTTGAAATGATGCTGCATGAAATGCTGGTGGAGAGGTTGCCTCCATATCATTACACAGCACCATTCCACAAGTGAACACTGCAGCGTACCTGCAAGAAGGACCAGGCAAGACTCAGGTCACATCTGTTGATTACTGTCCCTGCACATGTGCAAACTCTTTGCTGTATGGTTGGCACAGGTCTCCTTACAGCAGGTGACACAGCTCTTCTGCAGCTGTCAAAGCAAATATCATGTGCTGGACTGTGCCTCACTTGCCTACAGATTCACAGTTCAGCATCTGCCCCTCTGCTGATCCATACCCTGACAAAATAGGTTATCACAGACATTCCCAGGTAGGTTTACCAAGGTCCACAGAAATGGTAGGTGGCATCTTGGCAACACTGGCCCCTGATCACCCTTGAATAGCTTCTTTTATTCAGCATCGTGTAAGCATAGCATGCTGCGATTGGGTTGCTTCTGAAGAACATTCCAGCATGAAGGTCAGTCAGGCATTCACACTCAGTGTGATGTCACTGGGGTCTGCTGTCTTTGAGAAGAGGAGCCTTTACAAACAACATTTCCCAAAATGAAGTATTTCACCTCTCTCTGCAGACTTTTTTATTCTTTCATGGGATGTGGGCATTGCTAGCAAGGCCAACATTTGTTGCCCATCCCTAATTGCCCTTGAGAAGGAGTTGGTAAGCCACCTTCTTGAACCGCTGCAGTTCATCTGATGTGGGTACACCCACAGTGCTATTAGGGAGGGAGTTCCAGGATTTTGATTCAGCGACGGTGGAGGAACAGTGATATAGTTCCAAGTTCCAAGTCATGATGGTGTGTGGCTTGGAGAGGAACTTGCAGGTGGTGGTGTTCCCATGCAACTGCTGCCCTTAACCTTCTAGATGATAGAGGTCGCAGGTCTGGAAGGTGCTGCTGAAGGAGCCTTGATGAGTTGCTACAATGCATCTTGTATATGGTTGTTACGGTCAGGTGAGGAGGGGTCAAAAGGCACCCCTCTTGTCTTTCGCCTTGTTTGACCACAACAGGTTTTATTCCTTTTTAAAACAGTGCATGTGCTTACCACTTCAGTGAGTGTTTTACCTTTTTCCTTTGTTGTGATCATAAAAGAACTATTCGGACAGGCTTTCTTGAGTTTAAACAAGAAGGAAGTGAGTTTATCGTACTTTAAAAAAAAAATCCCGATCTTTTCTGCAGACAGAGAGAGAGACACACACACACAACCCCACTGGGGTCTGGTCCGGTTAACACTCAAAGCCTGTCTGCTTCAAAGTCTCAGGAACGTCTTTTTGCAAAAGACTGTTAGTTTCTCCACAGATTGAGGGCGGGGTAGGCGCGGGGGGTGGGGGGGCAGTCACATGATTGTCCAGTGTCCTCATTTGCAAGTTAATTAAATTCAAGTCTAGGTATTTTCAATCTCTCACTTGAGTCTATTTAGCCAGAATTTTACACCCACCCCGGCAAAGAGCAGGAAGGTGGTGGGGGCGGGGGCGGGGGCGGTGTAAAATGGAGCGGGAGGATCGGAGGGCCCTTCCCGATCCGCTCCCACCTCCGCCGCCACTTTATTCTGGGCGGCGGCGGTGAAAAATGGCCCACCCGTCCCAGGCTACTTAAGGGCCTCCACCCACTGCCACGGGGATTTTACCACTGGCAGGCGGGTGTTCCAGGCCCGAGAAAAGCCGCCTGACAAAAGCAGGTGCCTCTCTGATGGCCTGGGGAGGGGCCCTCATGATCGGGTATCCTGTGCCCAACAGAGAGCCGCCCTCGCTTCCCCAACCACCCCAAACACCCAACACGCACCCCCATCCCCC
Source organism: Heterodontus francisci (assembly GCF_036365525.1). Lineage (NCBI taxonomy): Eukaryota > Metazoa > Chordata > Chondrichthyes > Heterodontiformes > Heterodontidae > Heterodontus > Heterodontus francisci. Next base: position 79,246,617 of record NC_090373.1, read on the forward strand.
CAATCGATCATCCTTGCCTCGTTGAGGCCCGACCGATCACCCCCAGCGAGGTAACAGAAAATTACCTTAGTTCTGGGCTCCCCAACGTCTTCATCTTGAGGCTGGGCTGCAGTCCCAGCAGTGGCCACCGCTCCCAGTGGCACTGCTGGGACTAAGAGCTGCCAGCCCGCTGATTGGCCAGCAGTTCTATTAGGTGGGACCTCTTATCTCAAGCGGGTGGAAGTTCCACCTCAGAACAATTAAAGGCCGAGGAACTGCAAAGTGTGGGTCGGATCCCCAGGCCAGGCAGAAGCGGGTTCACCACCGACTTTTCAGTCGGTGGACGGCTCCCATCTGCCAAGGGTAAAATTCTGGCCATTGTTTCAATGTTCACCCCCTGAGGGTATGACTCCATTGTTAATGATCCAAGATGGCTTTGAATGTTTTGCCATTAGAAGCAAAGCTGCAAGCTGTTTCCAAATTCATGAGGCATTGTCCTGGAGGCAACCCTGTTAGACATGCATCTCTGATTCAATGTCCTGGAATGTGAGGTATTTCAATGCAAATTGCAGTGGTCATTTTGGCTGCCAGCTTTTTAAAAGTTAACCCTAGGATCCGAGCTCCTTTTAAAAAGTTTAAAGTGGGTTTCCAACCGATAAATTAAAAATCCTCATTTGGTATAGCATGTTTTGTTGACAACTGTTGCCACTGTGAGTTGGTGGTGGAGGTAGTGAATGTTTAAGGTGGTGGATGGGGGTGCCAATCAAGTGGGCTGCTTTGTCCTGGATGGTGTTGAGCTTCCTGAGTGTTGTTGACGTCGCACTAATCCAGGCAAGTGGAAAGTATTCCATCACAGTCCTGACTTCTGCCTCGTAGATGGTGGACAGGCACTGGGGAGTCAGGAGGTGAAGTCCCAGCCTCTGACCTGCTTTTCAAGCCACAGTATTTATGAGCCTGGTCCCGTTCAGTTTCTGGTCAATGGTAACCCCCAGGATGTTGATAGTAAGGGATTCAGCGATGGTAATGCTATTGAACATTAAGGGGAGATGGTTAGATTCTCTCTTGTTTGAGATAGTTATTGTGTGGTGTGAATGTTACTTGCCACTTATCAGCCCAAGCCTGGATGTTGTCCAGGTCTTGCTGGATATGGACACGGGTTGCTTGAGTATCTGAGGAGTTGCGAATGGTGCTGAACATTGTGTAATCATCAGCAAACATCTCCACTTCTGACCTTATGATGAGGAAGGTCATTGATGAAGCAGCTGAAGATGGCTGGGCCTCGGACACTACCTTGAGCTAGTCCTGCAGTGATGTCCTGGGACTGAGATGATTGACCTCCACCAACCACAGCCATCTTCCTTTCTGCTAGGTATGACTCCCATCAGTGGAGAGTTTCCCCCCCCCCCGATTCCCATTAACTTCAATTTGACTAGGGCTACTTGATGCCACACTCTGCCAAATGCTGCCTTGATGTCAAGGGAAGCCAGTTCCACCTCACCTCTAGAATTCAGCTCTTTTCTCCATGTTTGTGCCAAGGCTGTAATGAGGTCTGGAGCCGAGTCACCCTGGCAAACCCAAACTGAGCACTGGTGAGCAGGTTATTGCGGTGTAAGTTGATAGCACTGTCGACAACGTCCATCACTTTGCTGATAATCGAGAGAAGACTGATGGGGTGGTAATTGACTGGATTGGATTTGTCCTGCTTTTCTGGTCAGGACATACCTGGGTTATTTTCCACATTTCCACAATGCCAGTGTTGTACTGGAACTGCTTGGCTCGGGGTGCAGCTAGTTCTGAAGCACAAATCTTCAGTGCTACAGCCGGGATGTTGTAAGGACCCATAGCTTTTGCAGTATCCAGTGCCTTCAGCCATTTCTTGATATCACGTGGAATGAATTGAATTCGCTGAAGACTGGCATCTGTGATGATGGAGACCTCAGGAGGAGGCCAAGATGGATCATCCACTTGGCACTTCTGGCTGAAGACAAAAAGCCTTGTCTTTTGCACTGATGTGCTGGGCTCCCCCATCATTGAGGATGGGGATGTTTGAGGAGCCTCCTCCACCTGTTAGTTGTTTAATTGTCCACTTGGATTCGCAACTTGATGTGGCAGGACTGCAGAGCTTTAAGCTGATTCGTTGGTTGTGGGATCGCGTAGATCTGTCTATCCCATGCTGCTTCCACTGTTTAGCACGCAAGTAGTCCTGCGTTGCAGCTTTACCAGGTTGGCACCTCATTTTTAGGTATGCCTGCTGCTGCTGTTGGCCCACAGTGCCTCACGGATGCCCAGTTTTGAGCTGGTCGATCTGTTCTGAATCTATCCCATTTAGCACAGTGGTAGTGCCACACAACATGATGGAGGGTATCCTCAATGTGAAGACAGGACTTTGCCTTCACAAGGATGTGCAGTGGTCACATCTACCAATACTGTCATGGACACATGTGTCGGTGACAGGCACATTTGTGAGGGCGAGGTCAAGCACTTTTTTCCTTCTTGATGGTTGACTCACCACCTGCCATAGGCCCAGACTGGCAGCTATGTCCTTCAGGACTGGGCCAGCTTGGTCAGTAGTGATGCTACCAAGACATGCTTGGTGATGGACACTGAAGTCCCCCACCCAGAGTACATTCTGTGCCCTTGCCACCCTCAATGTTTCTTCCAAGTTGTGTTCAACATGGAGGAGCACTGATTCATCAGCTGAGGGAGGGTAGTAGGTGGTAATCAGCAGGATGTTTCCTTGCCCATGTTTGACCTGATGCCATGAAACGTCATGGGGTCCCGAGTCAATGTTGAGGACTCCAAGGGCAACTCCCTCCTGACTGTATCCACTATGCCACCACATCTGGTGGGACCGGACATACTCAGGGATGGTGATGGTAGAATCTGGGACATTGACTGAAAGCTATGATGTGAGGGTATGAGTGCTAACAAGAGGACCCAGGCTGGCATAGCTGGCATTCTTCCGCTGGTCCCATGTTTCCTCTAAAAATGTCAGCTCGGACACACACATGAAGCTTTTTTCTGCTTTCGAATAGAGTTTCAGAAGCATACCCTGGGCCTGACCAGAAGATAGAATGGGACCCAAAACCAGGGAGAATCCAGTAGAACTAATTACCCTGGATTTCCCAAACTCTACTGTCCCATTACTGCCCCGGTACACTGAGATGATGAAAATTGGCCTCATTGGTTCTACTCTTTTACATTGTTGGTTTCAATAATTCCATCCAAGCAATTTCATAAATAGTCTCATTGATTTACACATCTTAAATAAATGTTTTTGATAAATGTAAAGAAAACTTGCCTATTCATTGCATTAGTCTGTCACTGGTACTTGTCTCAACATAGCCTTGCAGCTTAGCGATGTTAACAGTCAGATTCCGGGTTCTTCTAATACCCACCTGAAATGTGATTTTTAAGGTCAGTGATCAAAGCCCCAAATCCACTTAATGGCTGACTCCAAAAGTGAAGTTAACTACTATTGCCTGGAACTTCCTCAAGGCTGATTCTGCTCTGCCATTGTAACTTTGGCAGAAACGCTGTTCAAAGAACAAAGAACAAAGAACAGTACAGCACAGGAACAGGCCATTCGGCCCTCCAAGCCTGTGCCGATCTTGATGCCTGCCTAAACTAAAACCTTCTGCACTTCCGGGGACTGTATCCCTCTATTCCCATCCTACTCATGTATTTGTCAAGGTGCCTCTTAAACGTCATTATCGTACCTGCTTCCACCACCTCCCCTGGCAGCAACTTCCAGGCACTCACCACCCTCTGTGTAAAGAACTTGCCTCGCACATCCCCTCTAAACTTTGCCCCTCTCACCTTAAACCTATGTCCCCTGGTAACTGACTCTTCCACCCTGGGAAAAAGCTTCTGACTATCCACGCTGTCCATGCCGCTCATGTTCATGGGTGTAAGTGAGATTTCCGAGTAAAGTTCCAACATCAGAGCCAGATCAGCTCCAAGGAAATTCCCAGTTTCTTTTTTGATTGTTAAAAATAGTAAGCTAATTTCTTCACCTTTTCTTACTGAAGATTTGTTAAATTAAAAAAAAAATCCCTTTTCATTGCTACACAACCTCAAGGCCAGGAGAAAGTTTGCCAAATTAAAAAGAAAATTAATAGAGCAAAGTTGTGATATCAGTGCTACAAGGTTGTCATGTCTCATTGTTTCACTGTCGAGCATTCTGGGAAGTTCATGCCCTTAAACATTTGGTCCTTGTTTCCTTGCTGTATCTATGTGGAAAGTGATTTGTCTCATACCCGATTAATCAGTTAACTAGACAAATAAGTAAATACGTACATACATAGACAAGGCCAATTTTTCAATTGCATGCTCCTGGCACAGCCTCTCCCATTGGGAATATATATCTGGAAATCATGAATGTGGTTCCCACTATTATCTGTTATTAAAATTAATGAATGGAAAATCATGGCAAGCATGCTGTGATTCCCAAATGTGCACGCCCGGCGGCCAAGGCTCCATGGCTGAAGTGTGCACTTGGAAGATCGACCTGCAAGGGTAAATTTTATGAGGAAATGCAAGACAATGCTCCTGTCATATGGTTCTATTGGACAGGAGCATGAATTGCAGCTAGATCACCAAACACAACAGGGACCTACACTCCCATCACTGCACCAGGAGTATTTACCCAACAAAGATAAATTGATTTGTGGAAATACACAGCAGCTCCTTCAACATCTGAATGAGAAGAAAAAGGTTAACCTTTCGAGTAGTTCTAATGATAGGACTCACCCAAACTATCAACTTGCCTATTCTTTTCCTGGTGCTGACCCACCTAAGGCATCCTACTGGCATTATCATTTTTATTTTATTATTTAACAATTATTTAATGATTTGAAATTTTTCTATGCAAATCTTATGTAAACTATGATTATTATAGTTGTATAAAACTCAGAATTTCAGTAGAAATCATTAAATTCTCTATGATTTCACTTGTCAGTTTTAATGGACTGCAATACATATTCGGTGCAGTGAAAGGTTGAGGAAAAATGCAATTTGGTTACTATACTCAGGTCTACTTCCTAATGAATTTATAATTAGTGTTGTATCCAATGTAAAGTAATCAATTCTCACTTCTAATTAAATATGGAAAGTTTGTTTGGGAAGTTTATGCAAAAAGAATGTTCAAGCTAAATGCCAAAATGACCATTAGGAACAATAATTGAGGATAGCTCATATAGGACACAGCCATCCTTCATTTTAAGAAGGAGTACAAATGGAGAGTCCTGGTGATGATTTTTTAAGGTTTCTGAACATTGTTTTCCACATTGCACTTTGTGCTCTTATATCCCATTGAGTGTACAGAAGCACCTGGTTCTGTGTACAAGATGGGTTGCAGCACTGGGAATTTTGAAAAATAAAAGGAATTCAGTATGGCTCAAGTCATAAAACATTTCCAAATACACTATTGTTTGAGTTAGAAATTACTTCATAAGAAATGAAGTGAACATATAAACACTAATATCTGTGCAGATAGAATGTCTTGGCAAACTAGTAATGAAATTCATATGAAAGGCAGAATAAGCTGCCAGGCTTATGTCTAAGTATTTAACATGACCCAGTTGCATGAAATACTAATTAAAATTGTTCATTGTTAGATGATATAAGAAGTCTCCACTTTGTCCATTATAGGCAACTTTTATAAGACAAACAATTAAATGACAGACGATCCATGTTAGCACAAAAAAATAGAGCACTGACATACTGGAATGTCTATTACCTCCCAAGTGCCATGTGTTCTGTATTATAAACTGAAAGGGGTGCTGACTGCATAGGTGACGTACCTTCAAGCTTTGAAAGCATCCCCATACTAATCAAATTATGTTGATCCAATGTAACTTCAAATTGTATTAAGGATTTTGAAGCACAACATGGTTTTGGAAGAAAATTGAAGCATCTTAAGTGAGTTTTTGAGGCTGAGAAAGCTTGTCTTATGGATACAGGCTCTTTAATGATTTCTGCATGTAAAACAAGTAGCTGTGAGAGAAAAACATTTGAGACCAGGAGAATGCGAGGCTGATGACTACTGAAATAAAGTATGTACTGGAATGCCAGTGGTTTGTGATGTTACCTCAGAGAAAAGTGTTAATTGTGATAGTTCCCTCAGCAATAATAAATGATACTTTACATGTCTGATAATTGCTTTTTACAATCAGCTGACATAAAATATTTTTCTTTACCTCTGGTCATTGATTAAATTGGAGCCCAGTGAAAAATTAGTCAAGGACAATGTGCATGTGTGAGATTAATGGGACATGTAGTCCTGCTCCCACCTTTGGCAACTTACCGTGGGTGTGGCTGTTATCAGATGCAGCTGCAACAGCAACTCAAATCCCCAAAGCACAGGAACGCCTACACGACTCACAAAGCAATTTTTTCCCCCAGAATAAACTGCAGATGCTGAAGTGATTTCAGATCATAATTCACATCCACAACATAGCACAGAGCTGATCTTAACATTTATCATCCATGTGGTGTGTTTTCAATATTGACAGTGATAGTCCCCTGAGGTGTGCCAGAAAATGTGCTGTACGTCAAATTGCACTAATGCTTATTAAGAATGGCACAAAACTTGATAAAAGGATATGCGCTGAAATCCTAAGGCAGTCTCTATCATCCAAGTGATGCTAAGTTGAATCGATTGAAAATGGATTACAATGAGCGCCAAAGCGACCTTCTAGGTTTCCTTATCTTTATGTGCAAAGATTTAGTAAATATTGTTCTCAGTCATGTAAAAATAGGGACTAGAAGAAAGTACAGAATAAAAAGGGTGAGGTCAATGTATAAGAAAATTGCATGGGGTATAAAATGGGAGGCCAACCCACTCCAGGCCCATTCCCACCCAGCGGGTAGTGCTAGAGAGGTGGTCTGCTAAGGAAAATAGGGTACAAGACCCTTCCACCGAAATGCTACCTCAAAATATGACTGGCATTACTTTACTCCCATGACCCTGTTGTCACGCTTTGTTACCTGCTGTGTGTCCTGCTGAATGGAAATAAAGGAGAAGGCATAGCCTAGTCCTCCCTGTGATTTCCCTGCATTTCTTCCCACTTATGACCCTGCAAATTATCACCAATATAAAAGAAGCAGTGCGGGGAAAAATAATTAAGGTGAAAGGTCACACAGAGTAGCAATTCTGTAACACTGCTTTGCTGGAAACTACATCCAATACTTAATAGCTGCAATATCTGAGTATGTAAAGTTATTTTACAGAGAATTTAAATGAAGCCATGTTTACTTAATTAAGAGATTTGCATCTCAAAATTTCATTTCTTCTATGCTTTGAGAAGGCTGATGAAGAAATGGAAGAGGAACAGTTGGGAACAGCTAAGTGCAACATCATGCATGCAGACAACACCCACCCTATCAGTATCTAAACACATATATAGATCATGGAGATCCTACTACAACAACAGAATAAAATGTCCCAAGGTACTTCACAAAATTTGACACTGAGCCACGTAAAGAGATATTAGGACCAGTGACCGAAACCTTAACCAAATTTTAAGCAACACCTTGAAGGAGGAGAATGAGATAGAAAGGTAGAGGGGTTTAGGGACAAAATTCCAGAACATAGGGCCCAGGCACATGAAAGCATTGGTGGGGCGATGGAAGTCGAGGATGTAGAGGAGGACTGATTTGGATGCGACATGGATTTTTCCTAGAGGCAATGCCTGAGAAGGCCATGCTTCCCCTCAGCCCCACCAGATACTGTGGCAAGGATATGCCTGCTTTTGAAAGGACTGCAGAGCTTAGACCTGATCCGTTGGTCGTGGGATCGCTTAGCCCTGTCAATCAAAAAGGTTCTGCTTTTTGGCACACAAGCAGTCCTGTGTTGTAGTTCACCAGTTTGACATCTCATTCGTCCATGCAAGTGGAGAGTATTCCATCACAGTCCTGACTTCTGCCTCGTAGATGGTAGACAGTGGTAGACAGGCACTGGGGATTGAGGAGGTGAAGTCCCAGCCTCTGACCTGCTTTTGAAGCCACAGTATTTATGAGCCTAATCCAGTTCAGTTTCTGGTCAATGGTAACCCCCAGGATGTTGATAGTAAGGGATTCAACGATGGTAATGCTATTGAACATCAAGGGGAGATGGTTAGATTCTCTCTTGTTTGAGATAGTCATTGTGTGGTGCAAATGTTACTTTCCACTTATCAGCCCAAGCCTGGATGTTGTTCAGGTCTTGCTGGATATGGACACGGATTGCTTGAGTATCTGAGGAGTTGCGAATGGTGCTGAACATTGTGTAATCATCAGCAAACATCTCCACTTCTGACCTTATGATGAGGAATGTCATTGATGAAGCATCTGAAGATGGTTGGGCCTCGGACACTACCCTGAGGTAGTCCTGCAGTGATGTCCTGGGACTGAGATGATAGACCTCCAACAACCACAGCCATCTTCCTTTGCGCTAGGTATGACTCCACCCAGCAGATAGTTTTCCCCCTAATTCCCATTGACTCCAGTTTTGATGCCATACTTGGTCAAATGCTGCCATGATGTCAAGGGCAATCACTCTCACCTCACCTCTGGAATTCAGCTCTTTTGTCCAAGTTTTGACAAAGGCTGTAATGAGGTCGGGAGCTGAGCAGAACCCAAACTGATTGTCAATGAGCATGTTATTGCTAAGCAAGAGCCACTTGATAGCACTGTCGATGACCCCTTCCATCACTTTCCCGATGATCAAGAATAGACTGAAAGGGCAATAATTGGCTGAGTTGGATTTGTCCGGCTTTTTGTGTACAGGACATACCTGGACAATCTTCCACATTGCCGGGTAGATGCCAGTGTTGCAGCTGTACTGGAACAGCTTAGCTAGGGGTGCAGCTAGTTCTGAAGCACAAGTCTTCAGTACTATTGCTGGAATGTTTTCAGGGCCCATAGCCTTTGCAGTATCCAGTGCCTTCAGCCATTTCTTGATGTCACGTGGAGTGAATTGAATTGGCTGAAGTCTGGCATCTGTGATGCTGGGGACCTCAGGAGGAGGCCAAGATGGATCATCCACTCAGCACTTCTGGCTGAAGATGGATACAAATGCTTCAGCCTTATTTTTTACACTGATGTGCTGGGTTCCCCCATCATTGAGGATGGGGATATTTGTGGAGTCTCCTCCTCCTGTTAGTTGTTTAATTGTCCACCACCATTCACGACTGGATGCAGCAGAACTGCAGAGCTTAGATCTGATCCGTTGGTTGTGGGATGGCTTAGCCCTATCACCTGCTGCTTCCGCTGTTTGGCATGCAAGTAGTCCAATGTTGCAGTTCGCCAGTTTGACACCTCATTTTTAGGTATTCCTGGTGCTGCTCCTGGTATGCCTTCTTGCACTCTTCATTGAACCAGGGTTGGTCCCCTGGCTTGATGGTAATAGTAGAGTGGGGGATATGCCAGACCATGAAGTTACAGATTGTGGTTGAATACAATTCTGCTGCTGCTGATGGTCCACAGCACCTCATGGATGCCCAGTTTTGAGTTGCTAGATTTGTTCGAAATCTATCCCACACAACATAATGGTGGGTATCCTCAATGTGAAGACGGAACTTTGTTTCCACAAGGACAGTGCGGTGGTCATTCCTACCAATACTGTCATGGACAGATGCATCGGTGACAGGCAGATTGGTGAGGACGAGGTCAAGTAGGTTTTACCCTCTTGTTGGTTCCCTCACCACCTGCCACAGTCTAGCAACTATGTCCTTTAGGACTCAGTCAGTTTGGTCTGTTGTGGTGCTCCCGAGCCACTTTTGGTGATGGACATTGAAGTCCCCCACCCAGAGTACATTCTGTGCCCTTGCTACCCTTAGTGCTTCTTCCAATTTGTGTTCAACATGGAGGAATATTGATTCATCAGCTGAGGGGGGTGGGGGGATGTGGCGGTATGTGGTAATCAGCAGGAGGTTTCGTTGCCCATGTTTGACCTGATGCCATGAGACTTCATGGGGTCCAGATCAATGTTGAGGACTCCCAGGGCAACTCCCTCCTGACGATATACCACTGTGCCGCCACCTCTGGTGGATCTGTCCTGCCGGTGGGACAGGACGTACCCAGGATTGGTGATGGCAGTGTCTGGGACATTGTCTGTAAGGTATGATTCTGTGAGTATGACTATGTCAGGCTGTTGCTTGACTAGTCTGTGAGACAGCTCTCCCAACTTTGGCACAAGCCCCTAGATGTTAGTAAGAAGGACAAAGCTGGTTTCATTAGCTACCCAGGTCGATGAGGGAGACTGTCCAGTGTGTTATCTTTGCTGCCCTGACAAGGATTTGTATCTTTCTACAGTGTTGATCTGCAGTTTAGGGTGAGGGAGTTGGCAGTCAGTGTTTGTGCCATCTCTTCAACATGACAAGAGTGATAAGGCTGAATGACATGGTAGCATGCAAACGCAGGAATCTGTTCATCTTGCCTTCACTCTCCTGCAGGATAGCTTGAAGGGCTGAATCTGCACAAATGGCACTTGTATAGTGATAATTCTGTCTAAGGGCAATAAAAAGAGTCTCCAACATCCACATTTAAAGCAGGCAGTCATTTATACGGCTAAAAACTGATCACCATCATCCACTTGCATTAATGACAATTTCATAGTTGCCAATTATAGCATCTTATGTGCTGCATTTTTTTCAGACTCAAACAGCTGTACTTCCTGTCTACAAATTAAGAAGCTGCTCCACAAATAATTTCGGATAACTGCCACCAGAAAAATGTTTTACATTAATGGTAATTTCTAGGTTTCAAAGATTTGTACAATTCCTGATCAATAACTTCATAAATGTTAGTCCAGTTTTCACAGAGGTATACAGGCATTTAAGCGTTAACATCCCTTGTTCTGTGTGCGTTACAAGCTGTCTGAGTTTCCAACTTAGTGTCTTGTCTGTCTGCATTTGCAGATTCAAATCAATGGCACAACCCCCCCTGCCAATTTTCCTCTTCCTTAACCTGATGCCATTACTCCAGAAATCCAAAGTCTGCTACATATTTGGTACAGGAATTTCTGACCTACAAAACCTAATGCCGACAGCATACAAGAAAGTTTAAATTGCTCCAGAAGAACTGGCAGGGATAAAGAGAGAATTAGGGAATAAAATGCTGGCATTAATTGGAAGAGGCAAATCTGAGCATTGAAATCAATGGCAGTCAGTCAGATACGCGCGGAAGGCTAAATTAAATTAATGGTAATTGTTATTAACATATGGTTCCCTATTTAAACAGGGAAGTAGACATACCAAAGTTTCACTTATGACAGTTATTTTTTGAGAGGCAGTGGGGAGATGGAGGTATCAAGCTTGGCCGTCATGAGATGCTGCTTTAGGAGAAACTATTCCATTAGTAATGAAACTTCTTACATTAACATTAACTAGCTCCTGTGTGTCGACCATGGCCCATTATACCAGTCATCGCAAACATCTGGGCAAATTGTGTTCACAAGAATGTGCCCGCTATAAGTGGTGCTGTCTGTAGTGGTAAGACATGCAGTGATGTAATCTGAGAGGGAAATGAAAGATCCAAGCAATGGAGCTGCCTTCCCTTTTGTCCTTAGTGTACTGTTGATTAACACAGGTTGAATTGTGGCCAGGATTTTGTTCTCAGTGACGAAAGGAACAGCACTCGTTATTTACCACACTGCCAGATTACTTTTTATGGTCTTATCGGTGGAGATTTCTACTAATCCGTCATCTGTTTCAGCATGGGGTCCTCTGCAGGAGATCTGTGGTGTCCATGAGTAGGGTAAGCAACAGCGAGGCTCGAAACTACCCAAATTGATGAATCCTCAGTGAGACATGCAGAGTCTAAACCAGAATATATAAAGCAAGAAATATAAATTAGATTTAAATGTTGTACAGAAAGCAAAATAAAGACTCTAAAATGATGAAGGCAAGGGATAAAAGAGACAAGCAAAAAACTAAGAAAGAAAAAATAATTCTTTATTTGTTGTAAAATCTCCAACACTAATTTTCTTCTGAGGGAATGAGACTCCATACTGGTGAAATTATTTTTTCAGGGCCACAGAGGTTGTTTGTCAGTAATTATCACATATTATGCCCTTAAAAACCCACATTACTGAATGCATGAGACCTAACTTTTTCAACCATTTTTAGCACAATACTAGTAGACAAGTTTATGCTGTCATAGTCATTTCAATGCCAAGTCTATCGGCAAGGACTGCAACAGCGCACCATGTGAAGAGTAGATAATGTCTGACAGCAGATTCTGGATTTCCATGTTTAATTGAACATATGCATACTCCAGAAGTTGCTGTCTCATTTCCTCCATTATAACACCGAGCGCAGATAGACTCACCGTTACTCTCATTGCAAATTCTGGGCCAATGGATTGAAAAACCTGCACAGAAATTTCTTGCTGTTCAGTTGCTTGTAAAGTTTCATTCCAGTGTTATGTCCATGCATGCACAATTAGGTTATGCAAATGGTTCTGTTATTAGACTAGTAATCCAAAGAATGTAAGATCACATCCCATCATGAGAATTTGAATTTCGTTTTTTTGAAAAAAATTCAGCAAATAAAAAGTTGGCATCAGTAAAAAGTGTCATTGTCAAGTGTCGGAATAAAAATCCAGCTGCTTCAGTAATGTCCTTTGAAACCTTACTCACCCTAGCCTGTAATTGACTCCAGTCCCACACCAATGTGGTTGATTCTTTAATGGCCCTCTGAAATGGCCTAGTAAGGCATTTAGTTGTATCAAGCCACTACAATCAGGGCAACTCGGGACAGTCAATAAATGCCAGCTTTGCTAACATTCACATCTCGAGAATCAATTTTTAATAAATGAGCATACCCAGGATATTTCTATGTAGCTCCCTCTAGAGACCAGTGGCAGATGCAACTTTTTAAAAGGTGAAATAGCAGTGTAAATCACAATAAGGAAATGCTGGGCTATAGGTCAGGAATTTCCTCAGAGCTGCTCCTGCCCCACCACCTTAACTTTGCCAGAAGTGCAGTGGAAACTCAGTTTACGTGTGTAAACAGGCTTTGCACTGTGCTTCCAGAATAGTTACAGCAGCAGAGCAGGAGCAGCTCCGAGGAAATTCTTGGCCACAGTTTCTTCCTCATTTACAACCTCATCTCTCTCTAGTTAAATAAGTTTCTCCTGCCCTTTGTTCTAAATCTCTTACATTTATTCTTATATGTATAGCACCTCATTCCAAACTCTTAACTTTTGGAAACAATCTGCTTCTATCTCCCCAGTTCCATTGCAACTGCAGCTCACCAGGTATGTCTTCAGGCATGTTCTCAGTGCTCTCTTTTCTCAATGATTATGCCTGGGCTTCTTTTTCCTTCTGTTCCATGGTGATATCATTTTGGATGACAATCTGCAATAGGCTACTATGATCTTTGAGACCATGGCAGGTTGTTGTTACAAACCATATTGCCTCCCATCCACAATGTGCTGAACCATCTAAATTTCCAATGTTTTAACATTGGGATAGTATGTTCTACCTTATCCTGGGTGGCTACATGGTCTTCATTATATAATGTTTCTGCTCTTGTTTATGGGTACCTCAATGCTTGCTCCCAGTGACTAAAGTAAATTGATGTAGGAATGTATTAAAAGTCAGCATTGAGCTGAAATAATGAGGTAATCTTGCCACATTATAAATCATCGGTGAGACTACACTGAGAATACTGTGAATCTTCCAGTTGCCACAGCACAAAAAATATATTGCAGCTATTGAAAAGTTACAGAAGAGAGCAAGCATGATTGAGGGAGTGGATAGAGTACATAGGAACATATTGTCATGCCCAGTAAAGACATATCTTTTTTTTATTCATTCATGGGATGTGGGCGTCGCTGGCTTGGCCAGCATTTATTGCCCATCCATAATTGCCCTTGAGAAGGTGGTGGTGAGCTGCCTTCTTGAACTGCTGCAGTCCATGTGGGGTACGTACATCCACAGTGCTGTTAGGAAGGGAGTTCCAGGATTTTGACCCAGCGACAGTGAAGGAACGGTGATATAGTTCCAAGTCAGGATGGTGTGTGGCTTGGAGGGGAACATGCAAGTGGTGGTGTTCCCATGCATTTGCTGCTCTTGTCCTTCTAGGTGGTAGAGGTCACGGGTTTGGAAGGTGCTGTCTAAGGAGCCTTGGTGCATTGCGGCGATGCATCTTGTAGATGGTACACACTGCTGCCATTGTGTGTCGGTGGCGGAGGGAGTGAATGTTTGTGGATGGGGTGCTAATCAAGCAGGTTGCTTTATCCTGGATGGTGTCAAGCTTCTTCTGTTGTGGATTAATTGATAGAGATTGATTGCTATGATTAGTCAACAATTCCATTATTGTTGTATCAAGTGACAACTTGGATGGTGGAAGATGAACTACGTTGCTATGCTTCTATATTCCAGGGAGACACGAGTGAGACATGAGGAGATATGAGGATATCCTTGATTCCCAAGGAGCTATCCGTCTAACCCTTCAGGAAATGTAGCAATATAGATTACCATAAAATATCCTATCATGGTATAATTCTATGATTCCTTGCTGATGCACTGTGATTTCTCTCATGGTACAAAAGCTTAGTAATTGTATCCTCCAGTATGTGTAGCTATGCTACTGCTTGCAAATAATGGTAATGAAGACTTTTGGGTGCTGTGAAGTACTGTTTTGTTCTGGGTCACTAACAGTGCTGGCAACCCACACTTCTTGGCTTACAGAGACAGAAAAGGAACAAGTGTTATTTTGCTGCTCCAAAAGGTAGCTATAATAAATTTGCATGAAATTTTGTTTCTCAGGAGCACATATTGGGCATTCGAACATGGCGGTCAGTAGGCCCTTTAAAATTTCAATCGGTGGAAAATCCTGCGGGGCCCACTAACATCTCCACCTGAATTTTTGATATATGCTCCCAGGATGCAAAGCTCTATGTTGCCAGCATGATTTCTTAAAATCAACCTTCAAGATACACTTTCAAATAGAGCTTGTACTGCAAGATATTGGGGGTGATTGTGATCCCACTGCAACGTTATCAAAATTGCTGCTTCCAATGCATTCTGGACACTTGCGTGTCAATGAGCTGATCTTGCAGACAATGTGAGGACAGGTCATTTAAATATTTTAGTGGAACTATTAGTAATTCACTTCCATATCTTCAGGAGTTCACACTTTGGTCTTGGCTGGGAGTTCCAGATAGGCCCCACAACTGTCAGTGGGTCTGGAAGTACACAGATCTGACCAGGCTTACCATTCTCAGCCATATGGCTAGATGCTGAAAAAGGCCTGGAGCATGGGAACTCTGGAATTTGGTGTACCTACCCCCAGATTCGCCTCCTTCTATGTTGATGGCCTTTTAAGAGCACATGTGGTAATCTCAGTAACCCACCTGAAATTACCCAGGTCTATCTGAATGAAAAGTATGCCATTAACACAAAATAAAAATGGCCTATCCTAAAGACCAGGTTCACCTATCATATAAAAATGGTGCTAGGATGGCTTATTTCAAACACTAAAGTCCAAGCTATCTATCTGTTTGACCTCAATGCATTGCCATACTTTAGGTATCAGAGCACTCATTTTATTTCCTAACTGTGTCCCTAGACTACACTGTTAAGTTTCTTTTAATGAAGTTTCCATCTAGGATTTTGATGTAATGAACTGTCTATTAGGTTGCTTTATATTCTTGCCTCGAGGGTTGCCTTTAGAGAATAAACATTGAAAAGAAAAAGCACATAGACTTACAAGCAGAAATTGCTGACTTTCTCCAGATAAATTACATATTTATTCAAGAAAACACATTTTGGAGAAACAAATTTAGAAAGCCTGCTGCAGGTTTCTTTTTTCCTGCACTCTGGTGGTTAACATTGTTGTGAGTGGTTAATAACTTATATAAATGAGCATTAAGCTGCCTGATCCATGTTCAACTGCTTGCCAATGGCTATGTTTTTGTAAGCTCAATTTTTTCCTAAGTACCAGTGATTTTTGAGCAATAGACAAGTATACTACAGCTGGCATTGTTTAAAGAGTTTAATACGCTCACTAGTTTTTAGATCTTGGAAGAAATCTTTGCATCTGCAAATCAAACTCATATGGTGATTTCTCTGTATAGTTTCAATTTCAATAACCCTTTCCCGCTCTCAAAACAGAATGAAAATGAGAAATGGGATTACTCGTAAGGCTTTGCATAAAAACACCCCACGGTGAGGCATTATATGATTTTACAACTATCATATGCAAGGAAATGCTTTTGGCATAACAATTGTAATCCAGTACAATAGTGGTTCCCATCACAAAGCTGACAAAGTGTGCACAATGCATAGCACATAGTCTACACTACTAAATAAATGGCAGCTTGCTAGAATGCAGCAAGAGAAATTGTTATATATCTCATTGACTTCACCACCAACAATTACTTCAAAGTTAGTGGCAGTGCAATTGAGGCAGTGCTGGTGCCATCAGAGGCAGCATAAACCACCAAAGGAGCTGGTATCAACACATGACACTTACAGCATGCATCCTCTGACAACAATGTAAGCACTTGTCACCATCGGTGGCCACAGTTGCAAGTAGTCATGAAATGGAAATGCAACATCACTTGTTTCTCAAAAGCAAAATGCTAAACATGCGGGAAATCTGAAATAAAAACAGAAAATGCTGGAAATACTCAGCAGGTTTGGCAGCAATTGTGGAAAAAACATAGAGTTAATGTTTCAAATCAATGACCTTACATCAGAACTTGATTTCAGAGAAACAAAGCTTGGGTCCAGAAGAGGTGTAAATGGTTATAGAAGAATAGCAAAGTGGAAAGGGAAACCTAGCGAAGTACCCAGGGAGAAAGGAAGTTAGAATCCATAGGGGTAGATTAGCCCGCTATCTGTATCCCAATAGGGGATCCCCACTCCAAGCATGAGCCCGAATCATCTCCATTCTCAATGACTCTGGTATAGCCATCCCCCATTACCAGCTGTCCAAGAAATCAGGAGCAGTACTTAAGGTCTCAAGTTGTTAACTTCAACGTTAAGGCCGAAAGGTGGTAAAATACCTAATGGAAAGATGAGATACCATTCCTCTAGCTTGCGTTGAATTACCCTGAAACAGTGTAGGAGGGCAAAGTCAGAGTCGGAGTGGAACAGAGAATCTAATTGGCAGGTGACCAGAAGCTCAGGGTCACGCTTGTGACCTGAATGGTGATTTACAGCAAAGCAATTCCCCAATCTGCCTTTGGTCTCCCCAATGTAGAGGAGGCACCATGAATAGTGAAAACATTATACTAAATTGGAAGATATACAGGGGATCACTGTTTTATTTGGAAGGAGTGTGTTTGATGTCTGGATATTGGGAAGCAAATAAGTGAAAGGACAGGTGTTGGATCTCCTATGTTCACATGGGAAGGTGCCATGCGAAGGGGAGAGCTAGATGGCCAGACATGACATACTGTTCACAAATCTATGCTGACTCGCTTGGTCATGGGAATGAGAATCGAGGCCTGGGGCAGGAAAGCCTAAATAATCCTTGTGCAGACTGGAGGAGCATCCTGCTTCAAACGTAACCTTAAAAAATGTTAAATATCAGCTTCCCTTGGCGGATTTGACATTGTATGCAACTCATGTCGGCAGGGATAAAATTGCCTCGAAGTCCGAATGACATCATCAGAAACTAATTTTTGAATAGTTATGAGGCGTGTGTATTATAGGTGTGTGTGTAATGAGAGCCTCACATGCCTACCAAAATCTGGCAAGAGTGCAGTGTGAACGCACAGGTAAGGATGTTACCACAAATCTATCCTCTCCTCAAACGACACCCTAACAATCCTCTCCTCAACTATGCAGCAATGTCACCTCTAACTCGGTGTGAGTAATGCCATGGGAGATCTGCAAGTCTTACTAACCGATTAGCAAATCAAAGTTACAATTCTTCATCGATTACACTCCAGTGGTTTCTTGTTTACCATTTTATTTTGCAGAGAACAATCTTGAGCATTGCATCATGTGGAGTAAACTAACATCAGCCACAGCAGTTTATAATCATGGACCTTAAGCTTTTGAAACTAGAGAAATGAAAGCCAAAAAAAACCCTAAAATATTCAGGATACAGATCATGATTTTGCATTTCTCAGTCAGGCGCTATGATATCGCTGAGATAAAGTCTTCAATACCTATGGGCAGTTATACAATATGCAAATCTGTTCATATTAGCAAGAGTATAATTACATAATGAGAGATTGAAATGAATGGTCATTTGACAAAGGTAATATGCTAGCTTTCATTGCCATTGTTTTTGCATTCTTGTTTTTATTTGTTTTAAGTTCTTATTTGGCATTATTTCAAAAATTTATAGATTCCTGTACAATGAGTCAGAACAGAGATTTGTTTGAAACTTCACATATTTGTGGTCAATAAATTTATTTTTCCCTCCTTGTATTTTTATATAAGAAATGTTCTCAGGCTAAGCCTTTTCTATAACAAATTTGGAGTAAGGTTTATGTGATGGTTCTATATTGTCTGATTACAGGGTGTGGTGGGGAAATTCCTTGCCATTTTCAGTGAATTAGAGGTGAATAAAAAGCACAGGAAATGTTTTAGGAGGGAAATTCAGTTGAAACTTGTCACTGCTACCTTTACACCTTTAAAATGCTTCCCTAAATTTCCTCACACATTTCAAGCCTTCCCGTGAGACATGCACCCACCAAGAACTATAGGCCCTATTTGAATATGTCAGGACGAGGGCAAATGATGCAGCAGCTACAATTTGCCTGGGTTCACAATGCTATTGCACTCTGGATAACTTAGACTGCAATTTATGATGCATAGTGACTGCCAGGCTCACAAGTTGGAGGTGGAACTGAGGAGTATAGTGTTGTAGTGTTTTGAAATTGAAAGTGCATTGTGCATTGTGTACTCTAGAAGCTGCTGTAGAACACACATGCTAGCAAAGAGAAAGAGAAACTAAGAAAAGAATAAAAAGAGAAGCTGTTATGTTCAGCTGATGCAGTATTTGTCTCTCTGTCTTTGCCTAATACCTTATACTAAACTCAGCTAAACCTCACTCAAGTCCCGAGGACATCACAGTGGCGACGTGATAAGCAGAAAAAGGATGAAAAAAATAGAAACATTGCTTTCAGGTATGAAAATTTAGGAAGGTTTTCGTCTATTTTCACAGACAGCATTTTAAGTTGGAGACTGTTAGTGACACAGAGGAAGCTTGTACAGTGTATACTCACACACTGATATATCCAGAATAACCAGCCACCATCTCAGATCACTGCAGAGAAAGGAGCATGATCCCTGATCACACATTATCACTGCACTGCAGATCAATATGGTGTTGTCTGTGCCCAATCTACCACCTTTTGATGTGCATTCAGAGATGCATTCTGTATCCCTATGTTGGCAAAAGTGGCTGCGGTGTTTCAAAGGTGTGATGGCAGGTTTTTCAATCCCAGATGACACAAGGAAAAAGGCCTTAATTCTACATTATGGAGCTGATGAATTAGAAGACGCCTGAGCAAAATTACTACAACTCAGCAAAACATGCACAGAAACCTACTTTACGCCCAAGAAAAACACCATATACAAAATCATTGTCTTCCGACGCACTCAACAAGAAACAGACAAGGCAATTGACCATTAGTGCGTGCATTTGAGGCAACTAGTAATCAGATGTGACTTCAGTGATGTTGATCATATTGAACGGGAAATCAAAACTCAAATAATCGATGGCTGTCTCTCCAGTTAATTATGCCGAAAAGCACTTGAGAAAGACAGAAATCTGTCAGAGCTGCTGGAGCTAGCAAGATCACTGTCGCTCTCAGAATCCAGAGCTACTGAAGTCGAGGCTGGTAACAGTAACGATCACACTCCAAGTTCAACTCCTGTGAACACTATTCATCACTCATGTGCCAGGAAACAACCTGCAAAGTAACAACAGCAGTCTCACAAACAGAGTTGCGACTTATCCAAAGAATGTTTCCACTGTGGCAGTGCTTACCACACCGGACTGTGTGTCCTGCTACTTGTAAATGGTGTAAAGCCTTTGGAAAACCCAACCACTTTGCGCGTGTTTGTTGTTCATAAGCAAAATCAGCTACTAAGACCAATACCAACAGAAGGGTGCCACATATGTGTACCACAGCAAAAAGGCGAGAGAATGTAACTAATATAGAGGCAGATGACCATGAACATACTTTTGTCCTCTCAGACACAGCAAACAGCCATGTGTGACATTGACAGTTGGCTACTTGGATGTAAATGCTCCCATAGACAAAGGAGCATCTGCCAATGTCATGGGAGACAAAACATTCAACAAACTTCAGGATTTCTCCATTCTCTGCAAACCAGCGAATACGAAAAATTTTCCTTTACCACAGCGACAAACCGCTGAAAATTCTCTGAACTTTTGAAGTCTCATTCAAAGACATTAGAACAAAAGCTGTATTCTACATCATATCAGGAGAATGTGATACAATTATCAGTTTCTACACAGCAACAGATCTGCACATGATTGCAGTCACATATGTGATTCCCTCGCATAACAAAAACATTCTCGAACTGTATGCTGATCGCTTCACTGGTACTGGCAAGCTGAAAGGTGTTACATGCAAGCTGCATGTAGATCCTAATGTGCCCCCAGTTGCACATCAATGGTGACAAGTACCATTTCATGTCAGGAAGCAGACAGAGAAGGAACTTTAATGTCCACGTGACCTTGATAATATTGAGAAAGTTGGGGAGGAGCCACCCCTTGGTCCTCACCCTTACAAGTCATCAAGAAACTCAAAAGTGAGAACTAGATTAGAATCTGTGTTGATATGTAATCACCAAACTAAGCCATACAACGAGAAAGACATCTGACAATGACAATCGATGATATCATAGAGAAAGTGAATGGTGTTAAATACTTTGCTAAACTTGACCTCAATGCATGCTACCATCAAATCGAGCTTGAAGAAGAATCGAGATATCTTACCATATTCTCTTCTCACATCGGACTTTTCTGATACAAGAGGCTCAACTTTGGAGTCAACTCAGCAGTTGAGGTATTTCAGCACTTGATTCGATCTGCACTTCAAGGATTTGAGGGCATGTTGAACATCAGCGATGACATTCTCATCTATGGCCGCATTGAAAAAGAACTTGACACATGTCTACGTGCATGTCTACAGCGTCTCAGAGAATTGAACTCACCTTGAACAAAGACAAGTGCTTGTTCAGTGAAAGCAGAATTGAATTCTTTGGTCATGTGTTCAGAGGTGAAGAAGTACAACCAGATCCATGGAAAGTTGAAGCCATTGCAAATGCTGAGGATCCTACAAACATGCAAGAGGTCCAGAGTCTGCTCGGACTTGTCGCGTACTTCAGTCACTTCATTTCTGACCTTGTTACGCTATCTGCCCCCTATGCAATCTGACAAAAGAGACCACCAAGTGGGAATGGACTAAATTACACGAAGAGGCAGTATACCAGATCAAACAATGTTTGTTAGAAAGTTGCACAAATGCCTATTTTGAACCTGAGAAAACCATCCAACTAGTCTTGGATGCAAGCCCTATTGGCTTAGGTGCAGTTCTTGTGCAGGAAGACAAGACAGGCAACCCATCAATCATTGCGCTGGCAAGCAGATCATTGATGCCTGTCGAGCAACTTTACTCGCAAACAGGAAGAGGAGTGCTCTCAGTCACATGGGGTATCTTACACTTTCATCTCTACTTATATGGAAGCAAACTTAAAGTAATAACTGATCATAGACCACGAGTGAGCTTGTTCAACAATCCACATAACAAATCACCCACTCGAATAGAGCATTGGATACTCAGACTACAAGAGTATGAGTTCCAGGTTGAGTATCAGCCAGGCAAGCTCAACCCCGCGGACGACCTTTCATGACATCCGTTGCCGATAGTCAGTCCTACTAGTCATGAGGAAAAAGTTGCTGAACAACATCTTAACTGCGTAAACCTAAATGCAATGCCAATGCCACAAAGACTAGCTGACATCAAAGCAGCAACAAAACAAGATAAGGCTTTGCAACTATGTAGGCTATGGAATCACAAAACTGGAACGATGTGATCAAGAAAGCATCTACAAGTGAAATCGCTCACACACTACAAGGTCTTCCCAATGTTTGAAATGAGCTCAGCGCTACAACTACATCTTATCTCGTATTATGCAACAGCTGTATTGTAATTCCACATTCATTGAGGGAATGTGCTGTTGATATAGCACAGGAAGGACACCAGGGAATAGTCAAGACCAAACAACTCCTTAGGGAATAGGTCTGGTTTCCAGGAATTGACTGCATGGTAGAGCGCAAAATCCATCAGTTTTGCCATGTCAAGTAATCATAATGTCAAATCTTCATGATCCTCTGGGACATGGATTGAAGTTAGCGTTGAGTTCACAGATTTGCCCCCAGGTGAACACCTACTTATTGTCACTGACAACTGCAGCAGATTCCCGATAGTGGAATTAATTATGTCAACTTCAATGAAAGTAGCCATTCCAAAGCTTGACCAGATCTTCAGCTTGTTTGGAACAGTAAGGAGTGACAATGGACCCCCATTCAACAGCGATGAGTTCAGTAAATTCATAAACTACCTCAGGTTCACTCATCAGAAAATCACACTCCATTGGCCAAGAACTAATGGTAAAGTCAAGAGATTTATGTGAACCTTGAAAAAAATGATACGTACAGCTACAGCTGAGAACAAGTCATGGAAGCAAGAGCTATATCACTTTCTTCGTAGTGACAGAGCGACTCCTCACTCGACTACTGGAAAACTTCCAGCTACACTCATCTTTGCACATATTATGTGCACATGTCTTCCTGAGCTACCTTATGGAACCAATGATCGACATATGCTCGAAAGTGATCAAGACAGAAGGATTGGATGAAAGTACATGCAGAGCTCCTATGACATCTAACCATTTGTTGTGACAAACACAAAAGTATCAATGATCACTGCTAAGCGCGGTTGACAAATCATCACAAGAAATGTGTCATTCTTCAAAGCACTGAAAACACCACATGCAAGCACTGAATCTGATTCCAACATCGACAGACACATCAGATGAAGAACATAAGTCAAATAAGAGTACATCACTCTCTTTGGCCTCCTTGTCTCAAGAGATAATGGGTAAGCGCCTGGAGGTGGTCAGTGGTTTGTGAAGCCGCGCCTAGAGTGGCTATAAAGGCCAATTCTAGAGTGACAGACTCTTCCACAGGCACTGCAGATAAAATTGGTTGTTGGGCTGTTACACAGTTGGCTCTCTCCTTGCGCTTCTGTCTTTTTTCCTGCCAACTGCTAAGTCTCTTAGACTCGCCACTGTTTAGCCCCGCCTTTATGGCTGTCTGCCAGCTCTGACGATCACTGGCAACTGACTCCCACGACTTGTGGTCAATGTCACAGGACTTCATGTCGCGTTTGCCGACGTCTTTAAAGCGGAGACATGGACGGCCGGTGGGTCTGATACCAGTGACGAGCTTGCTGTACAATGCGTCCTTGGGGATCCTGCCATCTTCCATGTAGCTCACATGGCTAAGCCATCTCAAGCGCCGCTGGCTCAGTAGGGTGTATATGCTGGGGATGTTGGCCAAAATGAGGACTTCTGCGTTGAAGATACGGGATCCTACCACCTGATGCCAAGGATTTTCTGGAGGCAGCGAAGATGGAATGAGTTGAGACATCACTATTGGCTGGCATACGTTGTCCAGGCCTCACTGACATAGAGCAAGGTACTGAGGACACAGGCTTGATACACTTGGAGTTTTTTGTTCCGTGTTAGTGCGCCATTTTTCCACACCCTCTTGGCCAGTCTGGACATAGCAGCGGACGGAATTTCCCATGCGCTTGTTGATTTCTGCATTGAGACAGGTTACTGGTGATAGTTGAGCCTCGGTCGGTGAACTCTTGAACCACTTCCAGAGCCTGGTCGCTGATATTGATGGATGGAGCATTTCTGACATCCTGTCCCATGATGTTCATTTTCTTGACAATATCCTACTCATGAGAGAAAACACCCACTGTACTTAAGTGACTATGTTATTTATGTTTGAGTTTATTGTTTACAGTTTTGGAAACAAACCACTGAAACATGCTATGTCTCTCAGAAGGGGAGGGATGTATTTTTGTAATGTTTTGAAATTGCATTGAGCATTGTGTACTCTAGAGGCTGCTGTAGAACAAACATACCAGCAAAGAGAAAGTGAAACTAAGACTTCGAGGACTGCAACAGTTCAAGAAGGCAGCTCACCACCATCTTCTCAAGGCCAATTAGGGATTGACAATAAGTACTGGCATAGCCAGCGACGCCCACATCCCCCGAATGAATAAAAAAACAAGAAGAAAAAGAGAAGCCTTTATGTTCAGCTGCTGCAGTCTTTGTGTCTCTGTGTCTTTGCCTGATACCTTATATTAAACTCAGCTAAACCTCACTCAAGTCCCGAGGACATCACAAGGAGTTTGCGACTGTAAAGAGTCTGGACATTTAATATAGTGATCTTTGCAGCTTGGAAATGATGATGAATCCTTTTTCGATCCAAAGACCTGCATTTGATTCTCACTGCCTCTCACAGGGTAATTCCATTCGAATATTTTTGGACCTCCACCCCACCACACACCCTCACCCCCCCACCCCTCTCCCCCCCAAACACACACACACACACACACACACACACTCACACTCAGGATATCTCAGGAGCAGGTATGACTTTTCCTATTGGCGTAGCATTCTATGTCATTATCACATAGGAGGAGAAATGAATGGAACTATGGAGTCAGGCACCACTCAAGATGGAGACAACATACCAGCTATTACCCTCAGCTGTTCCCAGGAATATACTAACAGCACAGGTCATATCAGGATCTCACTGAGGAGCTCTGCATATGAACAGGGTGCTTTGCCAAAGAAGCAATAGGGCATCTCTGTGATCTGCTGCATAAAGACCTGCAGCCAGTCCAGACTGCCCTCACAGAGGTAATGAAGGTCTTCACCACAGTTAGGCAAAATTAGGAAACATTTCTATACACAAAGTTGTGGTAGAAGTTTGGAACTGTCTTTCAAAAACAGTAGTTGATGCTAGATCAATTGTTAATTTTAAATCTGAGAGTGACAGATTTCTGTCAATCATAGGTATTAAGGGATATAGAGCAAAGGCAGGTACAGGGAGTTAGGTTTCAGATCAGCCATGAGCTCATTGAATGGTGGAACAGGCTTCAGGACTGTTCCTAATCAACTTTTACAGCACAGGGGCATTTCAGGCAGTCACGGGGGATCTTTGTAACAAGCAGTATGGTCAGGCACTCGTATAGTTACTGACACAATTTGCAGCAGAGCTATCCAGTTCATAAGCTTTGGCATGACAGTAAGGCAGCAGAGAGAGGTCTCCTGGAGTTGCAGTTCCATGTCCACCTGTTACTGTTGTTCCTCTTCCTCATCTCTCTGTAGTTAAAATGGATTGGCCAAATGGATGCCCATTTTGAGAAAAGAGCCACTGTAACTTTAAGCTTCCTGAATACTGTCCAACATTATATCAGGAAAAGTTCTTGCTTTCTTTCTAATAACTGATGGACAGCAAGAGTTTGCTCACTTGGTAAACATTAGACAATCCTATAGATGTCTTTTCAAATGTAATTAACAACATTAGATTAATTGCTCCACTTATATAGCTATGAGCCATAGATGGAGAAAGTCCAGGTTCAGATGATTCATATATTGAAATTAGTTAGGTTGTGCCCAGTCAGCAGTAAACAAATTAAAATAAATTTCAATAATATGTATTAAAAATACAATCTTTTTGTGTCTTCAAATATGAAGATCTCCCTATAGATTATCATAACTTCTTATGAATCCATTAAGGCTTCAATTGTCAATATTCTACTATATCATTTGAAGACCTATTTATTTTTAGGAACAAAGGGCTAAACATTGGTTTGATCCATTTACGGGTATGAAGATTATGGTTTGCAACCTCCCTGTGCCCATTGAGGCAGGAAGCACAGAAATTTGGTTCTTCTTCCTCATTTACATGATTGTAGTGCTGGCCTGTGTGGGGTCCACACTGCTGGCTGCCTAAATGCTCAGCAGGGTGCCCAGCAGTGTGTGCTGAAAACACGTGGTGCACCCAGCCTGTTCTGATTAAAGGCAGTCTGTACCTCCTAAAGGAGAGTTACACTGAATCACAGGAGGCTGCTGCTGAATTCTATTGATGCAATTCTAAACAAGAGAACTGGAACACCAGAGTAAGAGAGAAGTCTCTCAGGTTCATGGTTGCGGCACTGGAGATAGACAGAAGGAAAGAGGTCATGTTTCCCTGGGGGGGCTAGGAGGCCCTCAAGGACCGCCTTCTGAACAGAATGGCAGCAGGTGATTAGGGAGGGCAAATGAAGGACTCAAGCCTCGAGGACCTGGCAACAGTGCCATATGAAGTGTAATGACCTTACTCAGTTGGTCAATATCAGTGAATGCATCTTCGCATGCCATCTCATACCCACCAACCTCTCAATCTCATGTTCAATGCACCAGACACCCATCACTCACTCATCAGAAGTTCCTAACACTTAGGATTCATGCCTAATATCCAGATACTCCACTTTGCTCTCACCAGCCTCACACCCACTTCTTGCTGCCTCCAAATACCTCAGTTATTCTGCTATGGCAAGCTCATCACCTAAACACAGTGTCACAAAATCACTGACATTCCGCCCACTCTCTGGCAAGATGAGGTCGCCCACAATAGAAGGGAGAAAAGCAGAACTGGTGGGGGCAAGGATGCCTGCATCTGCTGAGCCCTGAAGAGGAGATGGGACCGGCTGCGACAGAGCCGGGTGGCATCAGGCATCACTGAGAACATTGAGGATGATGGCCTGTTCCTGCTTTATGCCTTAATTCAACTCCCAGTTCAACTTCATCCTGCTATCTCCTGGGAGGAAGAGAGAGATCAACAGCACTGATGAGGAGGTTCCCTCACTTGATCTGACACTTGCAGCCACCAGCTTAGATACTGCCACTGCACATACCTTAGTGGCTAGTAGAGAGTTGGGATTGGAACATGGTGAGCCACTGGGCACAAGTGGCCTGCAAGCAGGCCAGGGCAAAGGATGGTTCTTTTGCCAGTCCCCCGGATGGTGAGGTCATAGACGTGTTCTACTACAGCAGACTCAGATGAGGAGGACTTTGATGGGATGGCATATAGCAGAATGGTGATAAGAATGCACAGTGAGATGCTGGGTGCATTGGCTGACCAGCCAGACAACCTGCTGCCACTGTCAAGGAGGATGGAGAAGTCCAGCTCTGACATGGCGGAGGGCATCGTGCAGAGCTTCCCCTCTGCACCCTTCAATCCATTTTGCAGCCTTTGTGTAGGCAGGTCATCAAATTCTTTGTCCTCCCTATGACGATGCAGCATACCTCCCTGCCAAATCCAACAACTCACAATAACACCTCCAAAAATAGTCCACAGTACTTCCAGAGACTTTGCAATAGCAGAATTTAGTGTAAATCAATTTACTTGCAAATTGAGTGCCTGGCCCTTTAAACAAAGCTAGTGGTGGGTCCCTCTTGCAGCTTTATGAATGTTCTTTGGTGAGTGGCAAGTCAATATGTTGAATGGACCAGCATGGTCCAAGTTTGTAAATAGTGGGTCAAATCAGCTGGAGTAGTTGTTTGACATCACGATCTGGCCAGTTGGGAAGCTTCTGGCACATGTCCACACCAGCACTCTTCCCAGCATGGAACGCCACGTGGGCCATACCGGAAGCGGCCGAAAGTGCTGCACGCCCCATCGGATGGGTC
Organism: Heterodontus francisci; assembly: GCF_036365525.1. Lineage (NCBI taxonomy): Eukaryota > Metazoa > Chordata > Chondrichthyes > Heterodontiformes > Heterodontidae > Heterodontus > Heterodontus francisci. Next base: position 79,274,344 of record NC_090373.1, read on the forward strand.
ACTGACTTCCATAGCACCGGCTCCAGCAGTGCAATGAATCTGAATACCGCATGCAAAATGTTTTACCTTTGGTGCTATTCAGTACGTTGGAGAGTGATGGCTTCATAATTCTAAGCATCGAGTGCAGCATTTATCCTCTCCATTCCATGAACTGGAGGGTGAAACTGAACTATTTAACTCTGTTGACAATACTGCAGAACTACCCTATCACCATTTATTTTAAATATCTTTACTTTTCTTTCATATATTTATATATATTTACTTGTAATACTAATCCTCCACCTGTTAATAACATCTGTTCCCACCAGACAGGCTTTGAGCCAAGATTTGCCCAAATATCCATCAGCCCAGGTCATCCCATGTTAAATGGGTGGGAAAAATGCCAAATAACCAATTGAGAGCCGATCCAATGTAATCAGGAGTTGGCATGATCGTCCATCATGATTAAAGCCTAAGCCTTTTTTGTCTGGAATTTAAACCCAATGCGAGCACGTATCAAATACACTACCTGTGAGATATAACAGAAAAGATATGTAAAATATGTTATGCAATGAGGGATTGTAAAACATTTTTTTTTCCATTTTAAAGAGTTGTAACAGTAAATCAATTGCATACTTTTTGAGTGCTAAGAGGATTGTACAAACCACTTAAGAACTATTGGATTATCTTATTATTATTAAAGAAAGAATATTATTGCAAAATGTACTCAGGAAGATGTATGGTTATAGCATTAATTTGTATACATTTGAGGAAAGTTCAACCTAAATCACAGGATACATTGACATAAAAATGAAAACATTCTCACAGTAGAACAAAGGCTCATGTATTTCCAGAAACTGTTTAACAACCACTGAGCCCAGCTCAGATTTATGCACAAATGTTATATACACAAAATGCAAAGAATTAAAGACAGAGGATAATTCATTGATCAATAAAAACCTGGTATTCTGAATAATACAAAAATTTTTAATGGAGCATAGAATGTATTGCAAATGTAAAGAATAGTTTGAATAGTTAACTGAAGTTGTATTAACTGTATTACTTCTAGCCTATAAAAATTTTCAAGTACCAGGAAGTAATATTGTTATCAAGGGCTACTGTACCAATCAGTGCAACACCAAGGTAAAAATGATAAATATAACTAGATAAGAATAGTAGTGCCAAGTTATATTATTATAAAAAACAGATTGAAGTAACACTCTTCACTATATAAATGCTATATAAATGGGAGTTGTGTGTATATTTGATATGTTTACAGATTTCAGTCATTGCTGCTCAAGGAGCTTTGGGAGGAATCCTCATTGGAGACAAAAGGCAAGAAATAGGGGTGTAAAATGGGGCTAATTTCAGGGACCAACAGCCTGTGGTCCAAGGATGGTCCTGAAAGACATCCAACCTGATATTAGGTTACATTTTCCATTTTGCATTTACTGGGACTTTAATTTGGAGATAAGGAACAAAACCTGTGTTCCTCCTACAACTGTTGGACCAGTGGAAGATACCTCTGCATGACTGGTTTCCTCCTGTCATGCAACTAGATGCTTTTCTTTTCAGTTTCTGTGCCTTAAAACAGCTTTGGGAATACGCTGTATTGTTCTGTAATTTGGTTAACAAGTATTTGAAAAGTTAATGTATATTGGCATTATTGCCATGTATGTTCTGTCAAGGCCACTTGTTTGTCTGTTCATAGTAGATAAATTAACTTTTGCAAGATGCTAACTTCTGGTGTGAAGAGAGAGTCACTGCTAAAGTGTGAAGGTGAATTCTTATTCACTACTTTATGTTTCCCAGCATAGAAAGCATTCCATTGGAATCAATGCTGTCTGATTTTTTTCAAAAAAGTTAAAAAAATGAAAAATCCACCAAAATCCATTAAAAGCCAAAATATTTGACTATAACTTTATTTTTGATGTCCTCAACTGCCATATTCCTCCTTGTGAGTTCAGATTAATAAATAATTACACTGATGACTTCACTTTCCACACTCCTGTTAACTTTTAACCTAATATTCTGCAAGAATCTTCACAGGACAATGTTATACATGGCATTTTCCCCATTACTCAGGTTATTTTGCAACTATATTTCAACTCCTTTTCCCATTGCTAATGTATTGCTGCACCAACATTTTGTGGACTCTGCATCAGCTGTACGATTTAAAGCACTTAGATTCACAGAAAGGATGCCCTTCCACAGGCAGTCTTCATTCTTTTTCTCTGGATGACATGGTTGAAGTGCACAAAATACGACCTATTGAGAGATGGAAGTGGAATGGGGCTGTCAATCAAACGTGAATCCCCTAGCTGAGAGTCTACTAACATGCTGCTTTAGCAGCAAGTCTACATTCTGGACCTTTTCTGATGTTTCATGAAATCAGTAAGGACCAAAGAAATTGCTCAGATGGCCTCTTCATATTATCGTGCTCCAAAATGTGAAAAAGTCACAACACTCAATTAGCTCCAAGGGAGAATGTTAATGAGCACCAATGCTCTAACTCTATCAAATGTAAGTGTCTTTCAGTTTTGACAGTCTCCCTTGTAAATGATTCCATGGATGCCATCAATGCCAATCCTGCTTCGCCTACAGAAAGCATCCTTAAGTGCTTTGGGAAGGTGTTTCCAGCCTCGTTTCACTTTCCCTTTCTGCTCCAGGCAATCAACCTAAGTTTGAAAAGCTGACCCCTGCTGAAAATATTCGTAAAAGCTCTATATAATTTTAAATACATCTAACAAAATCACTCTGTGGTGCCCTCTGTTGCAAGAAAGACAGCCCAAACTTTTCAAGGTTTAATTTCATAATTGCATTTTCTCTTTTCAGGTAACACCTTAGGGAATCTGCACTGAGCTATCTCTATTGCCTCAACATACTTCCTTAGTGTAGATCCCAAAACTGTACACAGTATTCCAAATGCAGTCTTATTAAATTGTTGTATAGATTTATCTTTAAACCTTGACTTTTAAATTCTATACCTCATGCCATAAAAGCCAGTATTCTATTAGCTTTTTTATAGCCTTATCCACTTGAGGTGCTGCATTTAATGTCTTTCACATCACCCAGTTTTGCCCCATTGAAAGTATTTACTGACCAAAATTCAATTTATTGACCTTACATTTACAGACATTGAATTACATCTGCCACTTTTTCACCAATTTTACCAACTCATCAATTTTCCCTTGCAGCTTACTTTTACCCTCAGAATTATTTACTACGCCATTCGTTCTAGTACCAGTTGCAACTTTTGACAACATTCCCTCCAGCTCTTTATCCACATCATTGACAAATACAGTGAACAGAAGCAATCCCAGAGCAGAACCCTGTGGAACACCACCACCATTTCCATTCACTCTGAGAAACTGCCCTTAACCTCCATTATCCACATGCTTATTCATCGCTATCTTGATTTTCTGCGAGAACTTTCACAGGACAAAGCCATAAATGATATATTACCCATTGCCCACATTTTCTTGTTCTTTGGGTTGCATCTTTTTCTATTGGTTGCTTCTCCTGTTTGTATTTGTATGGTTACAGTATCACTGTATAGCACCAGAATTTGACAAGTTCCTGATTATCAGTTAATTTATTTTGATCCACCACGTGGGGGGAGGGGGGGGGGGGTTCCCTTTATCATGGTGGTTAATAAAGGTTACACTGTAGTTTTTTTGAACACTGTTTAGTTTTGAGTAAGGATTCGGATTATGTCAGCATTTTTTAAATGTAAAGGTGAATAGTTTGCAATATTGGTACTTTGACTCATTCAATTAGGTTGCAAAAGACTTCAAATTAAAACAAAATACTTTGCAATCAAAAGAATTAACAAAAAATATCTTCCAAGTGGGTGCTAATCCTCATCCTGTTGAACAAATATAAGTTACACGAGGTATACTTGAGTGCTCTGTAGCAATAACAAATCTACATGTTAATGTGTAAAGGATTAAATATCTCACATATGCTGCTGACCTGGCGAAAATTTGGGGGAATTATTATTCTTGGATGAAATTATATACAATTAAGTGTTACACCAACTTCAGGAATTCTAGATAATGGCAGTGAACTGGAAGTGATTTAGTACAATGGAATTATATGCTCAGATCAGACTAACGTTTGGATCAGGCATGCATTTCATTGGGGCCAACTGCAGTTGTTTTTGAAGCAAAGTAAAGAAATAAATCTGGAAGTACTACTGTAGCAGCTACAATTGTTTGCCCAAAGCCTGATGTTTGGTGCTGATAAGTGCAGCTATCTCTCATTTTATTTCAAATTCATTCCAGCTTACCAAACGAAATACATCAAAGTGTTGTAATCTTTGCAAAAAAAAAAGACAGTCAGTTACTATTCAAAACCTTTAAATATAGTTGAAGATGACACCAATAAACAATGCCAAGCACACTTTGGTTCATTGATTCAAGAGAAAATAGCAAAACATTTTTTTTTAAATGAAGGGATAACACAGCATTTTATACGATTTAGAATAGATACGACATGCAATAACCTTCTGCTGGTTAATTCAACTTTCATTCAGAATCAAGGGTAGAAGCGGTGTCAAGAGTTTTCTGTTGGGAGTGCAAGAAATACAAATGGGCCTCTTCACAGCATGACTTCAGGTCACTGTCTGAGTGCCCAGTGACAGGGAAAGCTGATGAGTTGTGATCAATTCCCGATTTTCAAGATTTATTCCAGTCCTGTAATTGCGGGACTCCAGTTGAGTAAGTCAAAGGTAATTAACCTGTTTCCACCCTGTTACCCCAACATGGACACAAAGTGTGTTTGAAAGGAGTCTGGGTAGGAATCACATTAAAGTTTATTTCTTTGGGGTGGAGCTCGCTGGCTTTTGCCCTGGCTGACAAGCTTGTGTTATAAATTCTCCTGCAGCCTTAAAGGAACAAGAGAGGCAGGAAGGAGTTCAAAGTTTGAAATGTGATTAATGGAAAAGCTGCTGTTATTCCTTAAAATACAAGAGGATAAAGTTTCACCAAAGCTAAAGACTGGCACCTTCCACCAGGCTGAGAAACAGCAGGAGCAAATGCAAAGCAACAAATCATTCAATCAAACCTCTTGCTATCTCATCCAATGTCACAGAACAGTTTTTTTAATTTGGCATTTAATACAGCATTGCTGAAATACTCAAGATGTGTTAGAAATCATTTTATTTAATTGTTTTTGTTGAATTTTGTACTCAGCAAGGTGAGGAAACTAATGCTTCAGAAAAGTGAAAATATTTACATTCTTTGCACCCAGTGTCATTGTGTTTTCTCTCTATATTTTCCACACCAATCATCTTGGTTTCCTCTCTGAGTCTAGCTGTCAATTTATCACAAATTAGCGTGGAATTCTGGATAGTTTTGAGCTGTGGACTTTCTTCTACTAAAAAATGTGTTACAAAAACTAAAACTTGATTCACATAGGATTTTTAATAGCTGTCAGAGACAAGAAATTGTCATATCTTGTGGATTCAAATCAGATTCCACAGATGAAAAGATGGTGTGCTAACCCACTGTGTCATCCAAACTCTGATGTTTTAACACAAGTAGCAAATCCTGTTGAGTAGGAATAACAATATCTAAATACTGTCAAAGACCAACTGAACCTTTGAACCAAACAGCTGATGTAAGGCATATTTATTCAAACCTATTTTCGCACATCCTCAGATGAATTTTACAAATTAATTTTTGTCATGCCGAGTTTTGCACGTAACCAGCATTTATCAGGAATTTGGGTGTGGACATCAATGAATCATATGCAATTAATGCACTTTGGATTGCATAGACACAATTGGTTAAGTAAAACCTGCCTTAAGACTCCTTCAGAGGAATTTTGACTTTGTGCAATATTGTTCATTGTGGAAATTAAAGTCGGGAGAGATGTAAAACAGGGGGTTGATTTGTTATCACCCATTTTACACAATGGCACAAAATTGAAATGATGCCCTTCCTGTCTGCAACAAGGGTGCAGCAGGTTTTCTTTGGGCTCAGTCTTAATTTCCTCCTCTACGAATATTTGAGGCTAGGCCACTGTAATGTCTCTTTGTGTGGCAAAGTTATGCAATATGATCGGGGAGACCTCGACTGGGCTGTAAACAGTACCCTCTCCTGACCTGCCCAAGCTTCAGAATCTTTGTTGCAACATTTCAATGATATGCATTACCATGTTCCTGGTGACCACATATGCCTCATTATAGCGCAGGTCATTTCTTGTCTTTGGCTGAAGGGGATCTTCTTGGTCCCATCCAGTTTTCTTGCTCTTTCAAATAATGGTGGCATGATAATTAGCTTAAAATGAAGGTCATGACTGCTACCAGTCTAGCAGGTGCCATGTGCATAATTTTATGCATGTGGTGATAGACCAACGCATAGTAATAAAGGGAACCTTTCACTATTTATCAAGACTATGGGAAATGGAGTAGAGGTTCATATGGCTGCATGTGTATCATTAATAATGACCTGGGGAAACCTGCAACAGGATAAAAGACCACTGCAGCTGGGAAAATAATAAATGCGTTTACTTCGCAAAGCAGCGTAATTTTTTTATTCATTCATGGGATGTGGGAATTGCTGGCTAGGCCAGCATTTTATTGCCCATCCCTAATTGCCCTTGAGAAGGTAGTGGTGAGCTGTCTTCTTGAACCGCTGCAGTCCTTGGTGTCACCCACTTTATATCTGATTCAAGGGCATGCCATAATTCTGTGACTGCTTCCCTAGTGAAGCATTGACAGATCTCATCAGACATGTTTACCTCGCTGCACCTTGCATGCTGAAACTTGGTCTGTAGACACAGGCAATAGAGTAGCAGAGTCAACCTCAGATATATTGCTCCTAAGTTTCTCTTCTATCTTCTCCGAAATGATGCTCATTGCAATGCCCACCTTAGGAAATATGGATACAGCTACTTTAATTGTACCTCAAGTTAAATTATCACAGAAGCCTGAAAAATACATCTACTAGTAGGCCAACAAGCAAAACTAAAAGTGCATACAACAAAAAATATGCAAAATAAAGTCTAATTAAAAACTGATTACTAGCGAAATTAACTTGCGAATATGCTCATGGCATACACCTTTAAGAATGCACATAACAAAATGGCTGACTAATCTTTGTCCCGAGAATCGATTTAAAATAGGAACTTGATGATGCACTCTCTGTGAAAAGCCTTGGGAATTGCATCCATTTAAATAATGAGGCCATTGCTGGAAATGTACAATATCCCTCAGTGCAAGACAGAACCTGAGTGCAAAACGCTGTTCTCAGCAGAACAAACCCTGAATGTAGTGAGAGCATGGGGTGAGGCAGTGTGTTATACCTTTATTCATATGGTGGTCCTGACTTCAGGTACCTCATTGAGATGAGATGCTGAGGGAAAACTAAGCAATAATCTCCATAGAGGGGATAGGAGGAAAGTTAGGAAAGTCAGTACAAGCCTCTCTTCAAAATAAGTGGTTAAAGAATGTTATCACATGGAGAAACCAAAATGGAAAAAATAACTGTTTAACACTAAAAATTAAACTACAGGGTGTTATGCAGATTCACTAAATACACTGCCAAAAAGGCAAAAGATCACAAGTGGGCAACTCCATCATCTCAGTGAACTTGGAGGTCTTTTTGAACTTATAATAGCCAAGTGTGAATCCTATGTGCCAGTTTTATGAAGCAACAACAGTTGAGAGAAAACTGGTCACAGAATTGCTGATAAAAAAAAATTGCGGCGGCCAAAATTACAATTAGCTAACACTGGCAACCAAATGTTTATAAGTGGATATTTAAGGAGGATGAAGAGAAAAAAATGAGGATGGATACAATCAAGAAGACAAGTTTCATGAATTTCTTCACACAGGGTATAATCTGGTATTAGTTTCAATCAGACAAGTTTGGAAAACATTATTACAAATGTACACGCTGCATGAGGAACTCGTACAAATAAACCAGCCGAAACAAAACTATTTAGCAGAGACACTCGAAAGCGATCTGGAACATATCAAAGCAGCAGTAAAAACTGGTGCAACTTATTGGTATACTTGGTGAATTTCCCGAGATATATGAGGCCCCAGCCATGAGGTTTTTGTTTGTTCCTTTTGATCAGTGAGGGAACTAACACTACCATACTCAGTGGCAGAACTGGAATGGTCAGAGCTTGCAGTTCAGGTTCATTCACTGCCTTCCTGTAAAAAGCATTGGCTGAATTTCAAAAGTCCTGGTTGGATGTTGTTTGTAGATGCAACAGTTGCGCTGTCTACATGGATTACATTGCAAGGTGATTTGAAAAGCAATTTTCTTGAATTTAATAGGATACATTTGCGAGACCCTTGTCATCTGTTTGATGCAGTAATCAAAGCAGGTCTTTCAATTCCAGCTTGCAAAGCTCTTTAGGTTTTGTTATACAGTCTGGTGCTCTGTTTAAATGTGCATGCAAGCTAAAACACAATTATTTTGCTGACATGCAGACAAATTTGAACACAGTGAAAAATGATTCCAACTGTTTTAAACTGAATAGTGGGGGCAAGGGATCAAATTTGGGAAGATACGGTAAATCAAGGAGTAGAGACAAGGCAAGAGAGAAAGGTATTAATATGGGAAATGATAAACAGACTGTAACAGGAAGGGACAGAGTGTACAAATCTAAGAGTAAATCAACAGATAAGGCGAGAGATTATAAAAATAATAAAAGGACAAAACTAAAGGCTCTGTATCTGAATGCATGTAGCATTCGAAACAAAACAGATAAACTGAGAGCGCAAATAGAAATAAATAAGTACCATCTGACAATCATTACAGAGACATGGATGCAGGACGACATAGATTGGGACCTGAATATTGAAGGATACATGGCATTTAGGAAGGACTGGAAGCTAGGAAAATGTGGAGGGGTAGCTCTGTTAATTAATGATGGTATTAGCACAGTAGAGAGGGATGACCTACAATCAGGAGACCAGGATGTAGAAGCAGTTTGGGTAGAGATGAGAAATCATAAAGGCAATAAGTCACTTGTGGGAGTGGTGTACAGGCCACCTAATGTTAACCACACTGTAGGATGGGGTATAAAGGAAGAAATAATGGCAGCATGTCAGAAAGGTACAGCGATGATTATGGGGGATTTTAACTTACATACAGACTGGAAAAATCAGATCAGGAGTACAAAGAATGTTTTCAGGATAATTTCTTGGAACAATACGTTCTGGAGCCAACCAGAAAGCAGACTATACTAGACCTGGTATTGTGCAACGAGATAGGATTAATTAATGACTTCATAGTTAAGATGCCCCTAGGTAGCAGTGATCATAATATGTTGAATTTTGCATTCAGTTTGAGGGAAAGAAGAGTGGGTCCAAGACTAGCATCTAAAACTTAAATTAGGGCAATTATGAGGGCATGAAAGCAGAGCTAGCTAAAGTGAACTGGCAAATCAGGTTAAGGGATAGGTCAATAGAGATGCAGTGGCAGACATTTAAGGGGATATTTCAGAATATACAGAATAGATACATTTCAACGAGAAAGAAAAATTCCAAGGATGGGACCCGCCATCCGCGGTTAACTAAAACAGTGAAAGATAGTATCAAACTTAAAGAAAAAGCCTGTCATTTCACAAAGATGGGAGGCAGGTTCAGAAGATTGGACAGAATATAAAAAACAGCAAAGAATGACTAAAAGATTGATAAGGAAGGTAAAATTAGAGTACGAGAAAAGCTAGCTAGAAATATAAAGATAGATAGTAAGAGTTTCTATAGATATTTTAAAAAGAAAAGAGTTAACAAAGTGAGCGTTGGTCGTGTAGAAAGTGAATCTGGGGAGTTAATAATAGATAATAAGGAAATGGCAGATGAATTGAACAGATATTTTGCATCGGTCTTCACTATTGGGGATACAAGTAACATTCCAGTATTAGCTGAAGTCAGGAAATGGAAGGGAGGGAGGAACTCAAGAAAATTACTCTCACCAGGGAAGTCGCACTGAACAAATTGTTGGAGCTGTGGGCTAACAAGTCCCCGGGTCCTGATGGACTTCATCCTAGGTTGTTAAAAGAAGTGGCTAATGAGATCGTTGATGCGTTAGTTTTAATTTTCTAAAATTCCCTAGATTCTGGGAAGGTTCCGCTAGATTGGAAAATAGCGAACGTAACTCCTTTATTCAAAAAGGGAGAGAGACCGAAAGCAGGAAACTACAGGCCAGTTAGCTTAACATCTGTCTTAGGAAAACCGTTAGAAGCTATTTTAAAGATGTTATAGTTGGGCACTTAGAAAAATTCAAGGTAATCAGGCAGAGTCAACATAAAGGGGAACTGGTGGATGTATTGTACTCAGATTTCCAGAAAGCAGTTGATAAGATTCCACATCACAGATTATTGCAGAAAATAAAAGCTCATGGTGTAGGGGGTAACATATTGACATGGATAGAAGATTGACTAGCTAACAGGAAGCAGAGAGTAGGCATAAATCGTTCATTTTCTGGTTGGCAAGATGTAATGAGTGGTGTGCCACAGGGACCGGTGCTGGGGCCTCAACATTTTACAATTTATATAAATGATTTAGATGAAGGGACCGAAGGTATGGTTGCTAAATTTGCTGATGACACAAGGATAGGTAGGAAAGTAACTTGTGAAGTGGACATAAGGGGGCTACAAAGGGATATAGATAGGTTAAGTGAGTGTGCAAAGGCCTGGCAAATGGAGTATAATGTGGGAAAGTGTGAAATTGTCCACTTTGGCAGGAAGAATAAAAAAGAAGCATATTATCTAAATGGTGAGAGATTGCAGAGCTCTGAGATGCAGAGGGATCTGGATGTCCTATTGCATGAATCGCAAAAGGTTAGTATGCAGGTACAGCACGTAATTAGGAAAGCTAATAGAATGTTATCATTTATTGCAAGGGGAATTGAATACAAAAGTAGGGAAGTTATGCTTCAGCTATACAGGGCATTGGTGAGACCACATCTGGAGTACTGTGTACAGTAGTGGTCTCCATATTTAAGGAAGGATGTAAATGAGTTGGAGGCAGTACAGAGAAGGTTTACTAGACTAATACCTGGAATGGGCGAGCTGTCTTATGAGGAAATATTGGATAGGCTAGGCTTAGATCAGTTGGAATTTAGATGAATAAGAGGCGACTTGATTGAAACATGTAAGATCCTGAGGGATCTTGACACGGTGGATGTGGAAAGGATGTTTCCCCTTGTGGGAGAATCTAGAACTAGGGGTCATTGTTTAAAAATAAGGGGTCGCCCATTTAAGACAGAGATGAGGAGAAATGTTTTCTCTCAGAGGGTTGTGAGTCTTTGGAATTCTCTTCCTCAAAAGGCAGTGGAAACAGAGTCTTTGAATATTTTTAAGGCAGAGGCAGATAGATTCTTGATGAGCAAGGGGGTGGAAGGTTATCGAGGGTAGCTGGAAAAGTGGAGTAATCAGTTCAGCCATGAACATATTGAATGGCGGAGCAGGCTCAAAGGGCCGGGTGGCCTACTCCTGCTCCTTATTCGCATGTTCGTATGTCATGGTTCATTGTGCTTTCCATTTGTCGAATCAGGGCAATGTCTAAAGTTACAGTTGATAACTGTCATGAAATGCTTTTTTTTTTGAGGTGGAGTTGCTATTGAAGCCAAATCCAGACATCTGCGTGATCTGATTGAATTTGATGACAAGAATGCCAGGTTTGGCCATGTTACATTTCTGCACGGGGCTAATGGCCACATAACTTGAATTGATCAGAAAGATGGACAATGAGACTACTGATCATTATTGACAGTTTAGCTGTACTTGGAGTTAAAAGAAACACACAGCACAAACTTCCTTTGCTGGAAATCCAAGACCCAGTTTCATTACCTTATTGGAAAAAAATCCTTTTTATATTTCTACTCTGTTAAGAACATAGGAACATAAGAACTAGGCACAGGAGTAGGCAATTCAGCCCCTCGAGCTTGCTCTGCCATTCAACATGATCGTGGCTGATCTCATCTCGGCCTCAACTCCACTTTCCTGCCTGTTCTCCGTAACCTTTCAACCCATTATTAATTAAAAATCTGTCTATCTCCTCCTTAAATTTACTCAATGTCCCGGCATCCACTGCACTCTGCGGTAGTGAATTCCACAGACTCACCGCCCTTTGAGACCCTTTGATTTTAAATCAGAGTCCTCAGGTTTGACATTGACAATCCAAATTTACCAGCATAGAGTTGGGCCAAATGCCCTGTTTCTGTGCTGTAATTACTATTTAAAGTTTAATAAACCACTTATCTCTCCCTCTCAATATTTCAAAATCCAGAATCATGCCTCTCGTCAACCTCTTCAGCAATGAAAGAAAATTCAGCCCAGTGAGCAAAATCATCCTTGCCACAATGTTTTAAATTCTTTCCAATGCACAAGGGACTTCTTCAAGTCAAGTCGCACAAAAACCTATAAAAAGTTATAATAACCTGTTTTGGCTTAAAGTCAAATCCTTTCATGGTCCATCTCTAGTATTTGATCTGTTTTGCTAGTAACAGATTCACAATAACAAGAAACCTTCCACGAATGGTCAACAATGAGAGCCAAATCTTTTTCTCATGCCCATAGAGTTGTGTACCAGGGAACCCTTGGATTGTATGTATAAATAATTACAATAGAAAACACCAACTGACCCACAACCACTGCAGAATTAAAAGTTAATTTTGTGTAATTACAATCACATGATTCACTCTACTTAAACTAAGCTAAATTGCAGATGTAATTAGGGGCTTGATTTTATCAGGGAGGGGGTAAGTGTTTCATTGTGGGTGGGGGGGGGCGGTGGTGAGAGGGAATAAACTTACCTGATTAGTCAAGGGCATGATGGGAAAGGGTAAAGGTAAAGGTTTCTGAACTTTGGGGGGTTGTGGGTGGAGAGGACAGATACTTAAGGTAAGTATTTTTTGATGGTGCTGTGGGGAGAGGGCATGTATGATATGGAAGGCTATTAGGGGGTTGGGAGAGGAGCTGGAAAGATTTCTCTAATTATTTTTAATTGTTTAAAATGCACTATCTCTTTAAAAATTGAAAGTGTCAGTAAGGGCTCTAAGCCCTTTAAAAATGGTGGCGGGCCTGTGGCGGCGGATGCCGTTGTCGGTAGTGGAGCACCTGCTCCCCCACATCATCGGGGTGGGGGGTGCAGGCAGTCCGCCCGGCCATGTAAATGAGCCACCGCGCTAAATATTGTGGCAGCTCTGCGGAGTAAATCTCGTGCATGCGCCCCACCATTTTCGAAGCTGGTGAGCTGGTAAAATGCAGCCCTAGATATTTTTATACCAATGAGGAAGAAGTGTGGGAAATAAACCTCTCAAATATCTGTGCCTGCAAAATTAAATGTTCCTCTACTCTGTTCCCAACTCTGCTCCACCTGAAAAATAACGGAAGCACGAGCTGATCATTTACTGCTATCTGCTCCTAAATAGCATTGCACCTGAACTACCTTTATGGCCTTTCTGATGTTGGTACCTGCCTCCATCTAAAGAAAACAACAGCAACTTGTATTTATATAGCACCTTTAATGTAATAAAAGCTCCCAAGGTGCTTCACAGGAGCATGATTAAACAAGATTTGACACCAAACCACATAAAGAGATATTCGGGCAGATGACCAAAAGTCCGATCAAGTAGGTAAGTTTTAAGGAGAATTGTAAAAGAAGAAAGAGAGGTAAAAAGGCAGAGAGGTTTAGGGAGGGAATTCCAGAGCTTAGGGACTTGGCAACTGAAGGCACAGCCACCAATGGCACAGTAACTAAAATTGGAATGCTCAGAGGCCAGAATTCAGGTATCTCAGAGGATTGTGGACGATTACAGAGATAGGAAGGGGCGAGACCACAGGGCCATTTGAAAACAAGGATGAGAATTTTAAAATTGAGGCGCTGCTTAACTGGGGGCCAAACTAGATCAGCGAGCACAGGGGTGATGGGTGTGCGGGACTTGGTGCAAGTTAGGACATGGGAAGTTTTTGAGTGAGCTCAAGTTTACGGAGGGTAGAACATGGAAGACCAGTTGGGAGTGCATTGGAATCGTCAAGCCCAGAGGTAACAAAGACATGGATGAGTGTTTCAGCAATAGATGAGCTGAGGCAGGGGTGGAGTCCCTATGTGAATGAAAGTCAGGAGTCTTTACACAAAGATTTCTTTTAAAAGTTCAAGATGCAATCTGGCACTACCGCTTGCTGAACTGTCATTTAGGCTTTCTCCATCTTAAGGGATAGACTGGCATTGTCAATAAAGGTCTTTATTTTTGACAATTTGAATAAACAATGTTTGTGCTACTTTAGTTCTTGCGCTGACTGCTGTTAGTCTTTTACACGTAGTGATGGACTGTATGTTCAGTATTGTGCCACTAATTTTGTGATATAGCTTATTTGGAAAAGAATGTGGAGATACAAGCACAGACACCTGACATTTGCTGAAGTTATTCACTTAGGCTCTGAGTCTTTAACAATCATTTGCGATTACACAGTAGCAATTCTCTCACTCCTTGACTATGCATCTGCTCCATGCCACCTTAAATAAAAAGAGAAGGCTCAACGTCAAACCAGCACCCTCCTTCTGTTCCCACACCATCATACACACACTCATTTTCCATCTACTACTTGGTACCATGTTGCAGACTCCTTACCAGCTCCCTCCAAAGCAGACTGCAGGGATACCTAGGAGTGGGGTGGGAATTCCTCTGGGCTTATTTTCGGGCTCAGAATCAGTTCTGCACAGGCAGTGCATGCCCCAACCAGGAGGCCCAACTCACATTTTTTGCTCAAGCTGCCAGCACCTATTGTGTCTTCACAGGCAGCTTGCACATTTGACATGGAAGGCTATTGCGTGGCTTGCTTCGGCAGCTTCATAGAAAGGTTTCTTAAACATTTGATTTAAAAAATTGGATATTTAGTTGACGACCGCTGAAGAATCCTGAGTGATGCTTGGTCTCGCCATTGCTGCTCTAAACAGATGTTAGACCCTTCATTTACATAAGTAAGAACTCAAATGCTTATTTTAAACCCAACTTTAGCTCAGACCTTGGGGTGCATGGCAATGGCTCCTAAAATTAGGACCTTGTTGTGCCTGTTTTACACCCATAAAACAGCACAGTGAGGTCCAATTTCTACCCTCTGGCTCTTGCTTTCAGTATTGCTGTCATCTCTGCCGCAAAACACATTCACAGCAAATTTATATGTGAAGAACACTGACAGGTGAATTACCACTTCTGGTATGCAGAGTGGATTTAAAAACTTACCGCTCTTCCTTAAGAACTGCGCAGATAAAAGTCCTGCTCCAATAAATTGTTTATACATTTGTTCATGGGCTTTCAATTTTTCCTACCTGTTTAAAATTGTTGCTAGCTTAAATGCAGAGACACGGCCTGGACTCTGTCTGTCTTGTCTTACTAGACGCTGCGTGTGCCTGCTTCATGGTAATAAGGTCTGACAGGAGGATTGGGCACAAAAGAGGTCGGCATGGTGGAACGCACTTCCATACTCTCAGCACTAATAGCTCCCAGACAGCACTAGGAGAAGAAGATTAGGAAATAGAACATAAACAGAAACTTTCACCATGTGTTTTTGGACATTCAGGATTTGTGGACTGCTTGTTGCCCACATGCTGTACTTTTCGATTTAACTTAGTGCAGCACTCATTTCTGAGACAGAAGGCTGTGGGTTTAACTTGTAGTCTCAGAGCAACTAATGTAGGCTGATATTTCAGTGGAGTACAGAGGGAGTGTTGCGCTATTGGAGATGCAATCTTTTGAATGCGATGTTAAACTAGGGCACTCGAGCCCCATCTGCTTGTTCTTTACTCAAAGAAGAAGGTGGGGGCAGGGAGTTGGGGGAAAGCCTTTAATATTTATTGCTCAAACAACATCTGCAAAAAAACAAATCAACTCGTCGTCTCATTTGCTGCCTGTGGGACTTTGCTGTGTACAAATTGGTTACCAAATTTGCCTACAAAACAACAGTAACAACAATTCAGAAGTAATTTATGGTCCATTAATTCCAATGACCCTTCTAAGGATAGTGCAGACATTAGGGGTGTCAGCCTTGGCTCAGTGGTAGCACTTTGCTTCTGTGTCACAAGGTTGTGAGTTTAAGCCCCACTCCAGAAAATTGCGCATGCGTTCTAGGCTGATACTTCAGCGCAGGGAATTAAACCAAGACTGCCCTCTCAGGTAGATGCAAAAGATGCCATGGCACTACTTAAAGAAGTGCATAGGATGTGGCCAGGCCAATTTTACTCACTTAAGGAAGATCACAAAATCAGATTATCTGGTCATTAACCTCATTGCTGTTTGTATACAAATCAGTTCCCGTGTTTCTGTATGGTACAACAGTGACTACACTTCAAAAGCACATTGAGATTTCTTGATGTTGTAAAAGAAAATATATAAATGTAAAGGAAAAATATTGCAGAGCTGGAAATCTGAATTATTAACAAGAAATGGTGGAAATATTCAGCTGGTCATGCAGCATCCATGGAGGGAAAACAGAGTTAATGGCTGGTATTTTACATCAGGGTGGATGCCCTGCCCATCAGCCAGAAAGTTGGGACGAGCTGGCCTTCACCGAGCCTGGAAACCACGCCATGATTTTACATGGCCCAGGCACTTAATTGGCCTCAGGCGGGACTTCTGCCCCTCTGAGGCAGGAAATCCCACCTCCAAATGCTGCAGGCCAATTAGAGGGCTGGCAGCTCTTGTCCCAGCCACACCACCGGGTGCAGTGGCCACTGCTGGGACTGCGCCCAGGGAGAGGTACAGCAATGCACGAGGCCCGAAATTAAGGGAAGTGTTTGGGGCCTCGTTGTGGATAATCGGCTGGGTGCCAGTGGGGTGGGGGTGGTAGGTGTTAAGGTCGAGAGACAGGGGGAGGTGCTCCAGCAGGGACATTGTGCCATGGTGAGGGCCCCTCCATGGGGTACAGGGTGCCTGATCAGGAGGCACCCCATCCCCCTGCCCCCAAGCCGGCAGGGAGGTCACCAGGCTTTACCTGATGGGCTCCCCGTGTGGCGGTGGACCTATCTGCCACTGGTAAAATGCCAGCAGAGGCGGGAGGAGGCCCTTAAGTGGCAATTAATTGGCCACTGAAGGGCCTTAATTGGCCTGGGGTGGGCAGGCCATTTTTCACCTCCCTCACCGCTCTTCAAATTGTAGCTGGGCCAGGAAGGTGACGGGAAGCTCAACCTCCGCCTCCCAATCAATTTTACACACCACCACCCCGTTCCTCCCTGCCCTATGCCTCCAGCCTGCTCCCACCGGGGGGCGTAAAATGCTGGCTAATGCTTCTGGTCAGTGAGCTTTTGTAAGTGCAAGTCTTTGACTTTTTATTTTCTCCACTCTTGCGAATGGGTATCCTTTCATTTCATAAGCAGGCTTAGTTTTCTGATCCAGTAAAAACTGCTTTAACCTGATAGGTACAACAAAATCCACCTATCATTCTTTAGTTTAATACCACCAACATTTTAATTGACAGCAACAATTTCAACTGGTGTCTTCCTCATACGGCAGCCTGTCGTTTTTTGTATCATGTGTCAATGGAAATAAGCATAGTGTTATGGTCAAGTGAGGAGGGTTTAAGGGCTTCCCTCTTTTTCCTCTCCTTGTTTGACCACAACAGGTTTAATTCTTTCTTAAAGTGGATGTACTGGCCAATTCAGTAGGTGTTTGATTACTTACTTGCTATGATCATAACAAGAACCAATCAGACAGGTTTTTTTTAGAGTTAACGAAGAAAGAGGTTAACTTTATTGTACCTAAACCAAACTAATAAAATAATAAACAATGCGCCAACTTATACTCACATACACACACACACTAGCGGTTTACACACACACACTAGCGGTTTACACACACACAAATAGGTTACAGAGTGGGGAAAGGTAGATTGGTTGAGTTAGAGTCCATAAAAAGGTATACAGTCTGTGGAGTTTGGTGATTTGGCTGGCTTCTAGCTGAATTCAGTGGTCCTGAGGCTTTTAGTTTGAAGAGGTAGATGACTGGTTCGGTGAGTCTCTTGGAGGTAGCGATGTGGATGATTTCCTCCAACAGGATTTCGGATTGTAGCCGGAGTATGCAAAGGTGTTCAGTCAACAAGCAGGATTTGAAGGCTTTCAAGCTGGAATGGAGAGAGAGAGAGAGGGTCCCCCACTTAGGCTCTGCTCATGTCAGAGTCTAGTTGCTTCTCCTCTGCTGTTGAGAAAACACCAGCTTAAAACCACATGACAGTCACTCAGTGATTCAAACATAGCTGTTAGCAGCATTTCTCTGCTTGCTGAAAGAACAGGTAGTTCCTTTAAATTTCCTGCATCTTGGTTCTTGCTGGGGACTGAGCAGCCATTTTGTCTCCCTTCTCACAGTCCTTTGCAATGTAGGATACAGTCATGCAAACTAGGTGATCATCTTAAGCTGCCAGCAGCGATACTGTTTTAAATGTTATTTTTAAACTTCTTCAAAAAAAATAAATTCAGATCTCCAGTCAGGGAACCAAAAGAAAATTATCACTCAACAAAACACATTGGCAGAACAATAAGGGAAGACGTAAAACAGGCTGTCCATTAGTTAACATTTGCTTTACACTATCGCACAAAGTCAAAATCACACCTGTTGGATTTTAAGGCCTAGGGCTGCATCTTATTCTGGAGACAGGGGTCCCAGCGGTGGGCTGTGGGGCCCTGCTTCGGCTCTCCAGTAGACCTCTGAAGCCATTTGATGACAGACAGGCAATTAACTTCCCACCATCGGAGACACTGTCCCTTTAATGGATGGGCTTCCGCTTCTAGAGTTGCTGGCCAATCAGTACGAAGATGTCTGGAGACCTCGGGAAAGGTGAGTGAGATTGGAGTCACCGGGGCCATTTAGGCAAGCCTCGGCGACAGGGTGGGGGGTGGTGGTTGCTGAGGGTGGGGGTGTAAGAACATAAGGACATAAGAAATGGGAGCAGGAGTAGGCGATCTGTTTCCTTGAGCTTGCTCCGTCATTCAATAAGATCATAACTGATCTTATTGTGGCCTTAACTCCAATTTCCTGCCTGCCCCCATAACCCTTAACACCCTTGTCAATTAAAAATCTGTCTAGCTCAGCCTTGAATATATTCAATGACCCAGCTTCTGCTGCTTGCTGCGGAAATGAATTCCAAACACTAACGACCCTCTGAGAGGAGACATTCCTCCTAATCTCCATCTTAAATGGGAGACCCCTTATTTTGAAACTGTGCCCCCTAGTTCTAGATTCCCTCATGAGGGGAAACATCCTCTCAGCATTAACCCTGTCAAACCCCCTAAGAATCGCATATGTTTCAATAAGATTCAATAAGTTCTCAATCTTCTAAACTCCAACGAGTATAGGCCCAACCTGCTGAACCTTTCCTCATAATGCAAACTCCTCATCCCAGGATTCAGCCTAGTGAACCTTCTCTGAACTGCTTCCAATGCAAGTATATCCCCCCTTAAGGAAAGAGACCAAAACTGTACACAGTACTCTAGATTTGGTCTCGCCAATGCCCTGTACAGTTGTAGCAAGACTTCCCTACTTTTATATTCCATCACACTTGCAATCAAGGCCAACATTCCATGTGCCTTCCTAATTACTTGCTGTACCTGCATGCTGACCTTTTGTTATTCATGTACAAAGACACCCTGATCCCTCTGCACTGCAGCATTGAGCAATCTTTCTCCATTTAAATAATATTCTGCTTTTCTATTATTACTGCCAAATTGGACAACTTCACATTTTCCCACGTTATACTCCATCTGCCACATTTTTGCCCACTCACTCAACCTAGCTATTTCCCTTGGCAGACTCTTTGTATCCTCTTCACAACTTGCTTTCCTATCTATCTTCGTATTGTCAGCAACATTGGCTACGATACAGTAGATCCCTTCATCCAAGTCATTAATATCGATTGTAAATAGTTAAGGCCCCAGCACTGATCCCAGTGGCACTCCACTAGTTACTGTTTGCCAATCTGAAAATAGCCCATTTATCTTAACTCTCTGTTTCCTGTTAGTTAGCCAGTCCTCTATCCATGCTAATATATCACCCCGAACACTAGTGTCTTCCCTGGGCGGTGGTGGGGGCTGGTGGTGGCGATTGCTGGCAGGGGACCCTCCAAGGGCCCTGGACACTCCCCAACCTCGCTAGGAGGCTGCCAGGCTTTACCTGGAGGCATTGCCCCACAGTGGGGGGCCCCTCCGCCTTCCACAAAATTGAGGTAGAGATGGGAAGAGGCTCTTAACAGGTCATTAATTGGCCACTTAAGGGCCTCAGTTGGCCTCAAGTGGGAAGGCCGTTGGCCCTGTTTCAGACAAAATGGCAGGGAGCCTGGGCAACGTTGGGAATGGTGCTTCCTGCCATTTTGTTCGGCCCCGTCTCAGTGCCCACCTCCAAGGCCAGAACAAAATTCTGCCCCCAGAGTTTTCTTTTAAATAAAGCTGAGTTTCTGGTGTAAAATCTTTGCGCAACCATTAAAATGTGACTTTAAGCATTTCATTAAACTGAAACCCTTGGAACATCTACTATTAAAATTAAATAACTTCACCATTATAACAACTTGTCTGGGAGTATCACCAATATTATCTACAGTAAAAACTATTTGAGATCGCTATGATAATTTAAAGATTTCCACTCACTCACCTCATTCTGATGAGACACATTTCCAGATGTGATCAAGCCAAAATAATTTACTTTCATTTTACCCAATTGCATTTAATTTTCTCTTTCCACTCTTAAATAGAATTTTAGTATCTTATCTTCCTTTTGTACATTTTCCAATCTTCCTCCCTCTTTATTTCTTTAAATCATTTGAAGCATGTTGTTGCCCCTGTGTGCTTAAGTAACCATTTAGATCAAGGGTTTGATATTATTCTTTAAATGTTATGCATATCTGCACACTCTCCACTCCTAAAAGTGTTACATATTTGCAAGTGTTTCTTATCTCTTTTATAAAAATATTACTACCTCTTCCCCCAGCAGGTAATTCAAAAGTCAAATTAACAATGTTATTGTCATAAGAGATTACATCCTCTACAGCATTCAAGTTTTCTGCTATTCTGAGCTTGCTACTAAAGACTAGATGACTTTAGAAATGCATTCACTTCTGCTGGTGGTTTCCAAAAGGATGAACGTGGGACTTCTTGGATTTGGTCATTTGCACTCCCATTGGGGCAGTCATTGGTGTAGGTGTAAAATTGGGTGTAAGCCACGGAATTGCCTGGAAACTTCTGTGAAATTTAAACATACAGTTCAGTCTGCAATCTTCAGCAGCAGACTAGAGGACAAACAGGTAAGGCAGCAGCAATGCTTGACTCTTTCACTTCAGTCTCCAAGAACATTAACCACGTACCTTAGCAATATCTTTATTATTCTTGTACAGAATTATGACTAATCAGATATCATCTGGATCCACAAGGAAGAGACGAAGGATTGGGGCATGATTAAGGATGTCCCACCTTCCCAGCAGAAGCTGAGGAGAAGGCTGCCAATGGAGTTGTGGCATCCAGAACTCATGGGTACTTGACTAAAAAGAATGATGTTTCATGAACACCATAAGAACATAAGAAATAGGTGCTGGAGTAGACCATACAGTCCCTTGAACCTGCTTCACCATGCAATAAAATCATGGCTGAACTTTTACATCAACTCCACTTTCCAATCCTATCCCTGTGTCCCTTGATTCCCTTAGTGCCCAAAAATCTACCCATCTCAGTCCTGAAATTACTCAATGACAGAGCATCCACAGCTCTCTACGGTAGAGAACTCCAAAGACAATTAAACAACTAACAGGTGGAGGAGGCTCTACAAATATCTTAATCCTCAATGATGGAGGAGCCCAGCACATTAGTGCAAAAGACAAGGCTGAAACATTCGCAACCATGTTAAACCAGAAGTGCCGAGTGGATGATCCATCTTGACCTCCTCCTGAGATCCCCAACGTCACAGATGCCAGTCTTCAGCCAACTCAATTCACTCCACGTGATATTAAGAAATGGCTGAAGGCACTGGATACTGCAAAGGCAATCGCCCCTGACAACATTCCAGCAATAGTACTGAAGACTTGTGCTGTAGGACTAGCCACATCCCTAGCCTGCTGTTCCAGTACAGCTACAACACTGGCATTTACCCAACAATGTGGAAAATTCCCAGGTATGCCCTATCCACAAAAAGCAGGATACTTCCAATCCATCCAATTACCACCACACTAGTCTACTCTCAATCATCAACAAATTGATGGATGACAGTGCTATCAAGCACCACTTAAAAACAGCAATACCTTGCTCACTGATGCTCAGTTTGGGTTCCGCCAGGGCCACTCAGGTCCTGACCTCATTACAGCCTTGGTCCAAACATGAACAAAAGAGCTGAATTCCAGAGATGAGGTGAGAGTAACTGCCCTTGACATCAAGGCAGCATTTGACCAAGTGTGGCATCAAGTAGCCCTACATCAAGGAGCCCTAGCCAAAGTGAAGTTAATGGGAATGAACGGGAAAATTTTCCACAGGTTGGAGTCATACCTAGCACAAAGGAAGATGGTTGTGGTTGTTGGAGGTCAATCATCTCAGCCCCAGGACATTGCAGCAGGAGTTCCTCAGGGTAATTTCCTAGGCCCAACCATCTCCAGCTACTTCATCAATGACCTTCCCTCCATCATAAGGTCAGAAGTGGGGATGTTCACTGAAGATTGTAGGATATTCAGTACCATTCGCAACTCCTCAGATACTGAAACAGTCCGTGTTCATATGTAGCAAGAACTGGACAATATTCAGGCTTGGGCTGATACGTGGCAAATAACATTCGTGCCAGGCAATGTCGATCTCCAATAAGACAGAATCTAACCATCTTTCCTTGACATTCAATGGCCTAACCATCGCTGAATCCCCCACTATCAACATTCTGGACTGGAGGAGCCATATAAATACCATGGCTACAAGAGCAGATTAGAAGCTGGAATTCTGCGTCAGGTAACTCACCTCCTGACTCCCCAAAGCCTGTTCACCATCTACAAGGCACAAGTCAGGAGTGTGTTGGAATACTCACCACTTGCCTGAATGAGTGCAGCTCCAACACCACTCAGGAAGCTCGACTCAATCCAGGACAAAGCAGCCCGCTTGATTGGCACCCCTTCCATCACCTTCAACATTCACTCCCTCCACCATCACGCACAGTGGCAGCTGTGTGTACCGTCTACAAGATGTCCTACAGCAACTCATCAAGGTTCCTTCAACAGCACCTTCCAAATCCACAACCTTTACCACAAGGAAGAACGAGCAGCAGATGCATGGGAACACCACCACCTGCAAGTTCCCCTCCAAGTCACACACTATCCTGACTTGGAAATACGTCAGCGTTCCTTCACTGTCACTGGATCAAAATCGTGGAACTCCCTCCCTAACAGCATTGTGGGTGCACCCACACTAAATGGACTGCAGCGGTTCAAGAAGGCAGCTCACCACCACCTTCTCAAGGGCAATTAGGGCTGGGCAACAAATGCTGATCTTGCCAGCGATGCCCACATCCCATGAAAGAATATAAAAAAAAGATTCACAACCCTCTGAGTGAAGAAACTTCTCTTCATCTCAGTCCTGAATGACCAAATCCTTATTCTGAGACTGTGACCCTTAGTTCTAACCTCTCCAGCCAGGGAAAACAGTGTTTCAGCATCTCCCCTGTCAACTCACTAAGGATGTCATACATTTTAATGAATCACCTCTTATTCTTCAAATTCCAGGGAATATAGGCCCAATCTATTCAAACACTACTCATAGGAACGTCCTCTCATCCCAGGAATCAATCTAGTGAAACTTGGTTGCAGCCCATTCCTTAGATAAAGAGACCAAAACTGTCCACAGTTCTCCAGGTGTGATCTCACCTCAGCCCTGTATAATTGCAATAAGACTTCCTTACTGCAACCCCCTTGTAATCAAGGCTAATATACCATTTTCCTACCTAATTGCTTGCTGTGCCTGCATGTTAACTTTCTGTGATTTGTATACAAAGATACCCAAATCCCTTTAAATCTCAAAATGTATTGGTCTCTCACCTTTTGAAAAATGTTCTGCTTTCCTAATCTTCCTGAAAAAGTGGATTAGTTCATACTTCTCCACATTACACTCCATCTGCTACATTCTTGCCTAATCACTTAACAGGTCTATATCCCTTTGCAACCTCTTTACATCCTTGTCACAGCTTACTTCCCCACCTCGTTTTGTATTGTCAGCAAACTTGGATATATTACACTCGGTGTCATCATTTAAATCATGATATAGATTGCAAATAGCTGAGGTTCAAGCCTTGATCCACTAGTTACCAACCATCCTGAAAATTACCTGTTTATTGCTATTCTCTGTTTTCTGTCCACGAACCAATCCTCAATCCATGCTAACATATTACCCCAATCCCATCAGTTTTAATCCTGTGTAACAACTTCTTGTGTGGCACCTTATCAAATGTCTTCTGAAAATCCAAATATACTACCTCCACTAGATTCCTTGACCTACTCTGCTAGTTACGGCCACTAAAAACTCTAATGGATTTGTCAAACATGATTTCCCTTTCATAAATCTGTGTTGCTTCTGTCTAATCATATTGTAATTTTCCAAGTGCACTATTACCACATATTTAATACTAGATTATAGCATTTTCACTACTTCTGATGTCAGGCTAACTAACCTATAGTTCCCTGTTTTCTATTTCCCTCCTTCCTTGAAAAGAAGGGTTACATTTGCTACTTTGCAATCTACAGGGACCATTCTAGAATCTAGAGAATTCTGGAAGATCAAAACTAATGCATCCATTATCACTGCAGCCCCTCCTTTAAAACCCTAGGGTGTAGACCAGGGGATTTGTCAGCTTTAAGTCCTATTAATTTCTCTAATTGTTTTCCTTTATTAAAAAATAAAGACTTGCATTTATTTGGAGCCTTTCATGACCACAGGATGCCCTAAAGCACTTGACAGACAATGAAGTAATTTTGAAGTGTAGTCACTGTTGTAATGTAGAAGACAGCAAAGAAACAGTAGGCTCCTACAAACAGCTATGTGATAATGACCAGATAATCTGGGTTTTTGTGATATTGATTGAGGGATAAATATTAGCCAGGACACAGGGAAGAACTCCCCTGCTCTTCTTAGGATCTTTTGCATTTACCTTAGCGGGCAGACAGGGCCTCAGTTTAACTTCTCATTTGAAAGACAACACCTCTGACAGTCCAGCAGTGCTGCATGGGTATGTCAACCTAGATTATGTTCTCAAGACTCTGGAGTATGATTTGAACCCATAACCTTCTGACTTAGAAGCAAAAGCACTCTCACTGAACCAAGACTGACACCTTACATGAATATCTAAAATGATTTTATAGAATCTAATGGCAATTCAGATCTCCAAGCCTGTGGCCAGAATTTTTCCAGCGGCAGCAAGCTTCAAAAGCGGCGGTGCGCATGCGTAGGATTCGCTGCGCGGAGCTGCCGCGATATTGCGTGGCGGCTCATTTACATGGAGGTGGCAGAACGCCTGCCCCCGATGACATAGAGGGGGTGGGGCGCTCCATCCCTGGCAACGGCGTCTGGCACTACTGCGTCGGCGCCGGTATCATTTTTAAAGGGCTTCCAGCCCTTTATTTAAATTTAAATATTTAAAAGTTACCTGACCTGAAAAAGCAAAAGGAAAAGTTTATTAAAAGTTTCAATCCCCTCTCCCACCACCCCCCAATGATTAAACATTTGATTAATTGCCCTCTCCCCCCAAAAAAAGTAAACACGCGATCCCGACCTTCCCCCTCCCCCACCCCCCCGAACTTTATTCACTTCAAACCCTTCCCACCATCGCCTCCACCAAACGCAATGGTTTTCCATGGTTCTCCCTGGTGCCCTGAAAACAGACCTGCTCCCCCCTCCCAACCAGTGTTCCGCCTCGGCTCTCCAAACTGAAATTCAAAAGTACGCGAGTACCGGCAACCGGTTAGAATATCGCAGCAGGACGGCCGGCGCGACAAGATAAGTATTAATTCAGTAATTTACATATATTTAAATATTTAAATGAAGGTCCCGTTGCCGAGCAGCGGGAGTAGCCGCAACGAGCCCTCGCTGCCACCGGTAAAATGGGGTGGGGCCTTCCCGGCATTGAGGCCCATTGTGGGCCTTTCCCGAAAATATTTTCCGGGCTCCCCTGCCACAACCCCCGATGTCGGGGGGCTGGTAAAATCCAGCTCTGTATATATCAAGAACTGGAGTTTCTGCTCCAGTTGTTTTTTTTGGCACAATTCACCCAAAATTGTTGAAACCAGCATAAATGATCACACAATTTTAAATACAAATTATGTTCCATGCAAATCAAGTTTACATGATACTTTGTGCTAGTTTTGAAAACAACGCAGCAGACGAAGGCCTAGCCACAGAACTGACCACGGCCCCAGGGTGAATTAATCATCACCAATAGGCACGTTTTAAAAGCTTTTGAGTTTTTTTTAACTTACTAAGAAATTGACTACTGTATCCCAATGTTACTAGCAAATGGATCTTTTAAAAAAAATCATTTTCAATTATTTCAACTAGATTACTCACTGGTTGTGGACTCTGACAAAATTAATTTTTTTTGTGATGAATCCATTTTCAGTTGTATTAGTCAAATTTCACCAAATTACCCCTCTTACATATAATCACAGAACATTTTGTAAAGCAAACGTTTTTGGCCCGGTATTTGTGGTTAGCAGTGAAGTGACGGTGCTTGCCACTGACCTCGAGGAAAGCTGCCCACGAAGATTTAGCAACCTCTGTGGCACGGATTTCCCCTTTCCCACGTCAATTTGAATCTGTCATCAAGTCACAGGGATCTCTAGGTGTCCTGCCACAGCGATGTCATCAAGGAGCCCAACACATTGAAGTATTCTGAAAGACAGCAAATCATGAAGTAAAATGCACTAATTATCTTGCTCTTTTAATTAACTTTTACAGAGAGCAAAATGAGTGGCACATGGGATTAAAGTAAAATCAACTTTTTAAAAAACTAAAAAAAATTGAATGTTTTTATCACAATGGAGGAATTTGACATTCCATAAATATAAAATTAGTTTTCCAGGGCCAGAGAGGATTTTCAACAGTAATGATGAATTTAATAAACCCTTAAAAATCCAATTACACCTCATCAACAAGGTTCAAGTGTTTTTAAATTGAGACGTATAGCGTAAAAGTGGAACTTTTCATCAGTTCAGTGATTTCTACTTGATTGCAGTCTGCAGAGATGTCTGCAAAGCACCCAGTGCAGAAGCATAGAGTTACTGACAGCACCTTCTGGATTTCTGTGTTTTTCTGCACATGTGCAGACTCCAGAAGTTGCTGTCAGTTTCAGAGGAGTAATGATGAAGGACACTGGCAATTTCGCCATCATTACTACCACAAAATCCAGGCTATCATGTTGTAAGTTGCTACCCGATTGTCCCTCTTCAAGGCAGATTTTGCTTTCAGTGATATGCAAGTAAGCGTGAGTGGAAACCTGAGCAAAAATAAAAGCGTCTCAAAACTAATGCTATCTTTGGGCACAACTGGTGCCCAGTCACCAATTGTGCCCAAAGCAGGAACTGTATCCCCAAATTTTTATTGCGCTAGTTTGTAATTGCTTTCGTACCCTGCTTCATCTTGTGCTTAAACAAGTGCTGGCATGGTTAAAACCTCTGACATTCTCACACTGTGTTGTTCATTATTGCCTGGTGGTTCTAACTAAACTGTGTTTCTGCTTAAAATATTGAAGCTCCCTGATGTAAATCTCAGGAAATAAATGAATTAGCAGATATTTCTCAAAGGTGACATTTTTCATTTCTGAGCAGTTATTGGCATAAAACTTCAAAGCCTCTGTGAGAAGTGAATATAAACATTAAGCATCACGAGACCAAAGACAAATTTGGAATGTATCCACTTTCAGTTACGCTTTACTGATCACCCCTTCCTCCTCCCCCCCACCGTCCCTCTTCAGTTCCGTCACTTTTAAGGTCTGTTTGTAATTTTAAATGCAAAATAACTTTGATAAATGCATCTAAAATACTATTTTAAGAGCAGGTAAAATACTGAGCATTTGTTTTATTTCAACAAAAGAGTAAGAATCATTTACCTTTCAAGTTGCAGATTTAATTGTATTGTGCATCAACATTCCATTATGTTAAAGTATTTGACCTCCCCTCAGCAGGCATTGGGAATAGGTGGTATGTCATAAATCCCATCTAAGAATTTGTTTGCATAAAATCCAGCTTTGGACGAGAGTGGATTCTACATATTTTCCTGTTCTGCTGGCCTGGGTTCACCTCACTGAGAATCAGGGGCGGCTTCCTGATAGTTTTCCCTGAGCACAGCATGAAAAAGAAATGCCGGAAAGGCAGTGACATCTACTTATAGGAGATAGCAATGCATTCCTGAGCTGCTTCCAAAAGCAGTGTGCTGACTTCATTGCTTCTTCTGATTTCTTTAAGTCTGTGGGCCTTAGCAGCATAGGAATAGGAGGAGGCCATTCAGCCCTTTTGTCCCATTGGAACATAGAAAATAGGAGCAGGAGTAGGCCATTCGGTCCTTCAAGCCTGCTCCGCCATTCATTATGATCATGGCTGATCATCCAACTCAGTAACCTGTTCCTGCTTTCGCCCCATATCCTTTGATCCCTTTAAACCCAAGAGCTATATCTAACTCCTTCTTGAAACCAACCCATTCTGCCATCAATTCAATCGTGGTTGATCTGTACCTCAACTCCATTTGTATAGTGAACCAGTTTATCATTCATTGACTCCTTTTATTAACCTCCAAAACTTTTATTGGTTGGCATGGTTCTCAATTTCTCAGTA
Source organism: Heterodontus francisci (assembly GCF_036365525.1). NCBI lineage: Eukaryota > Metazoa > Chordata > Chondrichthyes > Heterodontiformes > Heterodontidae > Heterodontus > Heterodontus francisci. The sequence continues at coordinate 79,303,105 of NC_090373.1, forward strand.
TTGTTCACTACATGTTAACATGTTATAAAGATGCACATCTTACACTGGCTAACCAATTGTGTAGATCTGAGATCTTCCAGTTTTTTTTCTGGATCTAACTGAAGAAGGTTTTGCAGACCACCATGCTTGCACGTCGAGAAGTAACCTCTCTGCTCCTGAAGCAAATGTTTTTTAATGCTGTAAATTATAAATTTAAGTGCATTGAAAACTGGAAGTGGTCCAATTTGCAAATGAAAAATGGAAATTATTGTGTATCAAGAAATGTTATATTCTCTTGCCTTTAAACTTAGTGTTTGGTCACTTTATATATATATAAAAGTAACTTACAGAGCAATCCCCATAAAGACAAATGTCTCATAGTGTTTACCAGGGAAAGAAGTGGAATGCAAGACACTAAGTGAAGATATTTTCTTAAAGACCAAGTCACTGACAAAAAGGAAGATTTCCAGGAGACTTTTGAAGGTAGGAAAAGAATGGATGAGAAAATTTACAAGGGAGAAGCATGCCACGCCTAAAACAATGGCAAGCTTGGTAATCATCAGTCACTGGATTGTACAATATAAACTCCCAGCAGTTTCTTTCTGATATTTAAATGTGCTGGAGATGCATCCCAATCGTTGCCAACAACCATATGTTGATTCAAAACATTCAATCAGTGATTTTACAAACAGGATTCAAATGCCAGCTGTGTCTTTGTCAGAGGAAGTCTTCTATGTAAAAGACACAAATGAAAGTTGACATGCAGTGTGATAAAGCAATTATTTTTGGGAAGTCAGTTGATCAACAGTTTATCCAGTCAGGAGCTTATTGTATTCCCTTAACAAAACCTGATATTTCTCATCAGAGTGTTAGACAAACATTAATGGCAGCAGGTGATAAGAATCAGAGGGAAAACAAACAAATTGTCTTAGGCCAGAATTTTACCTGTCCCGGCAGGTCCGTGGTCCGGGAGGCGGATACGGGTGCTGATGTCGCTCCCGCTCCAAGCTCAGCTGCTGCTCCGATCAAGCGCTAAGGGTTCAATTAGTATCTCGGTGGCAGAATACTGGCTGAAAAGGTCGCGTGCAGGCGGGAAAGTGAGCGTCGCCGAGGCAGGACTCGAGCTGGAAGAAGGTGCTGAAAGCCATTTAAAAGAGACGATGCATGCTTGGGCTCGGACTTTGGAGATCTCCATCCAGGCCATGTGTACCGTACAGTCCCTGTCATCTGTGCAACTGGCCTCCTCCGTTAACAGATTGGCAGCTGCAGTAGAGGGCCGGATCCAGCAGGCCCTGCAGAACCTCACAGAGACAGTGAGCTCTATGCAACAGTGCCTCAGTGAGCTGTCAAGGTTTCTGCGACATCCAGCAGCTGCTCATCCCTCCAAGGCCCAATTGAGCCTTGCGAGGGCACAGGAGCAACAGCAGTATGCATCTGGGGGCTCCTCTCAGGGCACTCCTGATGCATGCAGTCGCTTCTTGTCCCGTCTGCCAGTGACATTAGCAGGTCAGAATCCCAGGGTGACAGAGGGTAGTCCTGAGACTGCTCAGGATCACCTCAAAATGCCTAGGCCCTCACGGCCTCAGGCAGTCAGAGGACGCCCACCAAGGTCATCCCAAGCCACAGGGCATCATGAGCAGCCACCTGCCTCTGCTGTGGCTGGCGGCAAGGGGTTGTCCACACGCTTGAGCACTCGCAAACATTGCAAGAAATCACAGTAACTGCACCTAGGGTCACTGGTGGAATTTAAAATTATTTATTTGTTTGACTTCACACAAAACTTATTAAATTTCTCACTTGGCATTTTTATCTGTCTCAAGTCAATGATGATGTTTTAGGCAGTCTTGTTGTTCTGCATGAGATGGAGACTTGGGGTTAGGCCTTGTGTTTGAGGGAAAGGTGGACCATTGCAGTTGTGGTTTGCAACTGCAGGTGAGTACTTTAGCGCTTCCAGCTGATGTGAATGCCTGAATTCAGATTGACACGCCAGTCGCTAGGTGATGAGCCTCCATTCAGGAGAAATGCCTGAGTAGTAGAGACTCCTGGGCCTCCCCTGCACTCAACTCCTGCAAACCCCAACTCCTTCCCCCTGACGTTCAGCTGGCTGCATCCCATCATCCTTCTCCTCAACCCTTTCACCCTCCTCATCTGTGGATGCCTCGTGCTGAACAATGTCCTCATCCTCCAGAGCCTCCCCCCTCTGCAGCGCCAGGTTATGTACGGCGCAGCAGACGACAGCAATGTGAGATATCCTTGCTGGTGAATATGGAAGGGCACCACCTGAGTGATCCAAGCACCCAAATCTCATCTTCAGAAGACCTGTGGTCTGCTCAATGGTGACTCTGGTGGTCACATGGCTCCCATTGAAACACTCCTCTGCTTCATTCCTTGGGTTCCTCACAGGTGTCATCAGCCATGTCTTCAGCAGGTAACCCCTGTCGCCAAGTATCCATCCTTGCAGGCATTCAGGAGGGCTGAATTGTGCTGGCACCTGGGAATTCCGGAGAATTAATGCGTCATGACTGCTTCCAGGATAACGAGCACACACTTGCAATATACCCTTACGGTGATCACAGACAAGTGGCAGATTCATTGAGTGAAACCTCTTTCGATTAATGAAGGCCCCTGACAGACCTGCAGGTGCTGTAATGGCCACATGTGTACAGTAAATCACACCTTGGACCATGGGGAACCCAGCGATGGCACTGAAGGCATGCCTGAAAACGGCATCAGTTACCACCTTAATGCAGTGTTGCGCTGATGACTGTGAGATGCCACACATGTCTCCTGTGGAAGCCTGGAATGAGTCTGATGCGTAGAAGTTCAGAGCGACTGTGACCTTTAGTGTGATGGGAATTGGATGGCCACCTATGCAGTTGGATGTGACCTCCGCTGCCGGCATCTCACATAGAGATGTGACAGTCTCTTGGGACAAGCGGTCTTCCACGGCACTGGCGCTCTGACATCTGGAGAAAGCTCAACCGTGGGCGGTACATCATGTTTACTGGGTAGACTCGTCTCCTCACAGGGGGTTGCTCCCAGCACACTCTGTGACCTTCTGTCCCTCCCCCATTACCAGGCTGCAGCTGGCCAGCAGGTCCCTGATTTCCCTGGCCACTTTTCCCCCTGTCTGTCCTTGTGACATTCTCTTCCTCGCTAGAGGAGCTGCCTCCAGAGTGGGCAATTCCCATATCCAGTGTCTCAGAGATGTAATGAGGACTGCTATTTGCTGCCTGCTGCAAGGACAGGCACTCGCAAACCCCTCCCTAACATAGAAGTAGTCACTGATGCTGTGGCCCTACCAAAGGTTTAATTCACTCAGGTGAACGCTGGAGAGTCAGTAATATCAGCCCCGACCTTGCAATCAACTCAGAAATCAAACAGAGATTAATGAAAAATCCAGGACCTCCAGCTCCTTCACAGACACACTGGTTGCCGCTCTTTTAAAGCTGCCAGGTTCCCGAGTCCCGCTTCGAACTGTTTGCCAGATGTAAAATGTGACGACTGACATAAAATGGGCTGTCAATTGGATTTTCAAGTACTTTAATTGGCCCTTAATTGATGTAAGTCGGATGGCAAGCAGCGCCTCGATCTCACCTGCCGTCTGACCTGTGCTAGATGGGGATTGGGCGTAATTATGTTGGGACCCGACCCAATGTCATTACCTGCCATTTTTCAGCTCAGCTGCCTCGGACAACGCCCGATGTCAGTATCTAAAATTCTGGCCATAGAGGCAATTTGCTCACTGTACCTATCAAAATCCTTCTAAAATGTGTAGGTGTAGTTGATGAAGAGTATGCGAGATTAAAAGAAGAGATTAGTGAAGTGTGAAATCTGTAAGAAGTATCAGAGGACGCCACCACATCCTACTGTAAGCCTTCCATTGACACATGACTTTAACAAGGTAGTTGACATGGATCTAAAAGTATGGGACAAAGCCAGAAGTATCTTCATCTCACATTTTGTAGATCAGGTGACCAGTCTTTCTACAACAATGCATATTAAGGACAAAAGGATTATTATGGACAAAACCTGCAGAAATGGATAGGGACTAGACTTTGAACACCAGTGAAGTTTCTGACTGATAATGAAGGGGAATTTGCCAATTACGTGTTTAGAGACATATGTGAAAATATGATATCATGGCCATGAATCCTGCGTCTGAAAGTCCTTTCACCGATGGACTCTGTGAAAAGAATCATGCAGTGCTCAATGAAATGATGCATAGCATTTTAGCTGATCAAACAGACTGCAAGCTGACAACTGCCCGGGCTGGACTCTGGGGTAGTCCCAGCAGATTGGAAAACAGCAGATGTGACGCCACTGTTTAAAAAGGGAGGTAGACAAAAGATGGGGTTAGCTTAACCTCTGTAGTGGGGAAGATGCTTGAGTCTATTGTCAAGGAAGAAATAGCAGGGCATCTCGATAGAAATTGTCCCGTTGGGCAGACGCAGCATGGGTTCGTGAAGGGCAGGTCATGCTTGACAAATCTTTTGGAATTCTATGATGACATTACGAGCAAGGTGGACAATGGGGACCCAGTGGATGTGGTGTACCTAGATTTCCAAAAGACCTTTGACAAGGTGCCGCACAAGAGGCTGCTGCATAAGATAAGGATGCATGGCGTTAGGGGTAAAGTATTAGCATGGATAGAGGATTGGTTGACTAACAGGAAGCAGAGAGTGGGGATAAATGAGTGCTATTCTGGTTGGCAATCAGTCACTAGTGGTGTGCCTCAGGGATCGGTGTTGGGACCGCAATTATTTACAATTTATATAGATGATTTGGAGTTGGGGACCACGTGTAGGGTGTCAAAGTTTGCAGATGACACTAAGATGAGTGGCCGAGCAAAGTGTGCAGATGACTGTGAAACTTTGCAGAGGAACATAGATACATTGAGTGAGTGGGCAAAGGTCTGGCAGATGGAATACAATGTTAATAAATGTGAAGTCATTCATTTCGGTAGGAGTAACAGTAAAAAGGATTATTACTTGAATGGTAAAAAGTTGCAGCATGCTGCTATGCAGAGGGACCTGGGTGTCCTTGTGCATGAATCGCAGAAGGTTGGTCTGCAGGTACAGCAAGTAATTAGGAAGGCAAATGGAATTTTGTCCTTCATTGCTAAAGGGATTGAGTTTAAAAGCAGAGAGGTTATGTTGCAGCTGTATAAGGTACTGGTGAGGCCGCACCTGGAGTACCGTGTGCAGTTTTGGTCTCCTTGCTTGAGAAAGGATGTACTGGCACTGGAGAGGGTGCAGAGGAGGTTCACTAGCTTGATTCCGGAGTTGAGGGGGTTGGCTTATGAGGAGAGACTGAGTAGATTGGGATTATATTCATTGGAATTCAGAAGAATGAGGGGGGATCTTATAGAAACATATAAAATTATGAAGGGAATAGATAAGATACAAGTAGAGAGGATGTTTCCACTGGCAGGTGAAGCTAGGACAAGAGGGCATAGCCTCAAGATTAGAGGGAGCAGATTTAGGACTGAATTGAGAAGGAACTTCTTCACCCAGAGGGTTGTTAATCTATGGAATTCCTTGCCCAGTGAAGTAGTTGACGCTTCTTCAGTAAACGTCTTTAAAGCTAAGGTAGATATCTTTTTGAACAATAAAGGAATTAAGGGATACGGTGAGAGCGCGGGTAAGTGGATCTGAGTCCACGAAAAGATCAGCCATGATCTTATTGAATGGCGGAGCAGGCTCGAGGGGCCGGACGGCCTACTCCTGCTCCTAGTTCTTATGATCTTATGATCTTATGATAGGCGTTACATGCTAAGACTTCACTTCACATGGTTGGAGGATATAGTCCCTATCAATTAGTCTATGGGCAAAATCCCAAATTGTCTTCTGTGCTGTGTGATAGTCCTCCTGCTCTAGACGATATTACACTTAGTTCCATTTAGTGTGCAAATTTGAATGCATTACATGCAGGCAGACAGGCTTTCATCCAGGCTGAGGCCTTGGAGAAAATTTGGAGAGCACTGAGGCATCATATAAGACCGTCTGAGACAGAGTTTAATTCAGGAAATTTAATGTATTGTAAAAGAGAGGGTCATAGGGAATGACAGGACCCTGGTAAGGTAATAAGTTGTGATGGTAAGGCAGTACATATCAAACATCAAACTGTTAAGGTACAGTTAAGACAAACAATCAGAATTAATTACAAAATCTTGGACTCTGAGCAGCTGATAGAAGTAAACAAGACACCTTTACACCTTTTACCTCAAATGCTCATGTGTTTTGTGATGAAGGTCCTGAGGTACAGAAAATGGTCAGCAAGGGACGGATAGTGTTATGAAAGTGCTTCCATTTTAAAATATTTTTTGAGGACGCGTGGTCGAAGATTGTGGAGATGGATTCATTTGGGTCTGAGGAGATTCCATAGATGATGGACTTCGTTTTTTTTAAAAGTTTGCCGGAAGGACTTGGGGAACTTTGTTTAAAAACAAACCCTTACTGGATGTCACATGCCTTAAGCTAAATAAACAGCAAGAGCCTTGGTGATTAGGGGAGCTGTTTACAGAGAAGTGACATGTCAAGATTTATGGTGAACAAGAGTTGTTCTGTTTTGGATATTGTTTTGAATCAGTTGGGTGTCAGCTTGCTAAGAAAGAAGACAACAAGTTCATCCTTTCTCCACCTCTCTGAGAAACCATGAGAATCTAGTGTGATTGAAAAAATCCTGATGCCACATTTCTCCTGGAAAGCCTGCCAGACTAATCCTCAACGTCGCCTGAAGAGAACTGCTTCAAAAAAGATCCCAGTGACAGCTGTCTATGCATATTTGGGATGCCAGAATAAAGGGACAACTGATATCATTCTATATCTTCTCCTTTTCCTTCAAGAATTAACAAGTATTTAACTAAAGTTTTTGTTTGTCTTTTTTGCAAAGAGATCTCTGCAGAGAAAATTTCTTTTTTTTTCTTTAACCGGTGTGTGTGTTGGGTTAATTTAGAAGGGAACTTTTATATTTCAATCTGTGTGTTAATGCTTTGCATCTTTACTGAATAAGTCTTGTTTTATAATAAATTAATAATTTTGTTGTTTGTTAAAGAAATCTGGTTGGTTGATTTTATTCTGAATAAAAATAGAGTATAATTGGCCGTATTGGTAACTGGGTAAACATTTAAATATATGTTGTGACCCATGGAGAAGAACTAGAGAAAGACAGTGTACTCCTCCAGCCTCAGTTGGAACATATAATGGTAATGTGACTGATTTTGACACACAGGACAGAGCTATCACTTCCAAAAACTAATTGCCCAAACTGTGCACTCAGGTGACATATATTCCAGAGGGGTCTAGTGAATGGAGGGCTGTGACAATTGTGGGAAAAGCTACTGGCTAGTTTAAATATTGGTTGAATGTTCAGGATGATGCCAAGAGTGAGGTCAATGGATTGGCAGAATGGGATGAAAGAATGGAATGTAAGAAAACACAGTGCAAGTACTAATAGTGAGTACAGAAATGAGTCTTGCATCAGAGAACCATTACATAACAGAGAGAGAACATCCAATAGTGCAAGAGGGAGATCTCGACAGACACAAAAGTGGAAGTTGAGGCTGTAGCTTGAATAGATTAGACAATGAAGTAAAGGCCACAGAACAGTCACATAAAAGAACTAGAAGTAGAAGTCCTCATGATTGAGAAGTTTTGGTGGCTGCCAAAAAACTTGAGGATAAACTTATAACAGAGGGAAAACAAAGGGAGTTAGACAGTTGGAGAGAGCTTTGAGTTTTTTCTGAGGTACCAGATCAGGGGCAACCAGCTTTGATACATCATTGGATTTGTACTGAAAAAGTCCTTGCAGATGAGATGTATAAGGCTAAAAGTTAAGCTAGTTCTGAGAGGTTTTGAGGAGTGACTGGGTGGTACAAATGTTAGAGTGAATTCTCCCACAGCTGGAAATATAATCTTAAAAATCTTTTTAGCTCTTTTGGCTACATATTCATGGGAGTGTAGATCAATTGACATAAAAGGTGTTTTTTTGCAACACAACGTTTTTCAGAGAGAAGTGTTACTGAAACTGCTCTAGAAGGCAGCAGGTGCAGAAAGAAAACTACACACGCTAAACAAATATATCTATTGCCTGAATAATGCTTCCAGAGTGTTTAATTTTTCAGTGAGATCAGTTCTGCTTAAAAGAGGTTATGTTCAAGTAAAAGCAGATCCTGAAATGTTTTGTTTTGTTCGGGGGATGATTGTATCGCTGGCTATATAACCATTTATTGCCCATCCCCAATTGCCCTGCAGAAGGTAGTGATGAGGTGCCTTCTTGAAGCGCTGCAGGCCTTGGGGTGTAGATCCACCCACAGTGCTGTTAGGAAGGGAGTTCCAGGATTGTGACCTCGTGACAGTGAAGGAACAGCGATATAGTTCCAAGTCAGGATGGTGTGTGGCTTGGAGGGGAACTTGCAGGTGGTGGTGTTCCCATACACCTCTGCCCTTGTCCTTCTAGGTGGTAGAGGTTGCGTGTTTAGAAGGTGCTGTCGAAGGAGCCTTGGTGAGTTGCTGCAGTGCAACTTGTAGATGGTACACACTGCTGCCACTGTGCATTGGTAGTGGAGGGATTGAATTTTGAAGATGGTGGATGGGGTGCCAGTCAAGCAGGCTGATTTGTCCTGGATGGTGTCGAGCTTCTTGAGTGTTGTTGGAGCTGCACCCATAAAGGGAAGTGGAGAGTATTCCATCACACTCTTGACTTGTGACTTGTAGATGGTGGACAGGCACTGAGGAGTCAGGAGGTGAGTTACTCGCTGCAGAATTCCTAGCCTCTAACCTGCTTTTGCAGCTACAGTATTTATATGGCTGGTTCAGTTCAGTTTCTGGTCAATGGGGACCCCCAGGATGTCAATAATGGGGGAATTCAGCGATGGTAATGCCATTGAGTGTCAAGGGGAGATGGTTAGATACTTCCTTGTTTGAGATGATCATTGCCTGGCACTTGTGTGGTGCAAATGTTACTTGCCACTTATCAGCTCAAGCCTGGATATTGTCCAGGTCTTGTTGCATATGGATACGGGCTACTTCAGTATCTGAGGAATCGCGAATGGTGCTGAACATTGTGCAATCATCAGTGAACATCCCCACCTCTGATCTGATGATGGAGGGAAGGTCATTGATGAAGCAACTGAAGATGTTTGGGCCGAGGGCACTACCCTGAGGAACTCCTGCTGTGATGTCTTGGGACTGAGATGATTGACCTCCAGCAACCACAACCATCTTCCTTTGTGCTAGGTATGAGTCCAACCAGCAGAGAGTTTTCTCCCTGATTCCCATTGTCTGTGAACGACCCCTTCCATCACTTTTATTGGTATCATAAAAGAAAACTTTCAGGCATCTTCATGATGCGTAAGATATAGGTGTAGCGGCAGATCATATGGCCCCTCGAGCCTGCTCCACCATCTGATCATGGTTGATATTTTGCCTAAACTCCACTTTCTCACCTGCTCCCCATATCCCTTGATTCCCTGAAAGATCAAAAATCTCTCTAGCTCAGCCTTGAATATTCTCAGTGATGGGGCATCCACTACTCTGTGGGGTAGAAAATTCCAAAGAGTCACAACAATCCTAATGAAGAAATTTCCCCTTATCTCAGTCCTAAATGATTGACCCACATCCTGAGATTGTGCCTCCATGTTCTAGATTCCTCAGTGAGGGGAAACACCCACTCAGTATCTACCTTGTCAAGCTCCTTCAGAATTTTATATGTTTCAATGAGATCAACTTTCATTCTTCTAAACTCTAGCATGTAGGCCTGATTTACTCAGCCTCTCTAATCCCAAGAACCAATCTCCAACCTTCACTGTATTGCCTCCACTTATATCCTTTCTTAGATATGGAGACGAAAACTGCACAGGGTACTTCAGGTGTGGTCTCACCAAAGCTGAATACAATTGTACTCCAGTCTCATTGCCATAAAGACTAACATGCCATTTGCCTTCCTAACTGCCTGCTGTACCTGCATGCTAACTTTCTGTGTTCCTTGTACGAGTACACCCAAGTCTCTCTGAACATCAACACTTAAAGTTTCAACCTTAAAAAAAATATTCTGCTTTTCTATTCTTACGACAAAAGAGAATAATCTCACACTTCCCCACCTTATACTCCATTTGACACTTCGTTGCCAACTCACTTAACCTGTCTTATCTCTTTGCCGCCCCTTTGTGTCCTCCTCACAGCTTACATTTCCACCTAGCTTTGTATCATCAGCAAAATTTGATCTATTACTTCCCAGTCTCTTTGTCTAAGGCATTAATATAAGTTGTAAATAGTTGAGGGCCCAGCACTGATCTTTGTGGCACTCCACTAGTTTCAGCCTGCCAACTTTAAAATGTCTCATTTATCCCTAAAATCTGCTTCTTATCCGTTAACTAACCCTCCATCCACGCTAATATATTATCTCCAACTCCAACCGCCCTTATATGCACAGTAACCTTCTGTGGCGCACCTTATCTAAAGTCTTTTGGAAATCCAAGTACGCTACATCTACTGGCTCCCCTCCATCTACCCTATTAGTTACATCCGCAAAAAAATTTAATAGATTTGTCAAACATAATTTCCTTTTCGTACAACCATGTTGACGTTGTCTGAGCATGCTATGATTTTCTAAGTGCATTGTTAAGACTTCCTTAATAATGGATTCCAGCATTTTTCCCAACTGATGTCAGGCTAACTGACCTGTGGTTCCCTGTTTTCTCTCTCCCTCCTTTCTTGAATGGTGGAGTTACATTTGCTAACGACCAATCCACTGGGACCATTATAGAATCTAGAGAAGTTTGGAAAATCATGACCAGTGCTTTCACTAATTGTGCAGCTGCCTCTTTTAGAAATGAGGGTGTAGGCCATCAGGTCCTAGGGATTTAACAGCTTTAGTCCTTGAAGTTTCTTTAATACTTCTTCTCTGCTGATATTAATTACTTTAAGTTCCTCACTTATTAGCCCTTGGTTACCCTTAATTTCTGGTATGTAATTTGTGTCTTCCACTATGAAGACAGACACTAAATATTTGTTCAACATCTGTGCTATTTCTTCATTCCTATGATAGTTTCTCTGTTTCTGCCTCGAAGAGACCAACATTAACATTAACTACTCTCCATTTTACATACTTGTAAAAGCTCTTATAATATGTTTTTATATTCCTGGCTAATTTACTCCCATATTCTATTTTTTTCTCTTTTTATCAACTTTTTGGTCACCCTTTGCTGGTTTCTAAAGTAATCCCAATCATCAGGCTTACTACTATTCTTAGCAACATTTCAAACCTCTACTTTTAATCTAATACTTTCTTAACTTCCTTATTAAGCCATTGATGGATCTTTCTTGCTGAGTTTTTGTTTTAATGGAATGTATTTTTGTCAAAAATGTTGAATCATTCCTTTAAAATGTTTCCCACTTTTTGTTTACTGACATACCTTTCAGTCTATTTACACAATCAATCTTAACCAGCTCTCACCTATATAATTGACTTTATTTAAGTTTAAGAGAGCTTTTGGGCCAACCATCAAGAAGTTCGCCGCCCCCCCCTCATGTCTCGAGCGGGGGAAACGATCACTGACCAACGAAAGCAAATAGACTACTGGGTGGAGCACTACCTAGAACTGTACTCCAGGCAAAATGATGTCACTGATACCTCTCTCAATGCAGCCAAGTCTCTGCCAGTCATGGATGAGCTGGACGTACAGCCAACAAAATTAAAGCTCAGTAATGCCATCGATTCTCTAGCCTGCAGAAAAGCCCTTGGAAAGGACGGCATTACCCCTGAAATAGTCAAGTGTGCCAAGCCTGCTATATTCCCAGCACTCCATGAACTGCTTTGCCCGTGCTAGGATGAGGGAGCAGTACCACAGGACATGCGCGATGCCAGTATCATCACCCTCTATAAGAACAAGGGTGACCGTGGTGACTGCAACAACTATTGTGGAATCTCCCTGCTCAGCACAGTGGGGAAAGCCTTCGCTCGGGTCATTTTAAACAGACTTCAGAAGCTGGCTGAGTGTGTCTACCCTGAGGCACAGTGCGGCTTTCGAGCAGAGAGATCCACCATTGATATGCTGCTCTCCCTTCGCCAGCTACAGGAGAAATGCCGCGAACAATAGATGCCCCTCTACGTTGCTTTCATTGATCTCACCAAAGCCTTTGACCTAGTCAGCAGACATGGTCTCTTCAGACTACTAGCAAAGATCGGATGTCCACCAAAGCTACTAAGTATCATCACCTCATTCCATGACAATATGAAAGGCACAATTCAACATAATGGTGCCTCATCAGACCCCTTTCCCATCCTGAGTGGTGTGAAACAGGGCTGTGTTCTCGCACCTACACTGTTTCGGATCTTCTTCTCACTGCTGCTCTCTCACGTGTTTAAGTCTTCAGAAGAAGGAATTTTTCTCCACACAAGATCTGATGGTAGGTTGTTCAACCTTGCCCATCTTAGAGTGAAGACCAAAGTACAGAAAGTCCTCATCAGGGAACTCCTCTTTGCTGACGATGCTGCATCAACATCCCACACGGAAGAGTATCTACAGAGACTCATCGACAGGCTTGCGGCTGCCTGCAACAAATTTGGCCTAACCATCAGTTTCAAGAAAACTAACATCATGGGACAGGACGTCAGAAATGCTCCATCCATCAATATCGGCGACCACGCTCTGGAAGTGGTTCAAGAGTTCACCTACCTGGGCTCAACCATCACCTCTCTCAATGTAGGAATCAATGAGCGCATGGGAAAGGCGTCTGCTGCTATGTCCAGACTGGCCAAGTGGGTGTGGGAAAATGGCATACCGACACGGAACACAAAAGTCCGAGTGTTTCAAGCCTGTGTCCTCAGTACCTTGCTCTACAGCAGCGAGGCCTGGACAATGTATGGCAGCCAAGAGCAACTTCTCAATGCATTCCATCTTCGCTGTCTCCGGAGAATACTTGGCATCAGGCGACAGGACTGTATCTCCAACGCAGATGTCCTCGAGGCAGCCAACATCCCCAGCATATACGCCCTACTGAGCCAACGGCACTTGAGATGGCTTGGCCATGTGTGCTGCATGGAAGATGGCAGGATCCCCAAGGACATATTGTACTCTGAGCTCGTCACTGGTATCAGACCCACCGGCCGTCCATGTCTCCACTTTAAAGACATTTGAAAACGCACCATGAAGTCTTGCAACATTGACCACAAGTCGTGGGAGCCAGTTGCCAGCAATTGCCAGAGCTGGCGGACAGCCAAAAAGGCGAGGCTAAAGAGAGGCGAGTCGAAGAGACTCAGCAGTTGGCAGGAAAAGAGACAGAAGTGTAAGGAGAGAGCCAACTGTGTAACAGCCCTGACAACTAACTTCACTTGCAGTGCCTGTGGAAGAGTCTGTCACTCTAGAATTGGCCTTTACAGTCACTCCAGGCACTGCTCCACAAACCACTGACCACCTCTAGGTACTTAGCCATTGTCTCACAAGACAAGGAGACCAAAAAGGCAAGGAAGTTTAAGACTCTTGTTTTGGACTCAAGTATGTTGCTCTCAAACTTAATATGGAATTCAGTTGTATTATGTATCATGTTGATGATTTCTTATGGGGTGATAATGTGGAATTTGAGAAATATGTTATTAATCAGATTGGAGTAGAATTTAAAATTGGGAGTCAGGCTTGTGGGGTTTTTAAATATATTGGTTTAGCTATTAAGCAAAGAAGATCTGTAATAACTTTAAATCAACAATGCTATTTAGAGAGTGTTACTCCTATCCTAATTAATTTTACTCGGTCATCACAGAAAGATGATGCTGTATCGAAAGACAAGATAGAGCAATTGTGAAGTTTGATTGGTCAGTTGAACTGATTGGGCACTCAGACTCGACCAGATGCTAGTTGTGATGTGTTGGAGTTAAGTAGTATGATAAAACACGCAAAAGTAAAGAATGTTTTAAGGGCAAATAAAACATTTAAAAAATTTAATCTGGATAAATGCGTGCTGAAGTTTCCATCCTTAGGTGACCGAAATATCGTGAAGCTTGTCATTTTTAGTAATTCCTCACATGCTGATCTTCCTGATTGGCATGCTTCATAATATTTCTAATGGGTGAGAATGGGAAGGAAATACTATCCTTTAGCTTAGAAAGCTAAGAAAATAAAAAGAGTCCTTAAAAGTATTTTGGCTGCCAATACACTGGCTCTTGTGGATATGGGATTCTTTTTGTCAAATTCTGTACATAATGCAGATAGTATACCTATTGAATGCTATATACATAATCATTCATTGTGGGATAATGTACACTCTTGAAAAATGTGGGCGAGTAAAGGCTACAGATTGACCATGCTGGCTTGAGAGACTGAAAATCTCTAAAATTAAATGAATGGATACAAGTCATCAACTGTCAGATTGTTTTACAAAAATAAATGCACGCACAAAGAAATTGTTAGGGGTCCAAGAGGAGGGGTGTCTCACAATATGATGCTTTATACAGAAGATGTTAAAACTTTGATTTAAATTTTCAAAATTTTGGTTGTACATATAAATTCTAACTTCTATTTAAAGAGAGAAAAGGGAATTTGTTAATTGTACATTAATTGTGTTTAAATTGTATGCAGTCGGTGAGAATTAACTGGGGATCCATTTGTGCTCCTATAAATAGGAACAGCATGAAACTGTGATGGCTAGATTAGGAGATGCATGTTTGTAATGTGCATCTCTGTAAATAAAGTTTACAGAACTGTGTAAAGATTAGCTCTGGTGCTATCATTCACCACCCAGCTTTCTGGAATAGAACACTGATTTTTAGCCATAGACTGCACTTGGGTAACTCTTGAATGTCAACGTGCATTGTCACTGGATGCCTTCCATGACCAATGGACACAATGAGGAGTTTTTGTTTTGGCTGACCTAACTTCACTGTATTGGTCTAATTCTGTAGCTATGGTTTTTGTCCAAAAGAACAATTGTTTTGGTGAATCATTACTTCCTAAAATTTTCATGGTGTTGTTTGAGACATGAACTGTGGTAAAAATCACATGTTTGTGAGGAACAGGTGACTTTGGACATATGGTTTCCAAAGTTTTCATCTCTGAGGTTTTCCTCACCACATGTCTATTGTAGACTAATTGTAGACATGCTGTATCATATGACTACAACAACAACTTATATTTATATAGCACCTTTAGCATAATAAAACACCCCAAGGTGCTTCACAGGAATATTATAAACCAAAATATTATACTGAGTCACATAAGGAGATATTAGGTCAGATGTCCAAAAGCTTGGTCAAAGAGATAAATTTTAAGGAGTGTCATAAAGAAAGAAAGCAAGGAAGAAAGGGGGAGGGGTTTAGAGAGGGTGTTCCAGAGCTTAGGGCCTAGGGAACTGAAGGCATGGCCATCAATGGTAGAGGGATTAAAATCAGGGATACTCAAGAGGTCAGAATTAGAGGAGCGCAGATATCTCGAAGTAGGTTACAGAGATAGGGAGGGGCAAGGTCAGGGAGGGATTTGAAAACATGGATGAGAATTTTAAAATCAAGACATTGCTTGACCAGGAGCCAATGTAGGTCAGTGAGCACAGGGGTGATAGGTGAATGGGATTTGGTGTGAATTAGGACGCAGGCAGCAGAATTTTGGATGGCCTCAAGTTTACGAAGGGTAGAATTGGGGAGACTAACCAGGAGTGCATTGGAATAATCAACTCTAGAGGTGATGAAGGCATGAATAAGGGTTTCAGGGGCAAAGACAAACAATATTACAGGGTGGAAATAGGCAGTCTTAGTGATGGCGGGAATATGCTTCAAAAGCTCATCTCAAGGTCAAATGTGACACAAAGATTGCAAACAGACTGGTTTATTCTCAGACTGTTGCCAGGGAGGGGTGGGGGGCAGGGGGGGTCGGTTAGCCTAGGTGGCTAGATGGCTAGTGTGTGATACAAAAAGACACCAACAGCATGGGTTCAATCCCCATACCGGTTGTAGTAGTTCATGGAGGCCTGCCTCCTCCCCTTGCTCCACACATGGTGGAGGTGGTGATCCTCAAGCTATACAGCACCAATTGTCTCTCTCAAATGGGCAAGATGCCTATGGACCTTTGGGACTACTACTGCTGCAACAACAACAACAACTTGCCAGGGAGAGAGAGCAGAATTTGGCATGGGGACAGAAAAAAATAGCTTCAGGGAAATTCTGCTTATCCGGTCCTGGATGTCAGATAAGCAGCCTGTTAATTTAGCAACAGTGGAGGAGTCAAGAGAGGTGGTGATGAGGCAGAGCCAGGTATCGTCAGCATACATATGAAAACTAACATGCTTTCAGATGATGTGGCTAAGAGGAAGTTATAAGCAAGTAAAGCAGGTGTGGGGCAAGAGATAACAAAGGAGAAGGTGTAAATAGGACAAGGTGACAGAATAGCTGACCAGAAGGTCATGGAGCAAAGGCAAACAATATGTTAATGTTGTGCTGAAGGACAAAGTAAAAGACACCTTCAAGTAAAAGGTGTTGCTATGGGTACCCGCATGGGTCCTAGTTATGCCTGTCTTTTTGTGGGATATGTCGAACATTCCTTGTTCCAGTCCTACTCAGGCCCCCTTCCCCAACTCTTTTTCTGGTACATTGATGACTGTATCGGTGCCGTTTCCTGCTCCCGCCCCGAACTGGAAAACGTTATCAACTTTGCTTCTAATTTCCACCCTTCTCTCACCTTTACATGGTCCATCTCTGACACTTCCCTTCCCTTCCTCGACTTCTCTATCTCCATCTCTGGTGATAGGCTGTCTACTAATATCCATTATAAGCCCACTGACTCCCACAGCTACCTCAAAAGAACAAAGAACAAAGATAATTACAGCACAGGAACAGGCCCTTCGGCCCTCCAAGCCTGCGCCGATCCAGATCCTCTCTCTAAACATGTCGCCTATTTTCTAAGGTTCTGTATCTCTTTTCTTCCTGCCCATTCATGTATCTGTCTAGATACATCTTAAAAGACGCCATCGTGCCCGCATCTACCACCTCCGCTGGCAACGCGTTCCAGGCACCCACCACCCTCTGCGTAAAGAACTTTCCACGCATATCCCCCCTAAACTTTTCCCCTTTCACTTTGAACTCGTGTCCTCTAGTAATTGAATCCCCCACTCTGGGAAAAAGCCTCTTGCTATCCACCCTGTCTATACCTCTCATGATTTTGTACACCTCAATCAGGTCCCCCCTCAACCTCCGTCTTTCTAATGAAAATAATCCTAATCTACTCAACCTCTCTTCATAGCTAGCGCCCTCCATACCAGGCAACATCCTGGTGAACCTCCTTTGCACCCTCTCCAAAGCATCCACATCCTTTTGGTAATGTGGCGACCAGAACTGTACGCAGTATTCCAAATGTGGCCGAACAACTGTAACATGACCTGCCAACTCTTGTACTCAATACCCCGTCCGATGAAGGAAAGCATGCCGTATGCCTTCTTGACCACTCTATTTACCTGCGTTGCCACCTTCAGGGAACAGTGGACCTGAACACCCAAATCTCTCTGGACATCAATTTTCCCCAGGACTTTTCCATTTACTGTATAGTTCACTCTTGAATTGGATCTTCCAAAATGCATCACCTCGCATTTGCCCTGATTGAACTCCAACTGCCATTTCTCTGCCCAACTCTCCAATCTATCTATATTCTGCTGTATTCTCTGACAGTCCCCTTCACTATCTGCTACTCCACCAATCTTAGTATCGTCTGCAAACTTGCTAATCAGTCCACCTATACTTTCCTCCAAATCATTAATGTATATCACAAACAACAGTGGTCCCAGCACGGATCCCTGTGGAACACCACTGGTCACACGTCTCCATTTTGAGAAACTCCCTTCTACTGCTACTCTCTGTCTCCTGTTGCCCAGCCAGTTCTTTATCCATCTAGCTAGTACACCTTGGACCCCATGCGCCTTCACTTTCTCCATTAGCCTGCCATGGGGAACCTTATCAAACGCCTTACTGAAGTCCATGTATATGACATCGACAGACCTTCCCTCATCAATCAACTTTGTCACTTCCTCAAAGAATTCTATTAAGTTGGTAAGACATGACCTTCCCTGCACAAAACCATGTTGCCTATCACTGATAAGCTCATTTTCTTCCAAATGGGAATAGATCCTATCCCTCAGTATCTTCTCCAGCAGCTTCCCTACCACTGACGTCAGGCTCACCGGTCTATAATTACCTGGATTATCCCTGCTACCCTTCTTAAACAAGGGGACAACATTAGCAATTCTCCAGTCCTCCGGGACCTCACCCGTGTTTAAGGATGCTGCAAAGATATCTGTTAAGGCCCCAGCTATTTCCTCTCTCGCTTCCCTCAGTAACCTGGGATAGATCCCATCCGGACCTGGGGACTTGTCCACCTTAATGCCCTTTAGAATACCCAACACTTCCTCCCTCCTTATGCCGACTTGACCTAGTGTAATCAAACATCTGTTCCTAACCTCAACATCCGTCATGTCCCTCTCCTCGGTGAATACCGATGCAAAGTACTCGTTTAGAATCTCACCCATTTTCTCTGAGTCCAAGCATAACATTCCTCCTTTGTCCTTTAGTGGGCCAATCCTTTCTCTAGTTACCCTCTTTCTCCTTATATATGAATAAAAGGCTTTGGGATTTTCTTTAACCCTGTTTGCTAAAGATATTTCATGACCCCTTTTAGCCCTCTTAATTCCTCGTTTCAGATTGGTCCTACATTCCCGATATTCTTTCAAAGCTTCGTCTTTCATCAGCCGCCTAGACCTTATGTATGCTTCCTTTTTCCTCTTTGCTAGTCTCACAATTTCACCTGTCATCCATGGTTCCCTAATCTTGCCATTTCTATCCTTCATTTTCACAGGAACATGTCTCTCCTGCACGCTAATCAACCTCTCTTTAAAAGCCTCCCACATATCACATGTGGATTTACCTTCAAACAGCTGCTCCCAATCTACATTCCCCAGCTCCTGCCGAATTTTGGTATAGTTGGCCTTCCCCCAATTTAGCACTCTTCCTTTCGGACCACTCTCGTCTTTGTCCATGAGTATTTTAAAGCTTACGGAATTGTGATCACTATTCCCAAAGTAGTCCCCTATTGAAACTTCAACCACCTGGCCGGGCTCATTCCCCAACACCAGGTCCAGTATGGCCCCTTCCAGAGTTGGACTATTTACATACTGCTCTAGAAAACCCTCCTGGATGCTCCTTACAAATTCTGCTCCATCTAGACCTCTAACACTAAGTGAATCCCAGTCAATGTTGGGAAAATTAAAATCTCCTATCACCACCACCCTGTTGCTCCTACATCTTTCCATAATCTGTTTACATATTTGTACCTCTATCTCACGCTCGCTGTTGGGAGGCCTGTCGTACAGCCCCAACATTGTTACCGCACCCTTCCTATTTCTGAGTTCTGTCCATATTGCCTCACTGCTCGAGTCCTCCATAGTGCCCTCCTTCAGCACAGCTGTGATATCCTCTTTGACCAGTAATGCAACTCCTCCACCCCTTTTACCTCCCTCTCTATCCCGCCTGAAGCATCGATATCCTGGGATATTTAGTTGCCAATCATGCCCTTCCCTCAACCAAGTCTCAGTAATAGCAATAAAATCATACTCCCAGGTACAAATCCAAGCCCTAAGTTCATCTGCCTTACCTACTACACTTCTTGCATTAAAACAAATGCACCTCAGACCACCAGTCCCTTTATATTCATCATCTGCTCCCTGCCTGCTCTTCCCCTTAGTCACACTGACTTCATTATCTAGTTCCTTACAGGCTTTTGTTACTACCTCCTTACTGTCAACTGACCTCAATTGGTTCCCATCCCCCTGCCACATTAGTTTAAACCCTCCCCAACAGCGTTAGCAAAAGCACCCCCAAGGACATTGGTTCCACTCCGGCCCAGGTGTAGACCGTCCAATTTGTAATAGTCCCACCTCCCCCAGAACCGGTCCCAATGTCCCAAAAATCTGAACCCCTCCTTCCTGCACCATCTCTCAAGCCACGCATTCATCCTGACTATTCTTTCATTTTTACTCTGACTATCACGTGGCACTGGTAGCAATCCTGAGATTACTACCTCTGAGGTCCTGCTTTTTAACTTGGCTCCTAACTCCCTAAACTCTGCTTGTAGGACCTCATCCCGTTTTTTACCTATATCATTGGTGCCTATGTGCACAATGACAACTGGCTGTTCACCCTCCCCCTTTAGAATGTTCTGCAGCCGATCTGAGACATCCCTGACCCGTGCACCTGGGAGGCAACATACCATTCGGGAGCCTCGTTTTCGACCACAGAACCACCTATCTACTCCTCTTACAATCGAATCCCCTATGACTATAGCCCTTCCACTCTTTTTCCCGCCCTTCTGAACAGCAGAGCCAGCCACGGTGCCATGGACCTGGCTACTGCTGCCTTCCCCTGGTGAGCCATCTCCCTCAACAGTATCCAAAACGGTATACTTGTTTTGGAGGGAGATGACCGCAGGGGACTCCTGCGCTGCCTTCCTGCTCTTTCTCTGCCTTTTGGTCACCCATTCCCTTTCTCCCTCAGCAATCCTAATCTGCGGTGTGACCAATTCACTAAACGTGCTATCCACGACCTCCTCAGCATCGCGCATGCTCCAAAGTGAGTCCATCCGCAGCTCGAGAGCCGTCATGCGGTCTAACAAGAGCTGCAGTTGGACACACTTCCTGCACGTGAAGGAGTCAGGGACATCAGCCATGTCCCTGAGCTCCCACATTGAGCAAGAGGAGCATGACACGGGTCTGAGATCTCCTGCCATTTTTAATCTTAAGCTTAACTTAGTTAAATGAAAAAGGAACGAAAAGATTTTACCAATCACGATAAAACCAGAGAAATAGAAAAAGCCTTACCTTATAAACACCCCACCGAGTCCTTTTTTTTTTGGTTAGAGGAGGAGGGCGGGTGGGAGACACTACAAGTGTGGTACCTCGACTACACTTCTTCACACCCTGCCTCCTGTAAGGCCTCCATTCCATTCTCCCTGTTTCTCTGTCTCCGACGCATCTGCTGATGATGCAACCTTCCATGACAGCGCTTCTGACATGTCTTCCTTTTTCCTCAACCGAGGATTCCCACCCCCCCACCCCACTGTGGTTGACAGGGCCCTCAACCGTGACTGGCCCATTTCCCACACCTCTACCCTTACCCTTTGCCCTCCCTCCCAGAATCGCGACAGGGTTCCCCTTGTCCTCACATTCCACCCCATCAGCCTCCATATCCAAAGGATCATCCTCCACCATTTCCGCCACCTCCAGCGTGATGCCAATACCAAATGCATCTTCCCCTCCCTTCCCCTGTCAGCATTCCGAAGGAATCGTTCCCTCCGTGACACCCTGGTCCACTCCTCCATTACCTCCACCACCTTGTCCCCTTCCCATGGCACCTTCCCCTGCAATCGCAGGAGGTGTAATACCTGCCCCTTTACCTCCCCTCTTCTCACTATCCCAGGCCCCAAACACTCCTTTCAGCGATTTACTTGTACTTCTTTCATTGTAGTATACTGTATTCGCTGCTCACAATGTGGTCTCCTCTACATTGGGGAGACCAAACGCAGACTGGGTGACCGCTTTACGGAACATCTCCGCTCAGTCCGCAAGCAGGACCCTGAGCCTCCGGTTCCTTGCCATTTCAACACACCCCCCTGCTCTCATGCTCACATCTCTGTCCTGGGATTGCTGCAATGTTCCAGTGAACATCAACGCAAGCTCGAGGAACAGCATCTCATTTACCAATTAGGCACACTACAGCCTGCCGGACTAAACATTGAGTTCAAGAATTTCAGAGCATGACAGGCCCCCCATTTTACTTTTATTTTAATATATTTTTTTCTTTTTCCTTTTTTTTATATTTTCATGATTGAGTCCATATGTTTTTAATAAAGGACACAATGCAATTATAATTAGTTTTGAGAATGTATTTTGAGTATGTATTCAATTCATAAATTCCTTCCATTCTTTATAATTTTGTTAAAATTAGACCATTGTGTTACCTCTTTAATTGAGTTTTGTCCATCTAGTTAGCTCATGTTGTTTTCCAAGCATCAACAATATCATAGGCTGAGTTCAAGCCACCCCATGAGACAAATCCAAAGATTCTTGCTGCTCGCTGTTAAGAAATGATGGGGGAGAAATTGGGCTCTGTAGCGCACATCTTTTGGGTGCCAAGCAGACTCCTAATGCTCAAAAATTGCGTCTGAAATGCGTGCACATACTTTCAATGGAAAGTGCACTGGATACCATTTGGTAAAGGGATTTGCACGCTTGCAGCTAAAATTATGACATCAATCAGTAGTGCAATGCTGATTTGACACTAGCACTGACAGTTCTGACTGCCACACCCCAGCCTATGCTTGTCTTAACCTCACACAATTGAACATGACATTAAATGCCATGAAGGACCCCCCAGCTCCGCTACTTAAAGCGATCATAAACTACTTGCAGGTTATTTGCTGGAATTTTTTTTGGTTGCTGATACAATTGTACTAATTTTTGGAGCTTTCCTATACTTCGCTGAAGGTTCTATAGTCTAGAGGAAGTGGTCTGGCTGGTGCTGAAGTACTTCTTTGTTCATTTAAAGGCTGATGCTGAAACAAGTTACTTCCAAAGATAGGTGGCCTGGTAGGTTTTCCCTTTAGAAATGAGCATGATTGGGAGAATAAAGAGCAGCCATGCAGAGCAGGACCAGCTGCTAGAAGATGGAACATGAGGGAGAAAAGGGCTGTTAGTAGGAGGTTATAGCCGCCGAGGGCCGATAGGGAGCAATTCTCTTACCTTCAGTTAGGAGCAATGCAAGAGATGTCCTTGCTTCATGAAAGAGGTTGTGATTGATATATGCCAACTGTTGCAACCAAAATTGCAACCTCAAAGTCAGACCAATACAGGGTCTGAGTTCTGAAGCTGTAATCAAATCACTAAAAGAGATTTTCACCACACATGGCATTCCAGACCTGGTGATCTCTGATAATGGTCCACAATTTGCAAATGAGGTCTTCCAATATTTCGCAGAGATGTATGGATTTGCCATGTTACAAGTTCACTGAGGTACCCCCAAGGCAATGGAGAAGCAGAGAGAGGTGTTCAAACCATGAAAATGATTGAAAAACATGAGGATTTTCAGCTGGCACTGCTAAAGTACCAATCAACACCACTCCAGAAGCGGCTGGCTCCATGTGAGTTGCTAATGGGTAGGAGGTTGAGGACACAACTATCCACACTCCCTTTAGCTACGAATCAGTGTAGAGGACCAGGAAAGGGTAAGCGTGAGAGAAGTGAAAGCTAGGTCAACCCAAGTAGAGAACCACGATAAGCGTTACAGAGCAAAAAATCAAACAGACCTACACCCTGGAAACTTGGTTTGGATTAAAGATCAGGTTTGATATGAAGAAGTCATGGAGAAATCTCCATATCCTTGATCCTACATTGTCCTGTCCAGATAGACCAGGGATGGATAAGGAGTAATAAAAAATCTTTAGTATTGGCATCTCCGAAAAAACAACTGATAAAAGATAAAGAAAATCAGCCACCAGAGCGAGCTATGATCCGGAGATACAACCAACAACAGTTCACCCAGACGACAGTGAAAACAGAGAACCTGAGTCATCCAGTAGTTCCACTCACCCACAGGAAAGTGAGGAAGAAGAACCAAAAGACTCAATACTCCAAACAAGTGAAAGAACATGCTATGGCAGAGTCATGAGAACCCCACAGTTTTACAGACCTGATGAATGAAGTCAGAGACAAGGGGGGAGATGTAATATAATGTACATAAGCTGTTCCTGGGTAGGTTATGTATATAGACCTTAAGCATCATCACAGGGTGTGATGTCACGAGTCTGAACCCTGTGTTGCTCAGTGTTCATGTAGATACCTTGGAGATAAGATCCCTGTAAATAAACTGTTACTTTGATCCAACTCATTAATACCAACAGCACACTGACAATATTGTACAGTATGCTGCATGTTGCACAACCTGGCCATTGTGAGGGAGCTGCCATTGCCACCACCAATCAGGCAAGAAGCTGAGGAGCAGAAGCATGAAGAGAAGGAGGAGGAGGAAGTGCAAGAGGAAGAAATGCAACAGAGAGTGGAAGAACAGGAAGAGGAAAGGAGGCTACAGTGTAGACAGCCCCTTCCTGCCTGGGCTGAAATATTTAAAGACTGATATCAGTAACCTCAATCACACCTTCCCATTCACCTTAATATTCACAGTTCCACATTCCTTCCCTTCCCTCTATTACTGACCAGCACATCATCCCCTTTCCAACAACATAAAAACAAAACCCATCAGAAAATACACATTACGATCCAAATTTATGAATTCAATAATAGTACAATGTTTGCAAAAATAAACTAATCACCCTTGTGCACTCGGTTAGTGCCCATCTTCTGTGTTCCTTTGCCTATCCTAGTGCCCCAATGAGCTGCTTCCCGAGTGACTGCAGCACAGAAGGAAGCTAACCTCCAACTGAGGAAACTACAGATGGATTTGGAGGATGACCTCGAGCAGCTTTGGGTCCAGAGGGCCCAGTTTTGGATTGCACCATCTCAGTTTGGGCTGCAACAGTCTGGGCTGGTTGACAGGCAACAACAAGGGCACAAGTGGAGTAGCAGAGGTGGGAGCATAAATGTTGCCATCCTGAAGAGGACAGCAGGTTTGTGCTCCATGGAGCCACTGCCACTCTGTTGGAGCACAGATTGATGGATTGTTGTGACACCTTGGATGCCTTTTTGATCAGTGCTCTCCAGAGCCATGACAACAGCAGTCTGAGCTTCCGCTGCAGCACTCACAATTTTGATGGAAGCTGTTTGTGCTGCAGTAGAAGCTGTGATATTGGCCATCAGATGCTGCGTGATGCTGATTGAAATGACTACCCATTACATGTTAGAAAGGGTGGACTCCAAGTTCTGCACAAGGGCCATTGTCAAGTTTTTTTTTATATTATTGATTCATGGGATGTGGGCAGAGCTGGCTAGGTCAGCATTTATTTCACAGCCCTAATTGTCCTTGAGAAGGTGGTGGTGAGCTGCCTTCTTGAACCGCTGCAGGCCATGTGGGGTAGGTCTACCCACAGTGCTGTTAGAAAGGGAGTTCCAGGATTTTGACCCAGCGACAGTGAAGGAATGGCGATATAGTTCCAAGTCAGGATATTGTGTGACTTGGAGGGAAACTTGCAGGTGGTGGTGTTCCCATGCATTTGCTGCCCTTGTCCTTCTAGTTGGGAGAGGTTCTGGA
The DNA here is from genome assembly GCF_036365525.1 of Heterodontus francisci. Lineage (NCBI taxonomy): Eukaryota > Metazoa > Chordata > Chondrichthyes > Heterodontiformes > Heterodontidae > Heterodontus > Heterodontus francisci. Next base: position 79,328,308 of record NC_090373.1, read on the forward strand.
TTTGGAAGAGGCTGTCTAAGGAGCCTTGGTGTGTTACTGCAGTGCATCTTGTAGATGGTACACACTGCTGCTACTGAGTGTCAGTGCTGAAGGGAGTGAATATTAAGGTGGTGTATGGGATGCCAATCAAGCGGGCTGCTTTTTCCTGGATGGTGTTGAGCTTCTTGTGTGTTGTTGGAGCTGCACCCATCCAGACAAGTGGACAGTATTCCATCAGACTGCTGACTTGTGCCTTGTAGATGGTGGAAAGTATTTGGGGAGTCAGAAAGTGAGTTACTCACTGCAGGACTTCGAGCCTCTGACCTGGTCTTATAGCTACGATGTTTATATGGCTACTCCAGTTCAGATTCTGGTCAGTGGTAGCCCCTAGGATATTGGTAGTGGGAAATTCAGAGATGGTAATGCCATTGAATGTCAAGGGGAGATGGTTAGATTCTCTCTTGTTGGAGATGGTCATTGCCTGGCACTTGTGTGGCGTGAATGCTACTTGCTACTTATCAGCCCAAGCCTGGATATTATCCAGGTCTTGCTGCATTTCGACACGGACTGCTTCAGTATCTGAGGAGTCACGAATGGTGCTGAACATTGTGCAATCATCAGCGAACATCCCCACTTCTGACCTTATGATTGAAGGAAGGTCATTGATGAAGCAGCTGCAGATGGTTGGGCCTAGGACACTACCCTGAGGAAATCCTGCAGAAATATCCTGGAGCTCAGATGACTGACCTCCAACAACCACAATCATCTTCCTTTATGCTAGGTATGACTCCAACCAGCAGAGAGATTTCCCCCTGATTCCCATTGACTTCAGTTTTGCTGGGGCTCCTTGATGCCATACTCGGTCAAATGCTGCCTTGATGTCAAGGGCAATCACTCTCAGCTCACCTCTTGAGTTCAGTCTCTTTTTTCCATGTTTGAACCAAGGCTGTAATGAGGTCAGGAGCTGAGTGGCCCGAGCGGAACCCAAATGAGCATCACCGAGCAGGTTATTGCTAAGCAAGTGCCTCTTGATGGCACTATTGATGACATCTTCCATCACTTTACTGATGATTGAGAGTAGGCTGATGGGGCGGTAATTGGCCAGGTTGGACTTGTCCTGCTTTTTGTGTACAGGACATACCTGGGCAATTTTCCAGATTGCCAGGTAGATGCCTGTTGTTGTAGCTGTACTGGAACAGCTTGGCGAGGGGCGCGGCAAGTTCTGGAGCACAGGTCTTCAGTACAATTGCCGGAATATTGTCAGGGCCCATAGCCTTTGCTGTATCCAATGCCTTCAGTTGTTTCTTGATATCACGCGGAGTGAATTGAAATGGCTGAATTCTGGCATCTGTGATGCTGGAGACTTCAGGAGGAGACCAAGATGGATCATCAACTCGGCACTTCTGGCTGAAGACTGTTGCAAATGCTTCAGCCTTATCTTTCGCACTGATGAGCTGCGCTCCCCCATCATTGAGGATGGAGATATTTGTGGAGCCACCTCCTCTATTTAGTTATTTAATTGTCCACCACCATTTATGGCTGGATGTGGCAGGACTGCAGAGATTAGATCTGATCCGTTGGTTATGGGATCGCTTAGCTCTGTCTATCGCATGCTGCTTTCGCAGTTTGGCACGCAAATAGTCCTGTGTCGTAGCTTCACCAGGTTGACACCTCATTTTGAGGTATGTCTGTTGCTGCTCCTGGCATGCCCTCCTGCACACTTCATTGAACCAGGGTTGGTTTCCTGGCTTGATGGCAATGGTAGAGTGGGGGATATGCCGGGTCATGAGGTTACAGATTGTGGTTGAGTGTAATTCTGCTGCTGCCGATGGCCCACAGCGCCTCATGGATGCCCAGTTTTGCATTGCTAGATCTGTTTAAAATCTATCCCATTTAGCATGGTGGCAGTGCCACACAACACGATGGAGGGTATCCTCAATGTGAAGGTGGAACTTCAACTCCACAAGGACTGTGCGGTGGCTTTGAGTATAAGATTGAATGATTGTCTCTGTTCATCTTAACTGTCTTCTTCCTCTTCTTTCTCTGACTGTGAAGGTTTCAGTTCTTGGGTATCTAAAAATGAAAAGGGACGAGGGTTGGGTTGTGGTGAGGGGAGAGGAGAAGGTAAGAAGTGTGTACCTACACCATCTGCAACTTCTAAGTAAGAAAGGTTCAAGAGATAAGAGAGAAATGGGCTGAGAGAAGGAGGCTGAGGTACAGATAGCCTCATCATCAATCACTTCATCCCTACATGCAGCCACGGCCCCAGCGATGCCCCTTGCCATGATAGCCAGCATTGTCACCTCTATGGGTGTTAACACATGCAGGCGCCCTTAACCCCCTCCATTTTTTTCTTGCTGCCTGCTGTTATGCACTAAAGGAAAGAGGGAAATGTGCTAGTGAGTACTGTGAAATATGTTTGAGTTATATGGCTGTCATGGTTGAATAGCAGCCAGTTGTATGTGCAGTGATATGTGAGGGCAAGGCTTGCAATAGTGCTAGGTGTGTGAGGGTGAGGTAGAATATATGAACTGTAGGGCAGAGTACTGATTGATAGAAATTATTGGTAGTTGGGTGATGAGTGTAGTGAATTTTCTTTAATTCATTCATGGGATGTGGGCGTCGCTGGCCAGGCCAGCATTTATTGCCCATCCCTAATTGCCCTTGAGAAGGTGGTGGTGAGCTGCCTTCTTGAACTGCTGCAGTCCATGTGGGGTAGGTACACCCACAGTGCGGTTAGGAAGGGAGTTCCAGGATTTTGACCCAGCGACAGTGAAGGAACAGCGATATAGTTCCAAGTCAGGATGGTGTGTGACTTGGAGGAGAACTTGCAGGTGGTGGTGTTCCCATGCATTTGTTGCCCTTGTCCATCTAGTTGGTATATGTCGCGGGTTTGGAAGGTCTGTCTAAGGAGCCTTGGTGAGTTGCTGCAGTGCATCGTGTAGATGGCACACACTGCTGCCACTGTGCGTCGGTGGTGGAGGGAGTGAATGTTTGTAGATGGGGTGCCAATCAAGCGGGCTGCTTTGGCCTGGATGGTGTCGAGCTTCTTGAGTGTTGTTGGAGCTGCACCCGTCCAGGCAAGTGGAGAGTATTCCATCACACTCCTGACTTGTGCCTTGTAGATGGTGGACAGGCTTTGGGAGTCAGGAGGTGAGTTACTCGCCTCAGGATTCCTAGCCTCTGACCTGCTCTTGTAGCCACGGCATTTATATGGCTACTCCAGTTCATTTTCTGGTCAATGGTAGCCCCTAGGATGTTGATAATGGGTGATTCAGCAATGGTAATGTCATTGAATGTCAAGGGGAGATAGTTAGATTCTCTCTTGTTGGAGATGATCATTGCCTGGCACTTGTGTGGCGCGAATGCTACTTGCCACTTATCAGCCCAAGCTTGGATATTGTCCAAGTCTTGCTGCATTTCTACACGGACTGTTTCGGTATCTGGGGAGTCACGAATGGTGCTGAACATTGTGCAATCATCAGCGAACATCCCCACTTCTGACCTTATGATTGAAGGAAGGTCATTGATGAAGAAGCTGAAGATGGTTGGGCCTTGGACACTACCCTGAGGAACTCCTGCAATGATGTCCTGGAGCTCAGATGATTGACCTCCAACAACCACAACCATCTTCCTTTGCGTTGGGTATGACTCCAACCAGTGGAGGGTTTCCCCCCTGATTCCCATTGAATTCAGTTTTGCTAGGGTTCCTTGATGCCATACTCGGTTAAATGCAGCCTTAAACAGTGCATGAGGCTAGTGGTACAGTTGGCAGAATATGCCATTTGAAGATGTCCTTGACAACTTGTGTGAGATCATTAAACTTCTTCCTGCACACCACCCACGTTCTTGAAGCAACACTCTAGCATTGACCTCCGCCACTACTTCTTCCCATTGCCTCCTGAGCATCCATCTGGAGGGCCTCCTGCCCCACTGTGGATACAAGGGGCAGGATTTTCCTGGCCCCGGGAAAACAGGGATGGAGATGGGGAGCTGGCAAAATAGAGGGTAGCTGCGTCAAGATGATTCCCGATGCATTTCCACCACCTGTGAACTTTCCCAGGGGCAGGCGGGAAACCAGTACACCTGCCCACATCACAGAGGTGGGCAGCCAACTGAGATGATTAAGACTCCAATTAGGGGTGTTTTTGCAGTCTCGCTGGTATTTTGCCACCAGCAGAGCGACCCCCTCCCCCGCTACGTGCAGAGGCCACTATCTCTACCATCTCTATGGAAGCGCCTCCCTGCGACAGGCTGGGGAGGGTGGAGGGGGGCGTTCTTTGGAGCTGGAAACGCCATGCTTTATTGACAGGGCTGTGAGCATGAAAGGCCACATCTGCAGCCCAAACTAATCCTCCTGAGGGGTTTCGATACTCATCAGTTTTTAATTTCATGAACGCCTCCAAGATGAGGTGCCCTTGGGATCCCCAAACTGCCTCAGCAGCACCCACCTCTCCCAGGCTAGCAGCATCAAGAGCCCCCCTGCCATCCTTAATAGGAGGTACATGCAGAGACAGCCAATTAGGAGGCTACCTCCAGGAAGACAGCGCCAGTAGGCATGCTTCCAGCAAGTGCGGGCTCGGGACCCCCATTTGGTCCTGACATTGGAGTCCTGAAGCCTGCGATAAAATCCAGCCTTGAATGCCTCTCCTTCTTTCCACCAAGGCCTCCAATGCATTGTCTGAAAACGTTTGTGCATCCTGTCTTGCTTGCATGTTCAGTCATTGCTCAATGTATCAGAACACAGATTCAGTTTTCAAAGGACTCCTACCACTTCTGGCAGCCACAGTGCACCTCTCCTTTACGAGGTGCAAGCTACCTATAATTGTCACTAGCCATTCATGATATTTGGCCTCCTGCTAATGCATGCAGCCAATGAACAGTGTGGGTAGCGTTGGCTGCATGCAGCCATCATGTAAAACAGCAGGCAGCATGAATTTACTATACTACCTGGAAGGCAATGGCTGGGCATTGGTTAATCGCATACCACAATCCCTGAACCCATTTTCGGGAGTCAGTCAACTTCTCCCCCATGGGCAAAAGGCCATTGAGTGATTTGACTGTGGAAGTTTACACTGCATCAGGTATTTGTTTTAACTGGTTGGAAGCAAATCTTGCCAACAAACAGTGACAGTGAAATCAAAACTAGAACCAGATGCAAGTGTCTTGTTAATTATGTACCACCGATCTGGGACCATCAGTACTGCCATCACCAGCACTGAATATAATTTTATGAGATGCAAAATTATTCTGACAATGTGACTGCAGCAACTTCATTGGATCATAAATTCAACACTGCCGAGATACTATAGTGATAACAGACGAGTACATCAGAGAAATATGTAGCATTCCTATTATATTCCCAAGTAATGTTAGAACATCAATCAGCTGTATGCATTGTAATGTTTTACCAAAAGCTTTGGCAGCTTGGTGCACGGTAATGGTGCAGAATTCTGCTTCTGCTAGACAAGATCAATGTTTAATTGAATGATGGTGCAATCTATAAACAGATATGAACTGTACTTCCTATTGTGTCCATTAAGTGGCTTTGTTAATGATTGGCAAAACAAAAAAATTGAAATACTTTTCTCAAACAGCAATGTATTTTGGAAAGAACATTCCTTTGGCTCTGTGTATACTGACTGAATGTATTATAAACTGTTGATTTTTCTATAATATATAAGCAGAATACTGCAGATGCTGGAAATCTAAAATGTGTGAAAATGCTGTAAATACTCTGCAGGCCAGGCAGCATCTGTGATGAGATAAACAGAATTAAGATTCCAGGTCATTGACCTTTCATCAGGACTAGCAAAGTTAGAGATGTAATAGGTTTGAAGCAAGTACAGAGGCAGGGAAGGCGTAGCAGGAAAAAACAAAAGGGATAGGGTGGAAGACCAGAGTGATTAAATGATAAAAGGGATGATGGTGCAATGGAACAAGTAAAGAAGCAAAAGATGGATCCAGAGGAGATCTGAAAAAATAAGAGCAGTGGCTAGGATCTGAAATTGTTGAAGTCAATGTTGAGTCCTGAGGGCTGTAAAGTGCCTCATCGAAAGGCAGGCTTAACTAAAGAGTGTGACTGCAGACAATGGAAGCAAGTATAGGAGACCTAATTAACACCAGTAGTTGCTGGAGCACAGAAAGCCTTTAAGAAATTCGAGTGGGGTACCAACTTAATCATACTCTAAAAACACAACTTCAATAGCTAATGGTTAATGTTACATCGAAGAAAGAACAGAGTTCCAACTGGTGACAATGGGTGAGAATAATCACGATCTATTGGATCTGGAACAACTAGACGGATAGGAACATAGGAAATAGGAGCTGGAGTAAGCCATTCGGCCCCTTGAGCCTGCTCCACCATTCAACTAGATCTTGACTGATCTTCGACCTTAATGCCATTTTCCCACACTATCCCCATATCCCTTGATGTTTTTAATATGTAGAAATCTATCAATCTCTGTGACTCAATGACTCTGTGACTCAAATACTCAATGATTGAGCCTCCACAGCCCTCTGGGATAGAAAACTGCAAAGATTCACCACCTTCTGAGTGAAGAAATTCCTCCTCATCTCAGTCCTAAATGGCCCACCTCTTATTCTGAGACTGTGTCCCTGGTTTTAGATCACCCAGCCAGGGGAAATATCCTTCCTGCATCCACCCTATCGAGCCCTGTAAGAATTTTGTATGCTTCAGTGAGATCACCTCTCATTCTTCTAAACTCTAAAGAATACAGGCCCATTCGACTCAATCTCTCCTCAAAGGACAATCCCACCATCCCAGGAATCAGTCTGGTGAACCTTCCTTGCACTCACTATGGCATGTGTTTCCTTCCAAAACAGTACACAATACTCTCGGTGCAGTCTCACCAAGTCTCTATATAATTTCAGTAAGATTTCTTTACTGCTGTACACAAATCCTCTTGCAATAAAGGCCAACATACCATGTGCCTTCCTAATTGCTAGCTGCACCTGCATGTTAGCTTTCAGTGACATATGAACGACGACACCCTTTGGGCATCAATACTACCCAATCTCTCACCATTTAAGAAATACTCTACACTAAGGCATGACAGAGGGATTTTCATGTGCTTAAATGAGGTTATGCAGATTGGAATAAGAAACATGTGCACCTAGAGTCATAGATAGAGTCATAGAGTTATACAGCATAGAAACAGGCCCTCAGCCCATCGTGTCCGTGCTGGCCATCAAGCACCGACCTATTCTAATCCCATTTTCCAGCACTTGGCCTGTAGCCTTTATGCTATGGCATTTCAAGTGCTCATCTAAATACTTCTTAAATGTTGTGAAGGTTCCTGCCTCTACCATCACTTCAGGCAGTGGGTTCCAGATTCCAACCACCCTCTGGGTGAAAATTTTTTTCCTCAAATCCCCTCTAAATCTCCTGCCCCTTACCTTAAATCTATGCCCCCTGATTATTGATACCTCCGCTAAGGGAAAAAGTTCCTTCCTATCTATCCTATCTATTCCCCTCATAATTTTGTATACCTCAATCAGGTCCCCCGTCAGCCTTCTCTGCTCTGAGGAAAACAACCCTAGACTAGCCAGTCTCTCTTCATAGCTGAAATGCTCCAGCCCAGGCAACACCTTGGTGAATCTCCTCTGCACCCTCTCCGGTGCAATCACATCCTTCCTCTAGTGTGGCGACCAGAACTGTACACAGTACTCCAGCTGTGGCCTAACTAGCATTTTATGCAGCGCCATCATAACCTCCCTGCTCTTATGTTTTATGCCTCAGCTAATAAAGGCAAGTATCCCGTATGCCTTCCGAACCATCTTATCTACCTGTGCTGCTGCCTTCAGTGAGCTATGAACAAGTACACCAAGATCCCTCTGACCCTCTGTACTTCCTAGGGTCCTACCATTCATTGTATATTCCCTTGCCTTGGTAAATGCATCACCTCACACTTCTCAGTATTAAATTCCATTTGCCACTGCTCTGCCCATCTTACCAGCCCATCTATATCGTCCTGTAATCTAAGGCTTTCCTCTTCACTATTTATGACACCACCAATTTTCGTGTCATCTGCGAACTTACTGTTTATACCTCCTCTATTCATGTCTAAATCATTAATGTACACTACAAACAGCAAGGATCCCAGCACCGATCCCTGCGTTACACCACTTGTCATAGGCTTCCAATCGCAAAAACAAACCTCAACCATCACCCTCTGCCTCCTGCCACTAAGCCAATTTTGGATCCAATTTGTCAAGTTGCCCTGGATCCCATTGGCTATTACCTTCTTGACCAATCTCCCATGTGGGACCTTATCAAAAGCCTTACTGAAGTCCATGAAGACTACATCAACTGCTTTACCCGCATCTACACACCTTGTCACCTCCTCGAAAAATTCAATCAAATTTGTTAGACATGATCTCCCCCTGACAAAGCCATGCTGACTATCCTTGCTTAATCCCTACCTCTCCAAATGGAGATTAATTCTGTCCCTCAGAATATTTTCCAATAGTTTCCCTTCTACTGATGTTAGACTCACTGGCCTGTAATTACCTGGTTTATCTCTACTACCCTTCTTGAATAATGGTACCACATTCGTTGTCCTCCAGTCCTCTGGCATGTCTCCTGTGGCCAGAGAGGATTTGAAAATTTGTGTCAGAGCCCCTGTAATCTCCTCCCTGGCCTTACATAGCAGCCTGGGCTACATCTCATCAGGGCCTGGGGATTTATTCACTTTTAAGCCCGCTAAAACCTCCTCCCTTTCAATGCTAATTTGTTACAATCGCCCTCCCTGATCTCTACACTTACATCGTCCTTCTCCATAGTGAACACAGATGAAAAGTAATCATTTAAAACGTCACCTATGTCCTCTGGCTCCACACACAGAATACCACTTTGGTCCCTAATAGGCCTACTCTTTTCTTGGTTACCCTCTTGCCCTTAATTTACTTATAAAACGCCTTGGGATTTTCCTTTATTTTGCCCGCCAGTGTTTTTCATGTCCCCTCTTCGCTCTCCTAATTACTTTTTTAAGTACCCCCCTTCACTTTCTATACTCATCTAGGGCTTCCGCTGTTTTCAGCCCTCTGAATCTGCCATAAAACTTCCTTTTTTTCCCTTATCCAATCCTCTATATCCCTTGACATCCAGGGTTCCTTGGACTTGTTGGTCCTACCCTTCACCTTTACAGGAACATGTTGGCTCTGAACTCTCATTATTTCCTTTTTGAATGACTCCCACTGGTCTGATGTAGACTTTCCTACAAGTAGCTGCTCCCAGTCCACTTTGGTCAGATCCTGTTTTATCATATTGAAATTGGCCTACCCCCAATTCAGTATCTTTATTTCCAGTCCATCTTTGTCCTTTTCCATAACTATCTTAAATCTTACCAAGTTATGCTCACTATCCCTGAAATGCTTCCCCACAGACAATTCTATCACTTGTCCAGCTTCATTCCCTAAGACTAGATCCAGTACTGCCCCTTCTCTTGTAGGACTTTCTACGTGCTGGCTCAAAAAGCTCTCCTGGATGCACTTTAAGAATTCCACCCCCTTTAAGCCTTTTGCACGAAGACTATCCCAGTTAATATTGGGGAAGTTGAAACTCCCTACTATTATTACCCGATTATTTTTACACCTCTCTGAGATTTGCATACATATATGTTCCTCTATCTCTCCCTGATTGTTTGGAGGCCTGTAGTACACTCCTAGCAAAGTGACTGCCCCCTTTATGTTTTTAAGTTCTACCTAATTTGAAGAACCTTCTAAGATATCATCCCTCCTTACTGCAGTAATTGACTCCTTGATCAATAGTGCAATGCCACTTCATCTTTTACACTGCACCACCCCACCCCCCCCACCCCTCCCCCGTCACGCCTGAAGATTCTATACCCTGGAGTATTGAGCTGCCAGTCCTGCTCCTCCCTCAACCATATCTCTGTGATAGCAATAATATCATAGTCCCATGTGTTAATAAATGCCCTCAGTTCATCTGCCTTACTTGTAAGACTTCTTGTGTTAAAATAGATGCAATCCAACCTTGCATTATTCGCTTGTGTCTTAACAGGTCAATATTTGCTCTGCCATCCACACTGACTTAGTTTCTCTTCTATATTTGGCTGTGCATCACCCCCTACTGTACCTCCATTCTGTATCCCATCCCCCTGCCAAATTAGTTTAAACCTCCCCCCAACAGCACTAGCAAACCTCCCTGCAAGCATGTTGGTCCCGTTCCAGTTCACGTGCAACCCGTCTGACTTATACAGATCCCACCTTCGCCAGAAACAGATCCAGTGATCCAGGAAACTAAAGCCCTCCCTCCTGCACCATATCTTCAGCCATGCATTCATCTGCTCTATCCTCCTATTCCTATAGTCATTAGCACGTGGTACCGGGAGTAATCCAAAGATGACAACCTTTGAGGTCCTGCTTTTTAATCTGCTACCTAGCTCCCTAACTTCTTGTTGCAGGACCTCATCCCTCTTTCCACCGATGTCATTGGTACCAATGTGAACCACGACCTCTCACTGTTCACCCTCCCCCTTCAGAATGTCCTGCAGCTGCTCCATGACATCCTTGACCCTAGCACCAGGGAGGCAACATATCATCCTGGAGTCATGTTTGCGGCCACAGAAATGCCTATCTGTACCCCTAACAATAGAATCCCCGGTCACTATAGCTCTCCCACTTTTTTTCCTCCGCTCCTGTGCAGCTGAGTCACTTATGGTGCCACAGACTTGGGTCTTGCTGCATTCCCCTGAGAAGCTATCTCCCCTAACAGTATCCAAAGTGCAAAATCTGTTGGAGAGGGAGATGGACCCAGGGGACTCCTGCCCTACCTGCCTAGTTCTTCTACTCTGTCTGGCATTCACCCATTCCCTTTCTGCCTGAGCAGTCTTTACCTGCGGTGTGACCACCTCCCTGTACATGCTATCCACGATGATCTTAGTCTCACGGATGCTCCACAGTGTCCCCAGCCGCTGCTCCAGATCCGAAACGCGGATTTCAGGTTGCTGCAGCTGGAGACACTTCCTGCACACGTGTACGCCCTGGATACTGGAAGTAACCCTGACTTCCCACATTGCACAGGAGGAGCACTCTACGCTACCGAGCTGCCCTGCCATGACTTACCCTTAATTTATTCCCTTAAATTACTCAAAAATTGGAGATTATTTACACTAGGGACCTTGATTCCCTAAAATAAATACTACTTACTATATAAAAATACTATAGACCTTACCTTTCTCTTTACTTTAGTTACTACTCCAGCTTACCTGTATACTCACCCTGATGGCTCTCTGTTTCCCTGCTCGCTCTGTTGATTGTGACGTCACTCTGATGTCACTTTTTGATTTTCTCCCGGTTCTGCTCCTGCTGTGTTTTCTCTCTCTCTCTCTGGTCTCCCACTCGGTTCCGTTTGACATGCTTTTAAAGCTCTGCTTCCACTGTGTTTTCCCTTTCTCTCTCTGGTCTCCCACTCTGTTCCCTTTGACATGCTTTTAAAGCTCTGCTTCCACTGTGTTTTCTCTCTCTCTCTCTGGTCTCCCACTCGGTTCCGTTTGACATGCTTTTAAAGCTCTGCTTCCACTGTGTTTTCTCTCTCTCTCTCTGGTCTCCCACTCGGTTCCGTTTGACATGCTTTTAAAGCTCTGCTTCCACTGTGTTTTCTCTCTCTCTCTCTGGTCTCCCACTCTGTTCCTTTTGATGTGCTTTTTAAAGCTCTGCTCCTGCTGTGTTTTCTCCCTCTTTCTCTCTCTCTCTTATCTGATGAAGTCAAAGATGGAAGAGGAAATGTATGGGTGCCATGATTAACCAGCCACAGAAAATATCCTTTTATTATTCACTAATGAGATGCGAGCATTAGATGCCCATCCTTAATAGCCCTTGAGAAGGTGGTGGTGAGCCGCCTTCTTGAATCGCTACATTCCATCTGGTGTAGGTATACCCACAGTGCTGTTAGGAAGGGAGTTCTAGGATTTTGACCCAGTGACAGTGAAGGAACTGCAGTATAGTTCCAAGTCAGGATGATGTGTGGCTTGGGGGGGAACTTACAGATGGTGGTGTTCCCATGCATCTGCTGTCCTTGTCCTTCTAGGTGATAGAGTTTGCAGGTTTGGAAGGTGCTGTCGAAGGAGGCTTTGCAAACTGCTGCAGTGCATCTTGTAGATGGTACACACTGCTGCCACTATGGTGAAGGGAGTGAATGTTTAAGGTGGTGGATGGGGGTGATGATCAAACGAGCTGCTTTGCCTTGGATGGTGTCAAGCTTCTTGAATGTTCAAAGCTGTAGGAAGATTTTCACGATGAGAGCAGTAATGTTGAGTAAAACAGTTTTACGGTTTTACACCATGTAAATTGGCGCTGAAAAGAGCAGTTGTTTCCTTGAAAAAGGAGTTCTTAGAAGAACTGGCAGGCCTCGACATTTTGGACAGCGTACTCTGCCCGTCGTCTGGAGAAATATAAGTTAGTAAAGTTATAAAAAAAGCCAAGTACTCAGCAGCGTCAGATGTGCCATTCTCCAGCTGATACATTAAACCAAAGTACTGTCTGCCTGTAAAAATGTCAACTGGTTGGGCTGAGTGGCCTATTTTTGTGCTGATATCCTATGTAATTCCACATTATTAGCTGTATATCACTTGGGGTGTCCTGAGGTAATGAAAGATGCGAGATGAATGAATGAAAAGTTGGGGATATTGTGAATGGAAGCTCAGGAGAGATCATGGATGGAAGGTTGGGGACATTGTGTGTGGAAGTCTTCTGAAAGGCAGAGCTCCCAAAGGTGTTGGCACTAATCAAACAGAGGCTGCTTTGGTGGATCGGACACATCCGCAGGATGGAAGACCTTCTGTATGGTGAGGTAGCTGGAGCCAGACCACCAGTGGAGCGCCCAAAGCTCTGCTTCAAGGATGCTTTCAAGCATGACACGAAGGCCCTAAATGTCGACTATCACACTTGGGAGCCACAAGCTGGCAAAAGAGGGAAATGGCAACACATCATGTGGACTAGTGTGCACTACCATGACAACCAGTGGGTACAGCAGCTTGGCAACAGGCACCAACGTCAAAAACATCAACTCACAGTATCACTTGGCAACTTCGCATGTGGCATTTGTGGCAGAACCTGCCTCTCAAGGATTGGCCTTCACAGCCATCAGAGAAGGTGCACCAAGAGAAGACACCCCACTTAAATGGATTTTTTGCTGTGTGTCTTCAAATTTTGTAAATGGAAGGATGCCAACCATGAGAAATGGAAAATCACATTGGTGCAGTAGTGTATAAAGATTTACAATGCTTCGAGCTGCTAACTGACTGACCTAGTTGAAGGAAATCTACCAATGAAAAGGGAAAGCAATGAAATTGCTAAAATTAGATTTTTAAACATCTGTTTTGCTGCTATTTTGATTTCTCCACTGTGCTGAGGACCTAATACTGGAAATAAGGTGGTGGCGTCATAAAGGCATCTAAAAAAAAACTCAATATTGCCTACATTGCCTATTCCTGTAATAAAACCAGAAAATGCTGGAAATACTCAGCGGTTCACGCAGGATGCTATTAACATCTGATTCAGGCTTGTTTTGACTGAGCCCTTCTAATCCAGGAGGACAACATAATCTGGAACTCACTCTGAGATGCTTGTGCTAACACTTCCATCGGGGATGCACCCTGGAACATGTAAACTCGTACCGCCAATGAAGGATGCACATCTGCCCAGAGGTGTCACTGCACTGTTGAGGTACCCTTGTTCTCCTTCATCACCTCATACCTCTTTTCTTGTCCCACCATGAATAAAAGGAGTCTCATGCCTTTGGCTTCAGGTATCATTACTTACATGGTGCTCAGAAAGGTAAATAGTGCACAGAGCCAAGAAGTAGACATCCCAATGACCCATTCAGTGCTCTTCCTGACACAGTGGCCTCTGCTCTCGGCCACTTCTATGCACTGCACCCCTTGTAACCTTGAAGATGTGGAGGCAGCCTGCTCACTTGTCTCGGCCTGCGGCTGAGATGCATGTTGTGGTCATCCTTGTCATGAAGGTGCCCGTGGGGGCATCTCCAGAGGCTGCTGCACCTGCATCAGGATAGTGGAAGCTTACACCACTGGGCCTTGCTGCACAGATGCTCCCTCTGCCAGAGGAGCCAAAGAGGCCAAAAATTATTATGGCGCCCCTTGAGGAGTGACACCCTCATCCTCCTCAGTGACATCGTCAGCCCTTGGCTGATGCTCTGGATAGCTGGACGGGAGCACCAGCTGGGGTGCAACTGGAATCCCCTGCAGACATCCTTGTTCCATCTGTGCCATTGACCAGTCAAGGCTACACAGAGTGGCATGCATCCTGTGTACCTCAGTGCACAGTTCCTGCGTGCACTCCAAGTGCTGCCACATATGGCTCTCCATGAGATTGGCCACTCTCTCAATGGAGGAGCTCATGCACTCAAAGCCCTGAGCCATGGTGACACACATGACCTGGATGGACTCCTCCATTCTCAGACCATAACCCCACACTGTCTGAGCACACGTGCTGCTGGTCTAGGTACAGCCTCCTTTCCCATGACTCCTGAGGCCCTGCATCTGTACCCAGTTGCAGGAGAAACAGGCTCAAAATGTCTGAGAGAGTGCCCAGACTGCTGGAGGTGTTCCCTATCTTCAAATCATCAATTGCATGGAGGAGGGATCGATGTAAGTCGCCAGGATTGCACAGCATGAGGACGTCAGCCATGGAAAGTTGGGCACTCATGGTGCAGGGCTGTGTCTGTCCTCCCTCCTCCGAGGGAGCTCCCTCTGCCTCTGGCAACTCTCCTGCATACTTGTGCTGTGCTCCTCACCCAGTGCCACCCTATCTAAACACACCTGATGAGGTGACAGTATCTGCGCTGGTGGATGGTGTGCTCATAAGGTGTGATGGTACTTCTTCGGATCTTTGCTGCTCTTCTTGGCCTGGTGATGGTGACGGAAAAGGTCTCCTTGGGTTGACGTGTGCACCTGTGCAAGACACAAGAGATCATGAGAATTAGTCTTGGAGAGTAGAAGCCTCTGCAGTGCTGAGGTTTCCCAATGTAGTTTAGTGTTTCTTCTGCTGTCGGACATGGTGGAGTGCAATGCACCCCCTTACAGAGAACATTGCCCTCTGTAATCACTATCGCCACCATGAGTGCCCAACTTTCCATGGCTGACCTCCTCATGCTCTGCGATCCTGGCTACTTCCATTGATCCCTCCTCCATGAATATGATGACTTGAAGATAGGGGACACTTCCAGCAGTCAGGGCACTCTCTCAGACAATTTAAGGCTGTTTCTCCTGCAATGACAAAAGAGAGCGATATAAGGCACTGATGTCCTCTTTGGCCAATGGCAGCTGCTCCTATTCCTTAGAAGCTGCCTGTTTCAGTGCTGGCAGGTGCTCAGTAGCACTCTGGCTCTGCCCAATCTGAGTGGTCAGTCAGTGCACACACCGCTCGCATGTTCAGGAGCAACATGCCCCCTTAGGCTGCTCAGCTGGTGTATCTGTTGGAGGGTGAATACCAGAGGCCTGTCCTGAGGGTTGGGGGTTGTACTCATCTTGCCAGAACATATCAGGTCATTGAACCATTTCCTGACTGGATCCAGCTTCTTTTGACCACACTTCTGCAGTGATGTCCAGCCATGCCTGCTTTGTCTGGGTGGGTGGCCTCCTCCTGCCACCCTCTGTGAAGCGGACCTCCCTGTTCTCTCTCATGGCTTCCAGCATGACCTCCAGGTCCACATCTGCAAATCGGGGGGCTGCCCTGCCCTAGGTTCCAGGCCTCTGACTCTGCTGAGACATTGTGGAATTCAAGCCTTCTGTGATATTTCACTCTGCAGCAACACCAGTGAAACAGCAGCGTAGTGATGGCTGCCAAGGTCAGTTTAACTCAGGCCTGCACTTGAAATGTCCCTCCTCCATTTCCACCCCCGTGACAGTTAATTGGCCACCAAACCAGTCTCCATAACAATTAAGGGTTCGCCCTCATGAAACTCGGGTCCCCATACTGTTTCCCCCAAAGGGGGATTCAGGACCCGGAAGCGGTCCCAGCCTTCGTTTCACCTTCCCCTCTGCAGCGAAAATCTAAGCCAATATTTCAGGTCGATGGCATTATATGACGAAAGTAAAGCTTACTTCGCTGGCTTTGGGGACATCTCTTACAAACTTCTTTTGAAATTTATTCAGTGGAGGTGTACACCTCCCTCCACTTCAATGCCCCAGTGGACCTTTACATCAGCAAAACCTCTCACTCACTGTGAGCAATTTCACAGATCAACTTGTGTTTTTTTAAATTTGTAAATTCAGCTCATTACTCACCTCTAATGAACTGTGGCTGTTGTCCTTCATTTAATTTGTAAGGGGATTTGACCAACCTTTCATTGATCTAAGATTGCATTTTATAACAAATAGAACATTGATTTTAAGAAAGCATCCTTTGGATAAAAAGTATGCATCGGCAATGTTCAACTTCACAACAGCCATTGCTTAAAAATCCCCATTCATAATGTTATGTGAAGGAAAAGAGAGGATATTTATAAAATGACCTCACTTCTCAGAACTCTACATATTAAATTTCAGGACCTATGAATTCCTTGGAAACTTGTATTAGTCAAGATAGTTCAAATGACTGATGGTATATTGCATACACCCTGATTTTAATAAAACTTTAGAACATGCATGTAGGTACATTTTCTCACCATTTCAGATTTACTTACAGATTTGTTATTTTAACCTTTTGGAAAAAGCATCATGCAGGCTTTCTCAAGTAGCTCAGGTTCAAGGCATACAGTTCGGTCATTGTTAAAATCCTTCTGCCCTTGAGGGGTTTTTTTTTTCCTTTTTTGATCACTAATCCCCCACTTATACAAGTCACTAGTTGTCTGTCCAAATCAAAGAAGCTTCTGTAAAAAATTTTTAAAAACACATTCGGGATTGATACTAAAATGTAAACAATGATGACTATACACAAAAACACAAGAAATAGGAGCATAAGTAGACCATATGGTCCATCGATCCTGCTCCGCCATTCAATACGATCATGGGTTTCAATTCATTTCCCATATCCCTTGATTCCCTGAGAGACCAAAAATCTATGTATCCCAGCCTTAAATGTATTCAACAATGGAGCATCCACAACCCTCTGGGGTAGAGAATTCCAAAGATTCACAATCCTTTGAGTGAAGTAATTTCTCCTCATCTCAGTCCTGAATGATCCGCCCCTTATCCTGAGACTGTGCCCCCGCATTCTCGATTCTCCAACCAGTGGGAACAATCTTTCACCTCCTACCTGATCAAGCCGTTTCAGAATCTTGTACGTCTCAATTAGATCACCTTTCATTCTTCTAAACTCCAGAGAATATATTACCAATTTTGATTAATGTTAATTTCTCCTTTGATTTTGTTAATTCTTGTTTGGGTTTGTTGGTTTCTAAGTAACGTCTGTTTCCGAGTAATTTGAATTCCAGTGATTCAGTTTCTGATAACATTTAAAAACTCATTACCTTCTCATTTCACTGGTGTTATTGGTACAACTTTTATTCATTTTTTTTTAGTTATTTATGGTTTCATTGCGGCAGTAGCACATTTAAGAATGCCTTTAATAACAATCAGTTTAATCATTGCATTGTCCATCCCAAGCCTTAATACTTGATAGGAGTTGCCTTTTTTTGCTGAAGACCCATTTTTGCTCTGTGATCTTCTGTTATCTTTAAATGCGTCTATAATGAAGTCTGACCTCTCTCACATGTGTAAGGTGAGAAGTGTCAGATCAATAAACCCAAAGTTCACAGAATTATCACTTTGGGAACAATCAAAGTCCAAAATTTGAACATTTCTAGCGTAGGGTTACGCTGGCCACTATGACCATCATAAATTTAAAGAGGCAGTTTGTATAATAACATTAGCTTAGAAACACTTACAAGCATGTTTTGACTCCTTAGTTTAACAACTGGAATGACCTATTTGATCTTATAATTTGAGTAACTGAACTATAAATTGACTCTAGGTGAGTGCCTTCAAAAGTCAATGATTTTTTTATGTTTCATATTATTTCTTTGTGTCTGTAAAGGCAGTCAGGTCAATAGGTAATTAGAGCAATTCATCAGACAGAAAAACAAATATATAAATAGTTAGCAAAAAGAAAACTACTGTAAATCTGAAACTAAAGCAAAAAATGCTGGAGACAGACAGCAAGCCAGTCGAAATCTGAGAATAGACACGATAATATTTTGAGTACAGTCCCTTCTTCACAGTGTAGAAACATAGGCTGACAGACCAATATTTCATGCACATGGCAATCATTCACTGAGTGGGGATTGGATTTGAGACCATCTGATCCATTTGGCATTTCAAGTCTTTCCCCCCCCTTCCACTTTGTATAAGTTTTGCAAGTGCAATGCAGAGCATTTGTGGAGAAAAAAAATTAACTATTTTGCACACAAATCAATTGCTGGAAATTCATAGGACCTCCTCTTGTGTTAGTTTCAGAATGCTTTCCGCAAAACATGCACCAGAAGAAATAGTAACAATTTTAAGAACAGCATTTTCCTTCAGAATATTACATAATTATCGTTTTCCAGGAGACTTTATTACTGTGAAAGCAGGCAGGAATCTTGGAAGAGATACAGTTGCAATAACTCTATCAACTCGATAAGTTGCCATTAGGTGAATATGTGTAAGGAACTCTGATGGGATGTAATACTTTTCCACAATCCCGAGTCATACACAATGTTAGTATTCTGTTACAATAACTTTACTCTCACCACCACACCCCGCACCCCCCAACCCACCAGAGGTCCGCTTCACATCATTCTTGCCAAGCAGTTTATCTCCATAAGTTTTTCTGATGGTTTTTCTGACGGAGCAACATCAGAGCAATGTAGATGTAGTTCTCTAATCATTGCCTAATGTGTATGAATAATCAGGAAATATAGCAGTCTCACTGGGCAGGTAAACTTGCCAGTTCTTCATTTGGTTGAGCTTTGCTTTGTGAAAAGGCTGATTTTGCAAATGTGCCCTCCCAATGGGGAGCCTCAGCCATTGGAAACAAGCATTGAGGAAAGTGGTTGTTCAGCTTCCAAGTAGTTTAGCCTGTTTAATATTTGTAAATGGCAAATAAATATTTACATCATTTGTACCAGGACATTCTTCTTCTAATTCTTTTTAGGCCAGTCATGCATGGATGCCCATCATTACTCATTCTACATACTATGACAAACATGAAAGTATCTGAGAACCTAACACAGACAAAAAGAGGTTCTTTACTGTTCCTGCAATTTGTATAGGATACACATTGCAGTGTGGCCAATCGATGAATGTTAGGACTAAGCAGAGACATGTGTTGAACAGTAAGGCCTTGCTCTGTGTAGTTTCATTTTTATCATTATACTTGATTGAGGATTCATTTAACAGATCATTCTGACTGCAAATCAATGAATCAAAAACAGTTTATTCAATTTTGTCAGCGAGACACTTTAGGTGTGTGCAAATAGAAAATCTAAAAGATGTTTACTTTTATAGTACATGGCAGATCCACTTGTATGGCAAATATAATTGGCAAATTGTGAATGACTGTTGACCTTCTAGAATTATGAGAGACATAATTGTTCAATGTCCTTTGTTTCAGTGCATCACTAAAGAATTTTGAATG
The DNA here is from genome assembly GCF_036365525.1 of Heterodontus francisci. Lineage (NCBI taxonomy): Eukaryota > Metazoa > Chordata > Chondrichthyes > Heterodontiformes > Heterodontidae > Heterodontus > Heterodontus francisci. Next base: position 79,347,910 of record NC_090373.1, read on the forward strand.
ATAAATCCAAGGCCTGGATTTTGCGAGGAAGTGACAGCACTCACAGCTGACCTCAAAGAATGCTGCCCATAAAGATCTAGCAATCTCTGTGGTGTGGATTTCATCTTTTCCAATGTAAATTTAATTCTGGCATAAGCTCAAGGAGATCTCTGGCATCCGGCAACTGTGATGTTATCAAGCAGGCTAAGCAGCCAATCACATTGTAGAATTCTCACAGACAGCAAACCAGGAAGTAAAAACACTGATTATTCTTCATTTTTACTTATTGTACAGACAATGAAATAAATGATTGGGATATTCACATGGTGTTAAGATGGGAGCTGAAATATCATAAACAAGCTTTACAAAATGCAACAAAAACAAGAAATGCTGGATTCACTCAGCAGGTCTGGCAGCACCTGTGGAAAGAGAAGCAGAGTTAACGTTTCGGGTCAGTGACCCTTCTTCGGAACTGACAAATATTAGAAAAGTCACAGATTATAAACAAGTGAGGTAGGGGTTGGGCAAGAGATAACAAAGGAGAAGGTGCAGATTGGACCAGGCCACATAGCTGACCAAAAGGTCACAGAGCAAAGGCAAACAATATGTTAATGGTGTTTTGAAAGACAAAGCATTAGTACAGATTAGGTGTGAATATACTGAATATAGAACATCAGCAAGTGCAAACCTGAAGAAAAACAACCTGAAAAAAACAGTGGGTAAGCAAACTGAACAAACTAAGATGAAATGAAATAAATGCAAAAAATGTAAAAAGGAATGCAAAAAAATAAAAGGAAGAAAAAATAACTAAAAATGACTAAAAATGAAAGTAAAGTGGGGGGCTGTCATGCTCTGAAATTATTGAACTCAATGTTCAGTCCGGCAGGCTGTAGTGTGCCTAATCGGTAGATGAGATGCTGTTCCTCGAGCTTGCGTTGATGTTCACTGGAACACTGCAGCAATCCCAGGACAGAGATGTGAGCATGAGAGCAGGGGGGAGTGTTGAAATGGCAAGCAACCGGAAGCTCAGGGTCCTGCTTGCGGACTGAGCGGAGATGTTCCGCAAAGCGGTCACCCAGTCTGCGCTTGGTCTCCCCAATGTAGAGGAGAGCACACTGTGAGCAGCGAATACAGTATACTACATTGAAAGAAGTACAAGTAAATCGCTGCTTCACCTGAAAGGAGTGTTTGGGGCCTGGGATAGTGAGGAGAGAGGAGGTAAATGGGCAGGTATTACACCTCCTGCGATTGCAAGGGAAGGTGCCCTGGGACGGGGACGAGGTGGTGGGGGTAATGGAGGAGTGGACCAGGGTGTCGCGGAGGGAACGATCCCTTCGGAATGCTGACAGGGGAAGGGAGGGGAAGATGCGACTGGTAGTGGCATCACGCTGTGGCATCCGACCCATTCCCCGCACCTCTACCCTCACCCCTTCCCCTCCCTCCCAGAACCGTGACAGGGTTCCCCTTGTCCTCACTTTTCATCCCACCAGCCTCCATATCCAAAGGATCATCCTCCGCCATTTGGTGGGGGATGGTGAGCAAGAGGCCATGAGCAACAGGGTCATTGGATAGCTCTTTCTTGAGGTGGAGCATGGAGGAGACTCCTGCCCAATGCGAGCTATGGATCTTAAACTGCTGAAACCTGAGGCGATGTTTGTGCAGGGGCACTTGTTGAGTTGGACCAGTTCTCATTACCATTTTCTTGTGTCTCCCACTGGCCCAGTTGCAGAACGGGAGAAAAATGGGCTTGCCAAATTGGCACTGTCATCCTCAATGGAGGGGGGACTCCACAGAACCCGCACCATTATATCATACCCAGCACCCTCCACCAGTGCAGATACACTCACTTCAGTTGGACCACAGATTAGCGTAGAAATGGGAGCACTGGGTGAACCTCACATCACACGTGAGCAGCAGGAGGAGGGTGGGGCAGAGTCAGATGTGGACAGTCCCCCTTGGAGGACGGAGGACAGATGCTTCGTTGGGTGAAGGTGCTGGGCCTCAGGTGTCACAAACAAGGAGGGTCTTCCTCGAGGACCAGAGGTGGATAGGTTCCTGTTTGTTGGAGTTCCCTGAGTCTTTGAGGAGCCATGGGCAGGCAATGGAGGAGTCCATGCAGTGAATGTGCTCTGTCATGACTCAGGGATTCGATCACATGAACTCATCCAATGAGAGATTGGGTAACCTCTTGGACAGCCAAATGCATCACCACACTGAGTGGGTGCAGACACAGTGTGCTGATATGCAAAGACAGAGTGAAATTCTCCATAGCATTGACCACTCAGTATCGTTAATGGTATAGAGATGTTCGGAGTGAATGCCAGCTAAGTCCCAGTTGGTGGCTTCATCAGCATCCACGGGCACCAGGAAAGGGCTGAGACAGTGGTTGTGGCAGATGAAGAGGCCATTCCTCAGGGGCACCGGTGTCACCCTTCTGCAGGAGCTATTTGTGTGCCAAGGCTCTGTGACGGTGGCAGCCCTGCCATGACGCAGGCGTAGCTGCCTGTGGAGGGGCCCCCACAGCCACCTCCAACATGAGGATGGAAGCCATGGGCAATTTGGCCAGAGGCCATGTCAGAGTAGCCTGTTCCTATCAGTACTCCCTCAGCTGGCGCTCGTATATTCACCAGGCCTTCAGCTGCCCCAGTGATGCCAGCGGTCTCACATCCGTCTCCAGATTCCTACCACTCATCATTGAGAATGGCAAGTATTACAGCTCCAGTAATGGCTACTCTGTGGCACTTTTGCACTTTTGGAGCAGCTGAGCTTTATGCTAATCAGCCCTTCCCTCAGCCTTTATGGCTTCTCTCATTGTTCATGCCTTCTAAACCGTGCCATGGTCCAGACATGGCATTTTCCCCCTGCCCTTCCATCAAAAATCCCAAACTGCTGCTGACAAGCCAATTAATAGTCTCCACGTGAGCTCAACAGGCACTTAATTGGAGGCGTGTGGGCTTGCCATTCCCTCCCTTCCAGCATCCCTTTAAAAATAGCTTTGCATTCCGGAGGCGGCAGGACCCAATGCTGACCTCTGAGAATGCAATCTTGAAATCGTGTGGGCACCTACTTCTGCTTCCAACGGGCTTTGAAAATCCGGCCCCAGAAGATGTTGTCAATTCACAATTGTAATGATGGTGAACGCCGACAGTTTCACCATTATTACAATTGCAAAATCTGGGCCCATGTACTTCAATCAGTCAGAGTCAGTCTGAGGCTAACAAAGACACTGCAATAAATCAGTGGCTGTGTGCTAGCGTTTCATCATGTAAAAAGTGAAGACCTTGTTTCAAGGGTCATATTTTTCACATTTTATGTTGAGAATTGTTTTGTTCTTTTGACATTTTAAGGAAAATAATAAAATTTGTAATTACCATAATTATACTACTTGTGATCAATAAATTCAATGATCTCTTTAATGATAAATAAATTCATGATAGAATCCAAAATGTCAGAACACAATGGTAAGGGATCTTTGTTCAGTCCCTTGATCTCACTTCATTAATGTGGATATTAGACAGATAAAGACACATTCTGATCTGTAAGGGACACAAGGTTCATTACAGGAGTGACCATTGATTCTAAATCAAAGAAAAATATCTAGCATAAAAGGTGAGAGGGTTGTAAGCTTGTGGGGATCGAGAAATTTCACTTGAACCTTATTTAAACATTTCGAATTTAAAGTAAATGGGACAGTATTAAACAGCAGGATATGTAAATAACAAGGTTTCAAAAAGATTTACAAGGAGGGTTAACTCATTTGCCAGCAGAGGAAAGAGACATGAGACATGAAATTGAGGTCCCTTCTGCCCTCTCAGGTGGATGTAAAAGATCCCAGTGTACTATTTTGAAGAGTTTTCCCTGGTATCCTGACCAATATTTGTCCTTCAACCAACACCACTAAGATAGATTATCTGGTTATTATCTCATTGCTGTTTGGCTGCCATATTTCCTATATTACAACAGTGACTACAATTCAAAAATACTTCATTGAATATAAAGGGCTGAGGGATATACTGAGGTCATGAAAGGTGCTATATACATGCAAGTTCATCATTTTTTATATAAATGCAAGTTGGTGTTTTTATAACATTGTAATGAATAAGAGCTTTCTTAAACAGAAGTAATTATCTGACTCTGTGCTACCAGCGAGAAGTAATACCTACCAACAACTCAAATTGGGAACTCAGGCACGTGCTACACCTCAACTTCTGGTATTTGCTGCCAATAGCAGAGGCTCCCTCCTGGAAATGTGAAGTCAGAAGGTTACCTCTTAAACGAGCATAGACTCAGCATGTTTTCCTCTTTGCTTAGCATGGGTCCATAAGAGAAAGATTTATAGTTCTGAATGGTTATAGTTATGGATCAAGCATAAAATGGCACAGAATGCATGCAATCCAAAGAGACTTTTTATTGAGGAAAATAAAAATGCAAGAACTGCTTCTTTTAGTAAAAGGGGAAGTGTTATTATTCTAGCCACGGTCCCAGAGGACCATAGTCATCGCTTTCCATTACAGAGAGACAGTTGGTGATGTATAGTTTGAGGGTCACCACCCCTCAAGTGTGGGGTAAGGCGACGAGACAAACCTCCATGAACTATCACAGCTGGTAACCCACACTGTTGGCGACTTCCTGCATCACACGCTAGATGTGCTTGCTAATCAACACATTAACACATTAAAGGCAGCCTGGAAGTAGGCTTTGGGTAAGGAGGTTCCTTGTAGATATGGTGTCACAACATTTCACTCTAATGATTTAACAAATGACGAGATAAGACGGTTGGGAGAGAGTTGGATAGAGGGATTAGTTTTGGAATAAAAACAGCAAGTGCTGGAAATACACAGCAGGTCTAACAGCATCTGTGGAGAGAGAAACAGAGTTAACCTTTCAGTGCAGACCCGAAATGTTAACTCTGTTTTTCTCTTTCGACAGATGCGGCCAGACCTGTTGTGTATTTCCAGCACTTTTAGTTTTTGTTTCAGGTTTCCAGCATCTGCAGCATTTTGCTTTTATTTTAGGAATTTGTTTAGATTGCTTTTGGCAAAAGCCAACACAGTTGTTGAATAAAATAAAAGTTGTTGAATGTCCCCTTCTTTACTGTAAACCTCAGTCATTAACCAGAACTTTACTCTGCGGTACGATCATTGCCAAAAGTATGGTGGAGTAAATTCCACCCATTCGTTGGCATTAGGGCTGACCCTGCTCCTGGCGCTATCACAGCCTCGGATATGGAGTTTGCCAAGTTGAGGCAAAAAACTGCATGCTCCTGGAGGATTTAAAATGTCAATTCCCAGTGTAACTTTGGGGTGGGGGCAGAAGTTTGAACAAGAGCCCATTTTGTTAGCTTTCCAGAGGTCATTACACTTCCAAGATACTGTGCCAGATGTCATGGGCAACATTGAGTAAGTATGTCCTATTATGGACAGGTCTATCCAAATAACACATTAAAGAAAGAAAGACTTACATTTATATAACTTTTTTCATGGCCCCAGGGTGTCCAGAAACAATTTACAGCCAATGAAGTACTACTAAGCAGGCTTTTGTCTCACTTATGCAGCAGCTTTTGTGGGCAAAGATAACACTGATTTTGGAACCAATGTCAAACTTTTTTTTTACTTACTTTTCCTTTCTGTTTCTTCTCTCTCTCTCTGAATCCAGTCTGTCTTTCTCTCTCTTTATTTCTCTTTCTGTAGATGATTTGACTGTAATTCACTCTATTTCCTTTTCCATCATCGCACGTTTCTTTCTCAATCCTTAAATCTCATTGGTTAAGGAGATAGGCTGTTGGCCCCATCATTCACCAAGGTCCCTGATGCCCGATTGACCTTGCCACGCTGTTATCCGCTCACACTTCCAGCAACTTGCTGGGCAAAGAAATTTCAAGTTGAAGGGTGAAGGAAAAAACGGTTGAATAAAAGAGTGCATGCGGTATGCCCAGCTACAGCAAAAAATCTGTGACACTGCTTCCCAAAAATTCTCTCCTGAAGCAACAACACCTCTTTAATTGAGCAACCATATCACAGAAAAATAATACTGTGTAAGGAAACAGGGCCACGGTTCAGTTAATGTGTTGATTTCAAAGCTTCTTTGCAGAGGAATTTAAAACTTGATGGGTTCACATCAGATCAGTGAAGAAGTCTGTGTGAGTGTTCTCACTGTCAAATCCAGTACACAGCTCCAATGGTTGCCAGGATCCCAGTAATGTGCTTTGGGTTTCTAAATAGACCTCAGGGACAAATACAATCATTTTTTAAAAATCATAATAATGATTAAGAAATAATCTATTTCTATTCGGAAAATGGTTAGAGCCTTATGTTATAAAAAATGTTCAAAGCAAAGTGCCAAAAAATTTAATTGCTTTGCAAAGTTCCTTTGGGGGTAATTCTACAATATATACAGAAACATAGTCCAACAGTGACCTGCCAAATAATATGCTTATAACTTTGTTTCATTTGTTTTATGGTTCAATTGTACTTGTGCATCTCTTCAAAGTAGCAAAAGCAGCAGTAAAATTTTCAAACTTCAATTATTGAAGGGGAGTGGTATAGAGGGAGGGAAATGAAACTGCAGAGACTATAACCCACCTGGTGTGGAAAGGGCAAAGGTTATGAAAAAAGAATTCATACTTCATGCTCCATGACCAAAATTATTTAACTCGAAAATGTCAAGTAAATTAATGTATTATGTCATTTATTTGACAATTATCATACGTGCTACATATTGAGTACACTACCGCTTGTGAAATAAACATGCACTGTATGATGTACAACTTCCTTTTCCTGCTGGAGTCCAGCTGCAGTTATCCCTGTATCCTGGATGCTGTAAATTAGCCCTTTGTAGTCCAGGAGGATTCAATCAACCACAGGTGTGAGCCTGTGGAGACCGGACTGGGATTAGGTAGCAACATTTGATATAAGATCCAAAAAAGCATCAGTAATCTCCAGACCACATGCAGTTGGTCTTTGGAGAGAGCAAAGGAAAACCCTGATGAAATGTGGCAAAAACCAAGGAATGCAATTTTAAACATCGACATCTGCAAGAACGAAGAAACCAAGTCTTCATTTTACAATGGTGATGTCAATGAGAATTCAAGACAATGAAAGAAATGTGCCTGAATAACTTAAAAAAAACACTCCATCATGAACACATATGCAAAACCACCACAGCCATCCAGATTTCACACTTTATTTTTCCTATATACTTGGTTATTTTGTAGCTGAAAATTAAAAACTTTATTTCGAAAACCTGGCCCCAATATCTAGGGGGAGGTTGGAAGGGTATGGGTGAGGCCAAAAATGGCCGAAGTACCTGGCAAGGCCAGGGATGCGGAGGTCCCACTGAAGTTAATGGCAAGACCAAATTCAAGTTTTTTTTCCCCATTTCTCATCTGACAGCCAGTCAAATGGACAGCCTAACTGGTGGGCAGGAGGAAGCACCAGTGGTAAAAATCCACAACCAGGGACCCTTAGAGATGGTCCAGAACAATGGGAGGTTCAAGAGGCCCACAATTGGAAGGCCACAAAGGCCCATAATCGGGACACCTGGGGGGAAGGTCAGCGACTGGGGCAACTCCCGAGTTTCTTGACCCCTGGAAAACCAGCAGCAGTGAATTTTAACTCAGTCTCCCAATTGCACTGTAAAAGCCCAATTTAAATTGTTAATTAAGTGTCCCACTTCTGTACGGCAGAACGCTTGGACACCCCAATATCCAGCAGCATAACACAGCATTGGACATGTACGTGGTGGGCTGAGGGTGCATTCCTTGCATTTTATTTATTGAATCTGATCCTCTCACACCCATTGGGCTGGATATTAAGAACCCGCCACCGATCTCGGCTGTCCGTCCCCAGCAATGGTGTCAGCCGCCTGTGTGCAGGTGTTGGCGCCATTATTAAAGGGTAGCCAGCACTGCCACCTAATTTAAATTTTTAAACACATACCTGCAAAATTAAATAAATAAATTTCTTATGCCCCTTTCCAAACCCCAATAATGATTATATTAACTATTTGCCCTTGCACCCACCCCCCAAATCATTTACCTTTTACATCTGACCTTTCCCCGCAAACTGCACAAAATTTGAAGTTCAACCATTCCCACTATCCCCTACATGTGTATTTCAACCCATTTCACCCCCCCCACCACACTGAAAGTCCTACCTCCTCCCCCCTCCCCACCAGTGTCATGCCACTTTCCCTGGACAGGGAATTGAAGGCGAGGGAGTGCTGGCCGCCGTGCCAAAGATCACGGCAGGCCCTCAAGATTGGAGGTAAGTCTATGTAAATGCTCATTTTATTCATTTGAATATTTTAATTGAGGTCTCATTGCCCAGCGACGGGGGTCCGCCACAGAGCCTCACCGCCTCTGGGAGGATCAGGCCAGGCCCTCCCGGCGTTAAGGTCCGTGGCGGGCCTCATCCAGACCCATCTTCAGGCCTCCCCCGCCATAGATAATGGCGCTGGGAGGGTGTCGATTTTGGGGTGGTTAATATCAAGGCCCATACATCTAAACTAAACTGATCCACTTTTAGCAGCTTCTTGATGCAACAGTGGGGTTAATGCTCTGCACGGTGTAGTACTGGACCACACAGAGAAGGAAGGTCCCAGCTTTGATTCTTGATCTGTGTTGAGTTAGCTGATGTCAGCTGAGATGCATTGGAGACAGCACAATTTGTCTTAGTGCCTGTTACGCCAATGTGCTTTGTCGAACGATAATTTTCTTTAACCCACTGATTGGAGATCTGACTTTATTTATTTTTTTAAAAGACATTTAAAAAAGATGACTTTGCTAGCAGCTTAGAATGTTCACCTAATTTGTAACACGGTATTCTACATGCAAGGACTGTGAGGAGGGAAATGAAATGTCTGCTAATTCCCCAGCAGGAACCAAGGCCCAGGAAGCTTAAGGGAACTGTTTGTTCTGTTTCTTTTAGCAAGAAGAAATACTACTAACTGCTATGTTTGAATTGCTGAGTGACTGTCATGTGACAAGCTCCTCCCCATCTGTGGTTTTAAGCTAGTACTTTCTCTGCAGAGGAGAAGCAACTGGACTCTGACATGAGCAGACCCTAAGTGGGGTCCCTCTCTCTCTCTCTCTCCATTCCAGCTTGAAAATTTTCAAATCCTGCCTGTTGACTGACCACCTTTGCATACTCTGGCGGCAATCAGAAACCCCATTGGAGGAAATCATCTGCATCACTGTCTCCAAGAAGACCCACTGAACCAGTCATCTACCTCTTCAAACTAAAAACCTCAAGAGGACCAAACTTAGCTAGAAGCCAGCCGAATCACCAAATGGCACAGACTATACACCCCTTTTTTTTACTATGGACTTGAACTCAACCAATCTACCTTTCCCCACAATGTAACCTATTTGTGTGTATAAACCTCCAAAGTCTTGTTTCTTACTTTTATTAGTTCAGTTTAAGTATAATAAAATTAACCTCTTTATTAACGCAAGAAAACCTGTCCGATTGGTTCTTATTATGATCATAGCAAGTAAGTAATCATAAACCTACTGAATTGGCCAGTACATCCACTTTAAGAAAGAATTAAACCTGTTGTGACTAAATAAGGAGAGGTAAAAGAGGGAAGACCTTTGACCCCTCCTCCGTGACCATAACAGTACCCCTAAACTAAGAAGGAGAAAAATCAACCAGAGTTCCAATTCATATCTTTGCTGGAAACTACACAAGGTGAGGATAAGATCAGTCTCCACTACGATGGTTTCTAGGGTCAATAGCCTTCAAACATCCATTTTCTAAATTCACTGCAGCTTGCAAACATAGAAATAATTGCACAGAAGGCCATTCAGCCCACCCTGCTTGTGATGGTGCTGGCTATTCGACTAGAGCTACCTATTCTAATCCTTTTCCCCCGAATCTATTTATATTCTTCCTTTTCAAATGCTAATTCAATCACCTTTTTGCTGATGTTATACTCTGTGCCTTTCCACAATCCAAAGTATTCCACACTCCCATACAGAGCTGTGAAAAAATGTTTCCTAACTTTCCTCTTCACTCTTCCAGCGAAAATCCTGAGTCTATGGCCCGATATTTAGAGGAAAGTGGGGAGGGCGAAAACAGCCGGAGAATCTGGTAGAGCCAGGGTCACAGAAGCCTACTGAAATGAAAGGCAGGACCTTATTAACAATTTTTAGCTCAATTTCCTGCCCAGCAGCTGTACAAATGGCTGACTGGCAGGAGGGAACACTAGCGGCAGGAGGCCACAGTCAGGAATCCTTGAAGAAGGCAATTGGGAGAGATAGGAGAGGCGTTGCAATCGGGGGGTGGGGGGGGGGGGGGGGTGGGTGGTGGAGGGCAGGGGATGGGGAGGCTGATGATCGGGCCTGGGGGGAGTCCAAAGTCTTCCATGAGGGTCTAAGGGAGACTGCTGCTCCTCATGGCCTACAAGAGCACAAGAAATAGGAGAAGGAATATGGCTGATCAAGCCTGATCCACCATTCAAAATGATCATGGATGATCTGTGGATTCAACTCCACTTTCCGACCCACTCACCATACCCCTTGATTCCCTGAAAGACCAAAAATGTGTCTACCTCAGCCTTAAATGTTTTCAACGATGGACCATTCATAACCCTCTGGGGTAGAGAAATCCAAAGATTTACAAACCTTTGAGTGAAGTTATTTCTCCTCATCTCAATCCTAAAGGACCGGCCCCTTATCCTGAGACTGTGTCCCCCTGTTTTAGATTCCCCGATCAGTGGAAATAATCTCTCAGTGTCTACCCTATCCAGCAACTTTAGTTCTTATATGTTTCAATGAGATCGCCTCTCATTCTTCTAAACTCCAGAGGATACAGGCTCAATTTACCTAAGGTCAGAAGTGGGGATGTTCGCTGATGATTGCACAATGTTCAGCACCATTCATGACTCCTCAGATACTGAAGCAATCCGTGTAGAAATGCAGCAAGACCTGGACAATATCCAGGCTTGGGCTGATAAGCGGCAAGTAACATTCACGCCACACAAGTGCCAGACAATGACCATCTCCAATAAGAAAGAATCTAACCATCTCCCCTTGATATTCAATGGCATTATGATTGCTGAATCCCCTACTATCAACATCCTGAGGGTTACCATGGACCAGAAACTGAACTGGGGCAGCTTTATAAATACCATGGCTACAAGAGCAGTCAGAGGCTAGGAATCCTGAGGGGTGTAACTCATCTTCTGACTCCCCAAATCCTGTCCACCATCTACAAGGCACAAGTCAGGAGTGTGATGGAATACTCTCCACTTGCCTGGATAGGTGCAGCTCCAACAACACTCAAGAAGCTCAACACCATCCAGAACAAAGTAGTCCGCTTGATTGGTACCCTATCCACAAACATTCACTCCCTCCACAACCGACGCATAGTGGCAGTGATGTGTACCATCTACAAGATGCACTGCAGCAATGCACCAAGGCTCACTTGATAGCACCTTGAAAACTGGCGGCCTCTACCAACTAAAAGGACAAGGGCAGCAAGGGGTACCTTTGGTATTAAAGGAAGGGATCAGTGTAGTTGTGAGTAATAATATAGGTGTAATAGATCATGATGTAGAATCAGTTTGGGTGGAAATAAGGAATAGCAAGGGAATTAAATCATAGGTGCGGTGGGGGGGGGTCTATAGGCCCCCGAGGAGTTGCCTCTCTGTAGGACAAAGTATTAATCAGGAAATAATGGAGGCGTGTAAGAAGGGCACTGCAATTATCATGGGTGATTTTAATCTGCATATAGACTGGACAAATCAAATTGGCAAGGGTAACATGGAAGACGAATTTGTAGAGTGCATCAGGGATTGTTTCTTCGAACAACACATTGCCGAACCTACGCGGGAGCAGGCTATTTTAGATTTGGTAATGTGTAATGAGGTAGGATTAAGAAGAGATCTTATAGTTAAGGATCCTCCAGGGGAAAGCGATTATAACCTGGTAGAATTTCAAATTCAGTTTGAGGGTGAGCAACTTGGGTCTCAAACCAGTGTCTTCAACTTAAACAAGGGCAATTATAGAGGTATGAAGAAAGAGATGTCTAAAGTGGGCTGGGAAAATAGACTAAAGAGAAAGTAAGTAGATGAGCAGTGGCAGACATTTAAACAGACATTTCATAACACTCAGCAAACATTCAGAAGGAAGGACTCGGTGAGAACGATGAACCACCCGTGGATAACAAAGGAAGTTAAGGAGAGTATCAAATCAAAAACAAAGGTGTACAAAGCGGCAAAAGCTGTTGGTAGGCCAGAGGATTGGGAATTTTTTAGAAACCAGCAGCAGATGACTAAAAAACTAATAAAGAGGGAGAAAATTGATTATGAGAGTAAATTGGCAAAAATTATAAAAACAAACAAGTAAGAGCTTCTATGAGTATATAAAAAGGAAGAGAGTAGCTAAAGTAAGTGTGGGACTCTTAGAGGATGAGAGTGGGGAATTAATAACAGGGAACAGGGAAATGGCAGATAATTTGAACCAATATTTTGCATCGGTCTTCACTGTGGAGGACACTATAAACATCCCAACACTAAAAGATGAGCAAAGTATAAATAGGAGGGAAGAACTTGTAACAATCTCTATCACGAGGGAAAAGGTGCTTGACAAACTGATGGGACTAAAGACAGACATGTCGCCAGGACCTGATGGCCTGCATCCAAGGGTTTTAAAAGAAGTGGCTGCAAAGATAGTGGAGACCAAAACTCACTGGATTGGAAAACCACTAATGTGACGCCTCTATTCAAGAAAGGAGGGAGACAGAAAGCAGGAAACTGTAGACCAGTTAGCTTAACATCTGTCATTGGAAAAATGCTTGAGTCCATTATTAAGGAAGAACTAGCAGGACATTTAAAAAAAATATAATGCAATTAAACAGAGTCAATGGATTTATGAAAAGGAAATCATGATTGACAAATTTGTTATTGTTCTTTGAGGATATAACAAGCAGAGTGGATAAAGGGGAACCAGTAGATGTTGTGTATTTGGATTTTCAGAAGGCGTTCGATAAGGTGCCACATAAAAGTTTATTGCACAAAATAAGAGCTCAGGGTATTGGGAGTAATGTGTTGGCATGGATTGAGGATTGGCTCACACACAGAAGGCAGAGAGTTGGGATTAATGGGTCTTTTTCAGGTTGGAAAGCCATAACTAGTGGGGTGCCACAAGGATCAGACCTTGGGCCTCAACTATTTACTATCTATATTAATGACTTGGAGGAAGGGACAGAGTGTAGTGTATCCAAATTTGCTGATGATACAAAAATAGGTGGGAAGGCATGTTGTGATGAGGACACAAAGAATCTGCAAAGGGATATAGATAGGTTAAGTGAGTGGGCAAAAACTTGGCAGATGGTGTTCAATATGGGAAAGTGTGAGGTTATCCACTTTGGTAGGAAGAATAAAAAGGCAGATTATTATTTAGATGGAGAAAGACTACAAAATACTGCAGTACAGAGGGATCTGGGTGTTTTTGTACATGAAACACAAAATATTAGCATGCAGGTGCAGCAATTAATTAGGAAGGCAAATGGAATTTTGGCCTTTATTGCTAGGGGGTTAGAGTTTAAAAATAGGGAAGACTTGTTCCAACTGTACAGGGTGTTGGTGAGGCCGCTGCTGGAGTACTGCGTACAGTTTTGGTCCCTGTATTTAAGGAAGGATATACTAGCATTGGAGGCAGTTCAGAAAAGGTTCACCAGGCTGATTCCTGGGATGAAGGGGTTGTCTTAGCAAGAACAGCCAAACAGGTTAGGCCTTTATTCATTGGAGTTTAGAAGAATGAGAGGTGATCTTATTGAAACATATAAGATTCTAAGGGGGCTTGACAGGGTAGATGTTGAGAATATGTTTCACTGGTGGAGATATCTTGAACTTAGGGGACATAGTTACAGAATAAGGGGTCACACATTTAAAAGTGAGATGCGAAGGAATTTCTTCTCTTAGAGAGTGGTGAATCTCTGGAATTCTCTACCTCAGAGAGTTGTGGAGGTTAGGTCACTAAATGTATTTAAGGAGGAGGCAGATAGATTTTTGAAATCTCGGGGCGTTGAAGGTTATGCGGAGCAGGCCCAAAAGAGGAGTTGAGGCCTGGGACAGATCAGCCATGATCTTATTGAATGGTAGGGTAGGCTTGAGGAGCTGAATGGCCTACTCCTGCTCCAATTTTTAATGTGCTTCTTATGTTCTTAAATGCATGGGAACACCACCATCTGCAAGTTTCCCTCAAAGCCACACACATTCCTGACTTGGAACTATAATCGCCGTTTCTTCACTGTCGCTGGGTCAAAATCCTGGAACTCCCTTCCTAACAGCACTGTGGGTGTGCCTACCCCACATGGACTGCAGCGGTTCAAGAAGGCAGCTCACCACCACCTCCTCAAGGGCAATTATGGATGGGCAATAAGTGCTGTCCTTGCCAGTGACGCCCACATCCCATGAATGAATTTAAAAAAATCTCTCATCATTGGACAACCCCCTCATCCCAGGCACTAATCTAGTGAACCTTCGCTGCACTGTCTCCAATGCAAGTATATCCTTTCTTAAAAGTGGAGACCAAAACTGCCTACAGTACTCCAGATGTGGTCTTGCCAAAACCCTGTACAATTGTAACAATACATCCTTATTCCTGTATTCCAATCCCCTTGTAATAAAGGCCAACATGCCATTTGCCTTCCTATTTGATTGTTGTACCTGTATGTTAACTTGCTGCATTCCTTGTACAAGCACACCCAAGTCTCTTTGAACATCGACACTTACAAGTTGAAAATCTTTTAAAAAATATTCTGGTTTTCTGTTGTTACGTCCAAAGTGGATAACTTCACACTTCCCTGCGATGTACTCCATCTGCTATCTTGTTTCCCACTCACTTAACCTGTATCTATCTCTTTGCAGCCTCTCTGTGTCCTCCCCACAGCTTACCTTTCCACCTTTGTATTATCAGCAAACTTGGATACATTACTCTCTGTCTCTTCATCTGAGTCATTAATATAGGTTGTAAATAGCTGTAGCCCCAGCACTTATCCACTATTTACTGCCTGCCAACGTGAAAATGCCCTGTTTATGCCCACTCATTGTTTCCTGTCTGTTTACCAATCATCTATCCACGCTAATATATTACCTGCAAATCCATGAGCCCTTATCTTGCCAATTAACCATTATTGTGGCACCTTATCAAATGCCTTTTGGAAATTCAAGTATCCGACATCTATTGGTTCCCCTTTATCTACTCTACTGGTTACATCCTCAAACAATGCTAATAAATCTGTCAAACGGGATTTCCCTTTAATAAAACCATGTTGACTTGCTCTAATCATACTGTACTTTTCTTCATACTGTAATCATACATACTAATAAAAATGCCAACTTTAAGGGCATTTAAGTGGTCATTGGATAGACATATGGATGAAAATGGAATAGTGTAGGTCAGATGGTTTCACAGGTCGGCGCAACATCGAGGGCCGAAGGGCCTATACTGCGCTGTAATGTTCTAATTCTAATTTTGTAAGTGCATTGGTAAGACTTGCTTAATAATAGATTCCAGTGTTTTCCCAATGACTGATGTGAGGCTAACTGGCCTATAGTTCCCTGTTCTCTCTTCCTTTCTTGAAAAGCAGTATAACATTTACCAACTTCCAATCTGATGGGACCGTTTTGGAAAATCATAGCTAGCTCATCCACTATATCTGCAGCTATCTCTTTTAGAACCCTAGAATGTAGGCCATCAGGCCTTGGAGATTTGTCAGAATTTAGTGCCTTAAGTTTCACCAATACTTTTTCTCTGCTGATATTAATTTCCTTAATTTCCTCACTCTTTTTAGCCCCTAGGTTACTGCCTATTTCTGGTATGGAACTTGTGTCTTCTACTGTGAAGACGGACATTTCTTCATTCACCATGATAATTTTTCCTGCCTCTGCTTCCACAGGATCAACGTTTACTTTAGCTACTCTCTTCCTTTTGATATACCTATAAAAACTCTTACAATCTGTTTTTTATGTTAGTGGCTAGTTTACTCTCATTCTATTTTTTCCTTTTTTATCAACTTTTTGGTGGCCCTTTGCTGGTTTCTTAAACACTCCCACTCCTCAGACTTGCAACTCTTTTTTGCAACATTGTAAGCTTTTTCTTTTAATCTAATACTATCCATAACTTCCTGAGTGAGCCACGGATGAATCTTTCTTGCTGAGTTTTTGCTTTTCAAAGGAATGTATTTCTGTTGAACATTTTGAATTGTTTCTTCAAAGGTTTCCCACTGTTCAATTACTGCCATACAAGGAGCTCTGAAACTGCCATGTACCTTGTGGACCCAGCAGCTTCTGTCTCCCTTTCGCTGCTGTATTTCCCAATGCTGAGAAACCCACAGAGAAACAGTCAATTTGAAAAAGGGCTCCAAATTTCACCAAGGGAGCATGATTGAAATTTATTAATGAAGTTTCACGCAGACGCCACAGAAAAGGCAGTGGGCGTGTGTGGGCATGTTGGGGTCGCATTCCCTTATTTAACTCTGTTTCACCCACCCTGACCCTTGCCTGTCAGATTGGGGAGGGATAGGGTTAGCATTGAAGCAAATCTACAATTGCCCAATATGTGCCGTGGTGAACAAGAGTCCATGCCAAGAGCATACATTTGGGAATTCTGGCCCTTATGCATCTTGTTAGCAATCAGTGGAAACAATCTTTCACTACCAGTAAAGGAAAAGTAATATAAAAGAGCCACTTGGGCCAGGTACTGGAGGGCTGCCATGCTGGAGAATCTGTACTCCTGTGTGAGTCACCACTGTCAGGAGAAATAAAGGGAGAGAATTAACAGAAAACATTCAATTGAGCAGACTGTCAACGTGCTGAGAGTCCAGTTGCCAGAAAAGAAAGACTTGCATTTATATAGTGCCTTTCATGACCACAGGACATCCCAAAGTGCTTCACAGCCAATGAAGTACTTTTGAAGTGTAGTCACTGTTATAAAGTAGGAAGTGCAGCAGCCAATTTGCACACAGCAAGTTCCCACAAACAGCAATGTGATAATGAATAGATAATCTCTATTTTTGTGATGTTGATTGAGGGATAAATATCGGACAGGACACTAGGGATAACCTCCCTGCTCTTCTTCGAAATAGTGCCATTGGATATTTTAAATCCACCTCAGAGAGCAGACAGGGCCTTGTTTATCATCCTATCTGAAAGACGGTACTTTTGGCAGTGCAGCACTCCCTCAATACTGCACTGACGTGTCACCCTAGATATTTATGCTCAGTTCCTGGAAAAATAAGAGAATTTTTAAATTTACTTTCCGTAACAAATATTTCACTTGTTTGTGAGGTATAACAAAATTCTCAATGTCACATATTTGGTCTTCTGAATGAACCTGCAATATCATCAGATCATATTTTACAGACCTGTTCTACTACAGTTTGCAGAAATGCATAATGGTTTAGGCTTTGCCACAATGCAAAATGTGAAGTGTGATTTGGGAGCAAAGCTGCCTAAAATCTAGTCAGAGTAAGTGATTTGGAAGCTTACCCTATGGTTCAGTGACTTAATGCAATTTGCAGCTTGGTCATGTGGACCAGGAAGGCCCCAGATTTGATTCTCTGTCTGGGTTTAGTTTGTTGATCTCAATGGGGCACTAGAATTGGCCTGACAATGGATTAGGGCAGGTGTCTCTGAAGGACCCTTGCAGCTGCTAGTGGTTTGTCTTCACTATACAAAAACCTGTCACCTGCTGTAATTCTGCTGGCAGAGCAGACCAATTGTAATTTTGCCACTGTGGTCTTAAAGGGACAGGCTTGATTAAGCACAACTCCACTTTTGAATAGACAGCTTCCTTCAAGACTATGATTATGTCTATGAGAATGGGCTCTGAACACCTCCTCACGCCTCCTTACGCATCCTGTTATATAATAATACATTGTGCATTACCTGTTTTAATATTCCTGTCATAATAAAATGGCATCCCTTCCAATTTGTTATGCCAAGATTAGGAGGTAATTATGGCATTATGTGATAGCATAAAATGGGTGATAATCATCAGGCTGTTTTACAACTCTCCCAATTTTTATTTCTATTGTTTCAAAAAGTGTGGTACCACCTACAGATCTGTCAGAGTGACTGGATAACTGCATAACTCAACCAGTACAAAATGGAGTTTTAAAATGAAAGTAAGAGATTTCTAGTGATGTCATGGCACACATAAAAAGGTGAAGAAATATCTTAGGGACTAGCCATTGATTTTTGGAATAAATCTTCCCCACAGAGCCAGTGGAACGAACAGGACATCCAGGTGAGTGCCCAAACAAAATAGGGTTACAATACTTTAAAATAAAAATGGAAACTGTGCATCCCATCTTCTAGCTACTAGTCCCAGGATAAACCTAGAGCCTTAACAGTGACAACCTCGGTACCTCTGTTCTAGCCTTCCATCCAATTTCACTAAAAACATGGTCCTTTCCCTTTGATATTTGCTGTCTGCAAGTAAGAACATACTCTCCAGCTCCAATAACACCAGCAACAACTTGTATTGATATGGGAGCTTTAACATAATAAAATGTCCCAAGGCACTTCACAGGAATGTTATAAAGCAAAATTTGACAGTCACATAAAGAGATATTTGGGCAGATGACAAAAAGCTTGGTAAAGATGCAGATTTTAAGGACTGTCTTAAAGGAGGAAAGTGAGTTAGAGAGACAGGGCAGTGGTCACTGAGCACAGGAATGACAGTGAACAGGATTTGATACAAGTTAGGACATGGGCAGCAGAGACTTGAATTATCTCAAGTTTACGGAAGGTAGAATTGGAGAGGCTGGACAGGCGTGTGTTGGCATGGTCAAGACTGGAGGTAACAAAGGCATGGATGTGGGCTCTGCAGCAGCTGAGCTGAGACAGGGCAGAGGTGTTATGAAGGTGGAAATGGGCAGTCTTAGTGACAGTGCAGATATGCAGTTGACAGCTCATCTCGGGGTCAAATCAAAGTGACTCCTGACAACACAGAGCATGCTCAGACTGATCCTGGACGTCATCAATGTGTGCAAACATCTGTCAGCCTGCCAGTATGAATGAACACATGCGCACACGTGACGTCACCACGCCATGATGTTCTCACCCCTCAGTAACTGTCTCCATTCACCTGTCTCCATTCAACAGAACAGCACCCTGTTCCCTCCCACCATCCCTGCTTCAATCACTGCTTCACCCCGTTCGATCCCCACCGCGCCGCTGTCTTCCCTCAGCCACTTGCTCCGCCCGCCTGTTTCTCCATCCCCCCCCCCACTTCCCCCCAGCTACTCGCTCATACCCTCGACGCTTTCTCCCTCCCTCTCCTCCCTATCGGCCATGTGCCCCCTAAGCTGCTCACTCCAGACCTTGCCACTGCTCCCTCCCACTCACCTGGGTGATCGTTCCCTGTTCCTCTCTTCCCCCTGCCCCGCTCTCCCCCTCCCTCCAGCTGCACTCCTATGTCACCCCGTCACCACTCGCGGCCTCCTTTGCTTCTTCGGATGGCGCGACGGAGAACGATCGAACATGAGAGCAAGTGGCCAAGAGGAGGGAAGTGGCGCAGCCTGGAGCTAATGGCTGGAGGGGCGGGGTGGAGAAGCGGGGAGCGAGCAGCCAGAGAGCAGGGTGGGGGAAGCGGGAGGCGAGCGGCCAGAGGTGGAGGGAGTGGCGAGGCCAGAGTGAGTGGCTATGGGAAGGCAACGGGGAGCCAATGGCGAGAAGACGGGCACTGGCGGGAGCGGAAAACATAAGCACAATGGCAGGAGGGAGCGGGGGACTGTTGGGGGTGGGATGGAGGCGGCGATCGCAGCCACTGAGGGCATTTTCGGGTTGAATTTGTTTTTTGTGATAAATTGAGTAGCACCATCTTTAATGTTGGCAGCTGCCTGAGACGCGCAGAAAGTGATGTTTCAGTGGAAGAGGTTGCATTTGCGTATCTGCTACTACTGTGCCATCTAGTGGTTGCATTGGCAGCAAATGTAGCTGGGTCAAATATGACGTCAAGTTTACGAACAGTCTGGTTCAGTCTCAGACAGTTGCCAGGGAGAGGAATAGAGTCGTTGGTCAGGGAGCGAAGTTTGTAGCGAGGATCAAAGACAGTGGCTTCTGTCTTCAAATATTTAATTGGGGGAAATTTCTGCTCATCCAGTACTGAATGTCGGACAAGTGGTCTGACAATTCAGAAACAGTGGAGAGGTCGAGAGAGGTAGTGGTGAGGAAGAACTGGGTGTCTCAGAACCTGATGTATTTTCAGTTGGTGTCACCGAAAGGCAGCATGTAGATAAGAAATAGGAGGGGGATCCTTGGGGGTAACAGAGGTAGTTGTGTGGGAGCAAAAAGAGAAACCATCAATGGCAATTCCCTGGCTGTGATTAGATAGATAAGAATGGAACTAGTCCCACCCAGCTAGACAACAGTGGAGAGGCATTGGAAGAGGATGATATGGTCACCCATCCAGGCCCAGATCCCCCACAGAGTATATAAAGCAAGAAGTGCTCAACTTTAAAAGTTCAGCACTGACAGAAAGAAAGAAGGGAGGACTAGCATTTTATATAGTGTCGTCCATGACATCAGGACATCCCAAAGCACTTGACAGCCAATGAAGTACTTTTTGAAATGTAGTCACTGTTATAATGTAGGAAAAGCAGCAGATTTGTGCTCAGCAAACTGCCAGAAACAGCAATGAAACAATGACAAGGTAATCTGTCTTAGTGAGGGGTAAATGTTGGATCAGACACCGGGAAGAATTCCCTTTTTCTTTAAAATAGTACCATGGAAACTTTACACTCGCCTGAGAGGGCATACTGGGATTCGGTTTAACGTCTCATCCAAAAGATGGAAAACAGCTTATCCTCCATTTGGGGGACAGGGGAGATGGTGGCAAGTGGTAATGTCTCTGAACTAGTAATCCAGAGGCCCAGGCTAATGTTGTGGGGACACAGGTTCAAATCCCACCATGGCAGCTGGTGGAATTTAAATTCAACTAATTAATAAGAAAATACAATCAATTACTGGAATTGAAAGCTAGTCTCAGTAATGATGCCATGAAACTATTAACAATTGTTGTAAAACCCCATGTGGTTCAATAATGTCCTTTAGGGAAGGAAACCTGCTGTCCTTACCTGATCTGGCCTACATGTGACTCCGTATTTGGGACTTTTCGACAGGCAGTCTTGATCAGATATTGGGATATATGAAACAAATTATGGACCAAGTCTGACCATTTCCATTACAGGCACCATGAATGATAATTGTGACCTCCTACCTAAGATCTTCTTGGCATTTCTTCGTGGATGAAGAGTTTGAGAAGGTTGTGGTCATCGGTTGCAGGCCCGCTGGTGGCTAGTCAGGCCTATCTCTGACCGGTAGATTCTCCCACAGCAGGTACAAGGGAAGGTGTAGTCGCTGCTGGGGAAATTGGATCTATCCTTCTCCTCCTTTTCTCTTTCATGCTGGTTCTTCACTCTGTCTCAAAGGTGTCTGTAGCCCTCCTGATGTAGCATTTCCAGGCATCACGATCTATGGCCTGCGCTTCCCACTGACGATGGTTGATGTGGCACACAGAGAGGGACTTCTTCAGGGAGTCCTTGAAATGTTTGCATGGGGCCCCTCTGTTCCTTTTACCCATGGTCAGCTCTCCATATAACACAATCTTGGGGAGGCATCTGTTGTCCATCCAGGCAATGTGACCCACCCAACGCAGTTGGCTTTGCAGGAGGATGGCCTCGATGCTGGTGATGTTGGTTGTTTCCAGGACTTCAATATTTGTGATGCAGTCCTGCCAGTGGATCTAGAGGATGCTGTGGAGGCAGCGCTGATGGAAGCGCTCCAGAAGGCATACATGACGGCAGTATAGGACCCATGACTTAGCGCCATACAGAAGGGTGATGAGAACTATGGCTTTGTATACTTTGAGTTTGGTCTGTGCTCTGAGGCTGTGGTTGCTCCACACACCTTGTAGAGTCTGCCGAATGTGCTGTTTGCTTTTGAGAGCTATTGTACAAAAACAAAGGAGAAAAATCAGACTGCTCCTACCTAAGATATATAACAGCAAATGACCGCATTAACACCATTTTTCCAGGATCTCCATATTCTACTGCCAAAGTTCCTGCGGACGAGTGGGAAAATTCCCATGAAATTTAGCCTCCAAGATTCAAAAGCCTGGATTTTCTACTCCCACCATTTGTTGTAGTAAATGAGATTGAATTCCATTCTGCCAGAACTCTGCACTCTCTAACACCTGTCCCGTTTTAAAATGTTATTTCTCTTAGCCAGTGGAAGCACTGATCCATTTTTGAGTTGTTCCATGTAAACGAAAATGGTAATGACATGGTTGCAATATACATCCCATTTTCCATCATTTCCATGCTTATGCAAGGTTGAGTTCTTGCTTGTATAAACAAGGTATCTCGGGTTGCTAAGTGCTGTAAAAAGGCACTAGTGAGTTTAAAGAATCCAGCTGCCATCTTTGTAGATTTCCAGAAATCTCAGGGTCATTCTCGCACAACAACACCTGATAAGACCTCCACACCAGAACATACAGGCAGAGAGGCACACTAGCTCCCAGGTGTAATGCTTTAACACTTGCAAAGTCTGCACTTTACAAAGGTCCACTGTGTTAGGTCCACCTGCTGCAACCTGACTTATAGCCTACCTTCACCATAGGCACGTACTGTCAATGGCTCTTAATGCCTCAACCACCCTGAACATTTATTCAACTGGATCATTCCAAGCTGCCACTGAGATCACTAACATTCACCAGTCGTACGGACTCATATGCCTGCTCCCTAATAGCCAGAAAATCCTAAATAAAATCCTAGCTTTGATAGCTCCTAACCAAATCAACCAGATCAAACAGACTTTTTTCTATGGGGCATCAGCCAATCGGCAACACCAGATGGCTTTTTAATGTGGCTTACCACTGTTAAAACATCAATAATCTGGCATTGCTGCTCATTCAAGTCGTGGAGAAGGCTTTCATCAGGTGGAATGGGATTCCCATCCCTATGCTTAAGAGGAAGGCCTTTATGGAGGCATTGAGAAATTATGAAATTCCACAGCATACACTAATAGTCACATTTCTCCTGGGAAAGCATCAATCAGTCTGGGTCCCTTTCCCGGTGGTCCATATAGCAGTGTCCTTAAAACATATTCAGCTGGCCTCAGACACCGGAAACATCAGAGGAATGTATGATGGCATGAAGAGAGCTCTTGGGCCAACCATCAAGAAGATCGCCCCCCTCAAATCTAAATCAGGGGATATAATCACTGACCAACGCAAACAAATGGACCGCTGGGTTGAGCACTACCGAGAACTGTACTCCAGGGAGAATGCTGTCACTGAGACTGCCCTCAATGCAGCCCAGCCTCTACCAGTCATGGATGAGCTGGACATACAGCCAACCAAATCGGAACTCAGTGATGCCATTGATTCTCTAGCCAGCGGAAAAGCCCCTGGGAAGGACAGCATTATCCCTGAAATAATCAAGAGTGCCAAGCCTGCTATACTCTCAGCACTCCATGAACTGCTTTACCTGTGCTGGGACGAGGGAGCAGTACCACAGGACATGCGCGATGCCAATATCATCACCCTCTATAAAAACAAAGGTGACCGCGGTGACTGCAACAACGACCGTGGAATCTCCCTGCTCAGCATAGTGGGGAAAGTCTTTCCTCGAGTCGCGCTGAACAGGCTCCAGAAGCTGGCCGAGCACATCTACCCTGAGGCACAGTGTGGCTTTCATGCAGAGAGATCAACCGTTGACATGCTGTTCTCCCTTCGTCAGATACAGGAGAAATGCCGCGAACAACAGATGCCCCTCAACATTGCTTTCATTGATCTCACCAAAGCCTTTGACCTCGTCAGCAGACGTGGTCTCTTCAGACTACTGGAAAAGATCGGATGTCCACCAAAGCTACTAAGTATCATCACCTCATTCCATGACAATATGAAAGGCACAATTCAACATGGTGGCTCCTCATCAGAGCCCTTTCCTATCCTGAGTGGCGTGAAACAGGGCTGTGTTCTCACACCCACACTTTTTGGGATTTTCTTCTCCCTGCTACTTTTACATGCGTTCAAGTCCTCTGAAGAAGGAATTTTCCTCCACACAAGATCAGGGGGCAGGTTGTTCAACCTTGCCCGTCTAAGAGCAAAGTCCAAAGTACGGAAAGTCCTCATCAGGGAACTCCTCTTTGCTGACGATGCTGCTTTAACATCTCACACTGAAGAGTGCCTGCAGAGTCTCATCGACAGGTTTGCGGCTGCCTGCAATGAATTTGGCTTAACCATCAGCCTCAAGAAAACGAACCTCATGGGGCAGGACGTAAGAAATGCTCCATCCATCAATATTGGCGACCACGCTCTGGAAGTGGTTCAAGAGTTCACCTACCTAGGCTCAACTATCACCAGTAACCTGTCTCTAGATGCAGAAATCAACAAGCGCATGGGTAAGGCTTCCACTGCTATGTCCAGACTGGCCAAGAGAGTGTGGGAAAATGGCGCACTGACACGGAAAACAAAAGTCCGAGTGTATCAGGCCTGTGTCCTCAGTACCTTGCTCTATGGCAGCGAGGCCTGGACAACGTATGTCAGCCAAGAGCGACGTCTCAATTCATTCCATCTTCGCTGCCTCCGGAGAATACTTGGCATCAGGTGGCCGGACTGTATCTCCAACACAGAAGTCCTCGAGGCGGCCAACATCCCCAGCTTGTACACACTACTGAGTCAGCGGCGCTTGAGATGGCTTGGCCATGTGAGCCGCATGGAAGATGGCAGGATCCCCAAAGACACATTGTACAGCGAGCTCGCCACTGGTATCAGACCCACCGGCCGTCCACGTCTCCACTTTAAAGACATCTGCAAACGCGACATGAAATCCTGTGACATTGATCACAAGTCGTGGGAGTCAATTGCCAGCGTTCGCCAGAGCTGGCGGACAGCCATAAAGACAGGGCTAAAATGTGGCGAGTCGAAGAGACTTAGTAGTTGGCAGGAAAAAAGACAGAGGCGCAAGGGGAGAGCCAACTGTGCAACAGCCCCGACAAACAAATTTCTCTGCAGCACCTGTGGAAGAGCCTGTCACTCTAGAATTGGCCTTTATAACCACTCCAGGCGCTGCTTCACAAACCACTGACCACCTCCAGGCATGTATCCATTGTCTCTCGAGATAAGCAGGCCCAAAAGAAAGAAAGAAAACAAGGGCTCAAAGTATCCTTCAGAAGGAGAAACTGGCTGATGTCAATGAGAATACATGACCATTCACTTCTCTGACCCCCTCCCCACCACCACCAGCTACATCAGAAAGAGCACCCCAACTCAAAAATATCCTGAAAAAGAGTTGGTTAGCCCTTGTATAATCCTGCCCAGCAATACTGTGTCCCCATCTGTTGTGAAGTGTGTTCAACTGCTGAACAAACATCCACAGCTATGGCATCAATGTACCCTCTGGTAAGATAATACATACATACAATCATTGTATGAAAACTATGCACAATTTTCCTAATTTGTAAGAAAATGTTATATTTATAACTTAACTCATTTTAAATATTTGTTGATTTCAATTTATAACCAGTTTGCATTGACTGGATGCATGAAATGAAAATATTTTGTTTTAAATAAAGTTTAAAATCTATTTTCCTTTTAGTCAGCAGCTGTGGGAGCCATTAGTCTCTCCTGACATTAAAATCTTACTGGAGTTCAGATGCTGTGGAACAAAGCTCTGTTCATGCTTAATTGCACACATGCACAGATCTCTGTTTTCCATGGGCGGATAATGATGGGGAGCCAGCAGTATAGCTTGGGTCTACGTACCTGCGCTGCTCTCAGCAAGTCTGAGTTTCAAAGTAAAACCTGGAGAACAACATGACTTTTGCTTATTTCTCAGACATTTGATTAAACTTTGACATTTAATTGTTTAGCCACAGGAATTCTACTTATGAACATCACTGAGGGATCAAATAGCAGATTATATGGATGGAGCATTTATCAAAGCCCACATTTGTCTTTCAAGTTTGTAAACAATGTCAAGGAGATTGCCAAAAAAAAATACATCAATGGATAACAGCAAAAATTAAAGCAGCGAAGTTTGCTTTTAATCAAAGTACAGTATTTTACAAGCTGCTGTTTTCAGAATTTACATTATGGTTTGGGCTAACCTCCTTGTCCATTTGCTTAAGTAAGCAAAGGTTGGACAGAATCCAGTTGCCTGAATTGTTCTTTTAATAGCCAGGCAACTAGGCAATGATTTATATTGAGAAGAAGCCCTGAAGGGGCCCATCATATAGTGATGGAAAACATTTTTGGCGTGACCATCTGTTGCCTGGCCTTTCCAGTCTGCTTCTTATTACTGAGTAAAAATATCAAGACAGTTCGAAACAAGGAATCAGTACGACTAAATCATACTTTTAGACAAGTAATGATGTATTTTTTAATATCAGCATTTGTATCAATGTACTGAGACACATCATGTAGTTTTTGCTTGATATATTTAGAAATAGCCCAAACTTATTAAAAGGGCCAATGAACCATGGGGTTAATTTACACTTTAAAACATTTCATCGCCAGAAAAAAGGTTATGTTTATTCTAGTACCACCTGCTGCTTGTGCCTGACTTGCTTGCAGATCTCCTTCAAATCCAGTCATAGAGGGATGTGTGTGTGACCAAAAGATGACTTGGTCCTGCTTCTCCTCCAGCTGGTGATGTGATAGGGACCCAATTCTGGGACTCTCATTGTTGTGAGATCCTGATTGTAATTTGGAAGTCTGAACGACTGCATTGAGTGCTGAACACACATTGCCCATTTGTACTAGACAGTGAGTGGCTAACCAGGGGTCTTTAAATGCAGTCACACTACAAATGGACCCTAAACATTTTTAGCTTTTATTATT
This sequence comes from Heterodontus francisci, assembly GCF_036365525.1. Taxonomy (NCBI): domain Eukaryota; kingdom Metazoa; phylum Chordata; class Chondrichthyes; order Heterodontiformes; family Heterodontidae; genus Heterodontus; species Heterodontus francisci. Next base: position 79,374,746 of record NC_090373.1, read on the forward strand.
AAGGGGTCAGGAAGAGCAGGATTCCTTCTCCTGGCTCCACAAAAATCTTTAGGCCCCACAATACCCAATACTTGCCTACCAGGGCTCATCAGGCCTGGGATGGTTTCTCCCATTCATTTCCTGTTTGGGTCAAAAGTTGAAGATTACATTTGTGATGTTGAAGTATTAGTAGTGATCCAAATGTGCATAAGACAGACAACTTACTTTTGGCAGACAGCAGGACAATGGCAAATGGACACAATTAAAGTCACACATTCAAGGAATTGAGAGCACAGAACTGCAATCCAACATGAATTCTAGAGTGATACTATAGAGACCCACAATGAGTGGTGTGAGAGATAGACTGGGAGAAAGAAATGTAAACAGTACCCACAGAGACACAGCTCACGATGGATTGGCATTAGTTCAGCTTGTCAAAGTAGTTTAAATACCAATATGTAAAATATGATTCTGTATATTTGACCATTTCCACAGCAGGTGTCACAGACATAAGGAATGTTTATTTTTCCAACAGAAAATATTTTCTATTTGCAATACAAAATCAAATTCCATCAATTCACCTAAGTTTAAACCTCAGTTCCATCATGTAGAACTAATACAACTATGATTATTAACTGGGTCGCTAAATTGTATGCACATGGTTCTGTGTAGCTTGGCAGGGATGTTACACCAATGGTGTCAGTGTCATAAGGTTTTACCAGTTTGCTTTTGACACTTTTAAAAGATTTCTATGCGCTAAGGAAGTGCTTGTGTATTAATATAATACACCTGTAAATCTTGACTGTCATCTTTTATTCACAGACAGAAAGTATGGATATGGCAAAATTTCAATTAAGTTTGCTTAGAAACAGATTTGACATCTCAAAATAGAAGCCAAAACTCCTATCATCTGCTAGCTGCCATCTTTCTCAGTGGGGCTGATTTTCAGTCTATACCCAGAACCCCAAATAAACTGAATGGATACACAGTTAAAAATGAGCAGCTTACGTAGCCACTCAGAACTCTATCTTTGTGCACCATTTCTGCAGCATTCTGGAGGTGGCTGAGGCACCTCTTAAAGAAGGTGGGGACCTCATGACTTTATGAAAATCAGGGTCCAAAGGCGTCAATGGGTCGCAACTGCATTTTAACTGGAGCCTTCATGGGATAGCCGCTGAAGCAAATCTGCAGCTGATATGCAGACAGAAGAGGCCCTTCAAGATAAATGTCAACCTCTCCTCTGTGGAACCCACTGGGATGCTCCTCCAGGCTCCACAGGGAAAGTTTCAGCCTCCCCTGCCTTGGACTTCCCTCCTTTCTGTCTGACTAGACCCTCCCAAAACCCCCGGCCTGCCACTTAACTGCACGTGACGCCGCCTAATGTTTCTTTGCCAACAGCTGTTTGAACTGGAAGTGAACTAAGAGCATCGGTTCTGAAACATAGGCCATCAAGTGCATTTTGCATTAGCCCTTTCTTCTTGCCTGCCTCAAGCCCTCTTGGGCTTAAAATTGACCACAGTGTTTTTGAAAAGTCAATTTACTGCAATCAACTAGAAAATTCTTATGTTCTATATGAATGGCACACTACTAACTGAAAGCTCCATTCCAAAAAAGGAACTGTATTTTAAAGGAAGAAAATGAGCACATTTAATTTGTACTGACACTATGTGGTGCACCTTCAGAATTAACTGGGTAAGAGATCTGATCCCCTCCTCCCTCCCAATAAATTTATCAGATGAGTATATGAATTTTACTAACCAGGTTCAATCCAGAGGCTGTGCTATATTAGCTGACCTCAGCCAGGGCATCGTTAATTGTGATACCATTGACCTCAACACCTCTGGGTTTAGAAATCAGACAGGTTCCCACTCTTGATCACTATCCAATGGCTTCTTTTGGAATGTGCATTGGTTTTCATACATTGGATAAGAATACAATCAAGCTGTGAGAACTCCTGATATCATAACACTTGTCACACTCCCTCTCAACGTTCACATATGAATAAACCATGTTGGCAAAATACAGGATGGCAACAACTGTCCCTGGAGCTGTACCCTAATCAGAGTAATAAAAGAATTAACTGGAAATTACCAAATGAGGCTTCTCCAAGCATTTCAATGTTTTTTTTAAATTTGTCCTAAGAACTAATTAAAAGTAATATGAATTTGAATTACTGTGGAAATAGTTATTACATAGGGATTTTAATTATTGTAATAAAAATAAATACCTCTTATGTTTACAACGTTCAACTGTTAAATTGCTCAAGGTTTTATACTCTGCAGCCATTCTAAATGCATGAAATCCATGGCCTAGAAATTTGGCCACAAAGCATCCCTTTTTCAGATGCTAAGCAGCTTCCTAAGATCAATTTGGCAGGGAAGATTTAGGCACACATTTCCATCTGATAGTGCGGCACCTACCAGGTTGGATAAAGTGGCAATTCATCAGCAGCATTCAAAGAGAGAAAATATTTATGCAAATTAGAATCCTGCATATGTTGCAGGACCAACTTTCAATTTTCAAATACCCCAAAGCTTCGCTTACCACGTGCTGAACTCATACGTCACAATATGGTGCTAACCAGCAGGAAGACTCTCCATACTCATCTGAATGTGGAGCTGGGAGGAGCAGGCATGCTCCTCTCAACCCCCATTAAAGAATGTGGGGTGCACCCCCAACTCAGAGCCGCCTACCAACCCCTCCAACCCTGCCTTTGATCTCTCCAGCCCTTAACACCATGTCCAATCTCATCCCCCTTCAGCCTGAGATCCAATTTTGCCTCCCCCCAACTGGAGGTCCAGTCTCTTCCCGCCCAGTCCGAGGTCCAGTCTCTACCACCCCCCCCACCCCCCAGCTTGAGGCCCAGTCTCTACACGCCCAGTACGAGGTCCAGGTCTCTTTCCACCCCCCTGCCCGAACTCCAATCTCATCCCTTTTTATTTCCTGGAATGTTCCGCTGTCCTTTGTGATACATTATGATGTTGGCTTTTTCCACTCAAATCTTCTTTCTTACTTTGAACTGAAACATCAATGCATCCAAACATTGCTAAAGTTTATGCTTTTTGGTCCCACTTCGACATTTTTTCCTCCTCTTTAGATTACTCCACTCTGTGCACCATCCTTCTAAATGAGAGAATCAGTAGATAACCTTGGTGTCTTTCTTTTCTATAACTTAGCCAGCCACTGTAGTTACATGAGAGTGGTCCCTGGTAACATCAACTCATGTGGGTTTCCTGCTTGTCGCTACCTCCTCCTCATCCTTCTCCAGAAGCAAAACTGAGAGCTTTAAATCTGTATGAATCTGTGTTCACCACCCTGCATGGAAAACAGCAACAACTTGCATTTACATAGTGCCTTTAATGTAGTGCTTTAAAGAAGCGATTATCAAACAAAATTTGACACCAGGCCACATAAGGAGATAGCTGAACAGATGACCAAGAGTTTGGTCAAAGAGGTAGGCTTTAAGCAACATTTTAAAGGAGGAGAGACAGGTAGAAATGTGGAGAGGTTTAGGGAGAGAATTCCAGAGCTTACAGCCTAAGCTACTGTGGGAAAGTTTTGAGATTCATGGTTTCCATCCAGCACGCAAATCCTCTGTGACTGACAGCAGGCTGCTGGTGGCTCGGCTTTGATTGGCGGCTCTCCTATTAAAATGCCTGTCAGGCAGAGGTGGGTCCTGCATCTGATGGACAGTGACCACCTGTCTATGATTGGTTCGTGTCTGTGACTGACAGTGGGCTGCCTGGGTGGGAAGAGCACTGATTGGCGGTTAGTGGCGTAGGCTGGCCGGGATTGGCCACCTCTGCTCTTTTCACGTGGTTCAGGGAGGGAGCGGAAATGGCTGCTGCCAGGAGACGAAGAGAGAGGCCGAAGGGAGAACAGGAAGCGGGCCAGCATACTGCCAGAGGTGCAGCATGGCACTGAGGGAGCACTCTAAGAGTCAGGCAGCCCTTTAAACCATCACTGGCCCAGGGAGCAGAGGGACAGAGAGCAGAGAGAAAGAGGGACACAGAGAGGGGGGAGAGACACAGAGGGGGGAGAGAGAGAGAGTGCGACAGGGACGGGGAGAGAGAAATGGAAAGGGGAGGGATGGAAGGAGGAGAGAGAGGCAGAGGGGGCAGCGAGAGTCAGGAAGAGGAGAGAAAGAGGAGAGAAAGAGATCAAGATCACTTCTGACAGATGGACATCTGTCTGAATTCTCCACATCGCTGCAACAAGCGTGTGGGCAGAGATTGAGTACTTGTGCAAGCAAAACAATGCCAGGTATGTCACTAAAGAGGGAGAAATGTGTTTTAAATTGGACTGTGTTTTGATGGCATATATTGGCTATACGCTTTATATACAGATTAATTGCCCCCATGTCTGTGGCTGAGTCAATAATTTTGTCAAATGTCTGTGGTGCAACATGTTGGTGCCTATCCCTGCACAAAAAGTGCTGGAAATTCTCAACAGGTCTGAAAGCATCTGTGGAGAGAGAAGCTGAGTTAACGTTTCAGATCTGTGACCTTCCATCAGAACTGGCAAAGGTTAGAAATGTATTAGGTTTTGAGCAAGTGAAAGGGAGGAGGGGGAGAAGAAGAACAAAAGAGAAGGTGTGTGATAGGGCAGAGGGCCAGTTCTGATGGAAGGTCATCGACCTAAAACATTAACTCTGTTTTCTCTTGACAGGTGCTGCCAGACCTGCTGAGTATTTCCATTACTTCCTCTTTTTATTTCAGATTCCCAGCATCCACAGTAATTTGCTTTAATTTTAGTTCTTAATTCACTGACACCGCTCTTCCAGGAATGCCTACCTTGAAGAAATTCTGCTCTTCTTTCCAACGGGATTTCTATTTGTCTCTTTTACCTTGTTCACCTTCATTGCTTTCCAGTTCCCTCCTGGTGTTACAGAGTTGTTCATTATTCTGTCATAACACTCTCTTTGGACAAATGGCTTTGTCTTTACTACAACTATTACCCCTCCCTTTGTTTTTTATTCCATGACATCTTTGTAATTTAATCTCTCCCGCCCTCCGGCAGATCACAGTTCTTCCCTTTTGTTCTTCTTCTCCTCCTCCCCCCTTTGATTTGCTCAAAGACTATTACATTTCTAACCTTCATCACTTCTGATCAAAGGTCATCAACCTGAAACGTTAACTTTGTTTCGCTCTCCACAGATGCTGCCAGACCTGCTGAATATTTCCAGCACTTTCTGTTTTTATTTCAGATTTCCAGCATCCACACTATTTTGCTTTTATAAAAATATTAACCTTGTGCAGTGAGCAGTGTAATGATGGCTGGAGGGAGGCTCACATTGACTGTAAGACAGCTGAATATGATCAGCTTCACTGGTTTGATGTTTCTGACACTTTTGATTCTGGTAATAGAATAGGAGACCCCAAAGCAGTTTCTGGTAAAGGCATGAAGTAATATATATTTTAGAAAGAAAACAAATGTTGTTTTATGCATGAAACTTAAGTGACAAGCTTGACTGGACCTTCTTTGGCACTAATTAGATTACAAGGGCAGCTTCCAACTTGAAGCTGTGCCAACCTTTCTAAACTTTCTAAGCCTGCAGTACATTTAGAGGTTTCACAGTAACTGCACAGGACTTCATCAAGTTTGAGATATCTGGGACGAGATTCTAGAAATAGTCATTAGCATTCTGTGGAGTAGCTCTATGATCATTTTACATGACTTTTTCAATGACCCAATTCTAAAATATTTTCCACAATAGCAGTTAAGTATGTTTCATGGGATTCATTGTTATTCATTATAAAGTGATCAATCTGCCTAACTGCTAGAAGAAAGAAATTGCAAGGGGGTTTGCATTTTCTAATCAGCTCCACTTTTGGGAAGATTTAACACTGCTGGTAATACTTATTTTCATCCAATAAATATACAGTTGGTGCAATTTCTAGTGGATTCAAAATGTTCACTTTGTATTAGTAATTGGCAGTAATGTTTATTGTCACAGAGATTAACAGCCAATCAATCTCATAAATAGGAATGAAACAGCAGGGAAAAAGCCTTATTATAGAATGGTGCAGCACAAAAGGAGGTCATTCAGCCCTTGTGCCTGTGCTGGCTCTTTGGTAGAACTATCCAATTATTGGAACTCCACTGCTGTTCCCCAAAGACCTGCAATTTTTTACCTTTCAAGTATTTATCCAATTCTCTTTTGAACATTACTATTGAATCTGCTTCCAAAACCCATTCAGGTTGTGCATTCCAGATCACAACAAGTCGCTGTGTATAAAATGTTTCCTTATGTTGCCTTTGATTCATTTGCCAATCACCTTAAATTTCTGTACCCTGGTTACTGACCCTTCTGCCACTGGAAACAGCTTCTCCTTATTTACTTATCAAAACCATTCATGATTTTGAACCCTTCTATTAAACTTCCTCTTCACCTTCTCTGCTCTAAGGAGAACGACCCCCAGATTCTACAGTCTCTTATTGTTCCTGGTATCCTTCTAGTAAATCTCTTCTGCACCCTCTCTGAGGTCTTGACATCCTTCCTCAAGTGTGGTGCCCTGAACTGGATGCAATACTGCAGCTGAGGATCGCTGTTTCCATTTTAATTGCTTCATTACTAATGATATTTACACAGTGATGAAACTACATTAAAGGTGTTGAGAAGTATAAACTATTTAAATCATTTATTCAGCATGAGCAAGAATAGGATAATGATGAATCTAGAGTAAGGATCATAGAATAATACAGCTTACAACACAGAAGGAGGTTATTTAGCCTATTGTTTATGTGCCGGTGCAGGAAAAAGCATCCACATATAGGGTTCTCCATAAATAATGGTACCTCAACATTCCCAGTAACTAGTCGAACATCCCATCAACTACCTGACTGACAATATTTGAGTTAAAATGAGAAGGACTGGCTCATATTGTCTGCTGAACTAACCTGCTAAGTTACTTGTCCCCTACCAGTATTTTCTTCCAATTGAATTTTGTATTGCTATTACCCATCAAGAGCAGCCAGTCTGTGGTTCAATCATACTTCACCCATGATCTTCTCTGTATTGTGCCAGCTCAGAATATCCTTAAAAGCCAAAACCATGATAATGTAAATTTTTTAGTTGCTTCCCTGATGTATTCCTGATGTTTGCAATCTGACTCTTCCTATTTACAGACCCAGTGCTGATTTTCCTCCCTCCTCACCATCCAAGGCTCCAAGCACTCCATTTAGGTGAAACAGCAATTTACATGTACTGTTTTCAATTTATTATACTGTACTCGTGCTCACACTGTGGTCTGCTCTACACTGGGGAGACAAAATGCTGATTGGGTGACCATTTCGCCGAACATCTTCATTCAGTCTGCAAGCATGTTCCTGAGCTTCCAGTCACCAGTCATGTTAATTTGCCATCTTGCTCCCACGCTGACCTCTTATCCTCTTGCAGTTTTCCAGTAAAGCTCAATGCAAGCTCTAGGAACAGCACCTCATCTTTCAACTAGGCACTTTACAGCCTTCCGGACTCACTGAGTTCAACAATTTCAGACCATAACCTTTGTCCCCATGTTGTTTCCTTTTTCTTTGCCGCTTTTGGTTTAACTGTCTTGTTTTCTCTTTTTTGGCTTTCAGGTGGCAGCTGTTCATCATTCTACCATTCACAGCTCCTCTAGACACATCTTTAGTTTCTTTACTTGTCCCATTACCACTCCCTTTGGCCTTGAACCACCAACTTTTTTGTCATTTATTCCCTGCTGTCTTTCACCCGATCACGATCTTCCCTTTTGTTCTTTTTCCATCCATCCCTTTCACTTGCTTAAAATCTTTTACATTTCTAACTTTTCCCAATGCTGATGAAAGGGCATTAACCTGAAATGTTAACACTGTTTCTGTCTTCAAAGATGTTGCCAGACCTACTGAGTATTCCTAGCATTTTCTGTTTTTATTTCTGATTTTTCAAGTGCCTGTTTCCTCAAATGGAAGTAGCAATCTCAGTTTTTGTGTTCTCTTTAACTGAAATCACAGCAATGTGTCCTTATGTACTTCAAGGTTCAGATGCATATACCACCTCAGGAAAGCCAACTTCATCTGTATGCATTAAAAAAATACAACTGATACCATGGGGGATGAATTTCCATGTTCTCCTAGTTGGCTGCAGTAACTTCGGGTAGGATCTGAGGAAATATTATTTATGCTGTTTTATCTGGGGTTTCCATGGCTCTTCCTTGGTGGACAATTGGTAAAACCTCCACATAGATTCATAACCCCTCTCTCCATACCTCTGTGGATGCTTGCTGTGTCAACACAACACAATTAGTGATTATTATTAAATTTTAGTATTGTTAAGTGATATTAGATGTTAGTGACTTGATGGCATGCACGTCAATATAAATATTTATTTAGTTATTTTGCACTAACTGACAATTTTAAAATGTGCCAGCCTTTATTGTCAACAAACTGCCTGTCAGATCTAGAATAATTAACATCCCCCTCAGCCTTCAGTTTGGAAGCATTTGACTTCTTTTCCCTCAGTGATCAATTTCCGTTAATTGATTTGTTCCTGAGATCCTCAGTGCTTTGAACTTCAGAAAAATGGTAGATTGCCCTCATAATACCTTTTGACAGTGTTCTGTTGTAGGCAATTTGTTCTAGATGTTAATTTGGCTCAGTTAGTAGCACGTCCCCTCCGAGTCAAGAGTTCAGAGTGCAGAGTTCAGTGCAGTACTGAGGGAGTGCTGTATTGTCTCAAGTGTTGTCTCCAGCTGCCTGTTCAGATGGATGTAAATGATCCCAGAAAACTGAAGAGGAGTAGGGGAATACTTCCCGTGTGCCCTGGTCAGCATTTATCCCCCAACCAACAATACCAAAAACAGGTAATATTTCTCATTTGCTGTTTGTGAGGCCTTGCTGTGCACAAATTGATGACCAGTGCCTCACAAACCTTATTGAGTTTTTCGAGAAGGTGACCAAACAGGTGGATGAGGGTAAAGCAGTGGATGTGGTGTATATGGATTTCAGTAAGGCGTTTGATAAGGTTCCCCACGGTAGGCTATTGCAGAAAATACGGAAGTATGGGGTTGAAGGTGATTTAGAGCTTTGTATCAGAAATTGGCTAGCTGAAAGAAGACAGAGGGTGGTTGTTGATGGCAAATGTTCATCCTGGAGTTTAGTTACTAGTGGTGTACCGCAAGGATCTGTTTTGGGGCCACTGCTGTTTGTCATTTTTATAAATGACCTGGAAGAGGGTGTAGAAGGGTGGGTTAGTAAATTTGCGGATGACACGAAGGTCGGTGGAGTTGTGGATAGTGCCGAAGGATGTTGTAGGTTACAGAGGGACATAGATAGGCTGCAGAGCTGGGCTGAGAGATGGCAAATGGAGTTTAATGCGGAAAAGTGTGAGGTGATTCACTTTGGAAGGAGTAACAGGAATGCAGAGTACTGGGCTAATAGGAAGATTCTTGGTAGTGTAGATGAACAGAGAGATCTTGGTGTCCAGGTACATAAATCCCTGAAAGTTGCTACCCAGGTTAATAGGGCTGTTAAGAAGGCATATGGTGTGTTAGCTTTTATTAGTAGGGGGATCGAGTTTCGGAGCCACGATGTCATGCTGCAGCTGTACAAAACTCTGGTGAGACCGCACCTGGAGTATTGCGTGCAGTTCTGGTCACCGCATTATAGGAAGGATGTGGAAGCTTTGGAAAGGGTGCAGAGGAGATTTACTAGGATGTTGCCTGGTATGGAGGGAAGGTCTTACGAGGAAAGGCTGAGGGACTTGAGGTTGTTTTCGTTGGAGAGAAGGAGGAGGAGAGGTGACTTAATAGAGACATATAAGATAATCAGAGGGTTAGATAGGGTGGATAGTGAGAGTCTTTTTCCTCAGATGGTGATGGCAAACACGAGGGGACATAGCTTTAAGTTGAGGGGTGATAGATATAGGACAGATGTTAGAGGTAGTTTCTTTACTCAGAGAGTAGTAGTGGCGTGGAACGCCCTGCCTGCAACAGTAGTAGACTCGCCAACTTTAAGGGCATTTAAGTGGTCATTGGATAGATATATGGATGAAAATGGAATAGTGTAGGTCAGATGGTTTTACAGGTCGGCGCAACATCGAGGGCCGAAGGGCCTGTACTGCGCTGTAATGTTCTAAAGTTCTAAAGATTTGCCTACCTAATGATGAATTGCTCTCCCTACGCACTTTCGGTTGTCTAAAGATGTGAAAGGTGTTATATAACTGTTAGCCTTTCTTTCTTGGTGCTCCAAAATATCTTTTACCTTCATTCTTGTTAAAATACTGTCCGTACTGCAGCTTTACCATTGATCTGTTCCTCCCTTTACTGCCAGAGCCATAGTTTACACAGGGCAATGGTCATATTTTCAGTTGTGAGAGTGCTAAATTATAATGGTTTCAATGAAGATTTGATTAAGTTACAATAAACTGCAAGATAAGAAGCAGTGAATTGGCATAACACACATTAGTTGTTTGATGGTAGTTAAAATCTATTAGTATTAATTTACCACCCAACGTGCTTTCAAGCTAGCACATATATTGCTTCTACAGTTCGTGTGTTCTCTTGCTTACTGGGTAATTAGTTGTATTATGGTACAACCTGAAAAGCATGACAGCTTGATTGTGAACTAGAAAAAGATGTATGTAACATAAGCTAACTGACAGTTTTACTTCTTTGTGCAATGTACCATTTTGCACCTTCTTTATTATCTTGGTTGTTGGATCCGTTCCGTGAATGTGTGGTCATCATTTGTCAGTTCTTCTTGCAAGACTTTAATATTCTCTAATAGCCAAACAAAAACGTTGCCAAGATCCACATCATCTCTCTGTGCTCTCTTGTGCAGAATAATATGGAAACAACTGCTATGCACTTTACTGGAGTTCTGCAGCTTGATGACTCCCAACTATCACCATCAGCTGACTCAGCTTCACTCCTGGGATCCTTCAGAGTGCCTCCACATTGTTACATATGTTGCCAGGCCAGTACTGTACTCAGTAATTCCAACTCCTCATGTTTCAAAAGACAATGTGCAATATGGTCCTGAGAATTGGGTATTTTTTTCTGAAATGAGCACAAGGGACTATGGTTACTTGCAAGACTAATGTACATCTATCTAACAACAGAAGAATTTCACAGCCTGCGCTGAAGCTGGAGCCTCCTCTCCTGTTGTGTAGTAATTGCTTCCTTTTTTATTTAAAGTTGTGCTGGCAAAACGTCTCTCAGATAGACAGAGAGCCAAGGAAAGGCAAAGCCTGCTCCCTGAGGTTAGAGGACAATGAACTGCTGCTTAGGTTCTAAGTTTAGAAGTAAATGCCGTGTGAAACATTTCCTAAGACTGAATGACAAAGCTTTTGTGGAAAATGTGGGGCAACGAGAAAAGTTCTTGCTGTAAAATTTTAAAACTTATTTTATGCAAAGTGAAGTAGCCAGATCGAAGACAGCACCACTGAGATGGAATACCCAGCATAAGTAATACGTAAAGTTGACAAAAAACTTGCCAATAAAACTATCTAGTATTCCAAAATATAATACCTGCTTTTTCTGTGGTTCTGTATCAGAATGTTTTCATTTCTATCTAAATGTGTTACACACATCGGGCTGGATTTTGTTCTCCCCCAGGCATCGGGTTCCGCGGTAGGGGGGGGGCATGAAGATGGCTCCAGATGAGGCCCGCCACAGACCTCCACGCAGTGAGAGCCCAGCCTGATCCTCCCAGCGGCGGCGAGGCTCCTTGGCGGCACCCCCACCGCTGGGTGACGGCACCGCAATTTAAATATTCAAATGAATATTATTAATTTGAAATAGACTTACCTACGATCTTGAGGGCCTACCGCAATCTTTGGTGCGGTGGCCAGCATTCCCACGCCTTCAGATCCCCCTCTGGGGAAACGCGGCACCACACTGGTGCAGAGGGGGGAGCAGTTAAGTTTGTCAGTGTAGGAGAGGTGGGGACGAGTGTAATGAGTGTAGGGGATGATGGGAAGGGTTGAACCTTAAACTTTGTGCAGTTTGGGGGTTGGGTAGGGGAAAGTCAAATGTAAAAGGTAAGTGTTTTGGGGGTGGAAAGGGCAAATAGTTATTGCAATTGTTATGGTGGGGGGTGGGAAAGTGGCATTAGAAATTTATTTATTTAATTTTGGGGGTAGAACCTTAAAAATTTTAACTGGGCGGCAGGGCTGGTTGCCCTTTAAAAATAGTGCCAGGACCTGCAGACAGGCCACTGGCACCAATGCCAGGGATGACAGCCTGCCCCCTCCAGGAGTTTGCGGGGGGGTGGGGGGGGTGCGGGCCACCCTGGCTATTTAAATGAGCCACCGCGCTTAAGTTTGTGGCGGCTTTTTGAGCTCGCAATGCAGCCCTTCATTCAAATTTGTTCAAAAAAGGATTATAGCTCCCCTGATTGCTCAGTATGTAGCTGAGCCATGCAGATTAAGACAGTCTTAAATTTAATCTGAGTTAACTGAACTCAGCGATCATGGCAATAGGGCACACAAGTTTCCTGTTCCTGATCATGATCAGTGGGCACTGCCTATGTAGCCCAGAAATGAATCAACATCTTCAGAAAATTAAAAGGATTGGTAAGAAGAAAAAAAGTGTATAAACATAGAAAAGAGGTCAGGACCTGCCAATGAGCACGACAGACTCTTGACAGTGTACATATGTTTTGTATTGTCGTGGTTCAGCATACTTATGACTGTTCATTCATCCATCTCTTGTATAATGGACAGTGTTGCCTGTATCATGATTATGATTTTCCTATACACTAGATATTCTTCCCCTTAGTTGCGAACTCATTTCTTGCATGTACACAAGTCCAAGCACACAGAAACACACTTCTACACTCTTCCTGTTCTTCTTTATGTGGCTACTGCAAACATCCGTTACAAATTATATTGCAATACTTAATTTTTAATGCTCTCTCTTATGTTGATTCATTTTACAGTCTCTGCCTCAACTGCTTATATTTTTATTAGTTTCCATCAGTTTTTCTTTTTGTTGTATTTCTTTGCTTCTGCTCGTTTTCTATGTATCTTTTGTTTCTCTCTGCTTATTGCCTTTGCTTGCTTTTCCTTCCTCGTCCTCTTTGTTTCAATCCCCATCATTTTTCTTTCCTAAGAAACTGATCTCATCTAATTTATTTTATCAGATTCTTGCAGAAACTTAGCAGCCATTTTTTAGTTTGTCTGGAAAAAAAACATTGGCAGGAGATTGAGTGGCACTGGAATTAAAACACTCTGAGACCTGCTTCATTCACATCTGGCACTTCAGCTTGAATTGAATTGGACTGATGGGTTTAATATCCCCTGTTAGCTGTGAGAAGCTATGTGAAATGTATTTGTACAATTTGTAATTGAAATTTGCAATTTGGGCACAATAGATATGGTCAGAAGTTTAGTACAAATTACAACCTAGTGCCGTCAGGCTGTATTGATAACTGGTGTGGGAGAAGGAATATCACACTGGTATGGTGGGAGTGCTCTTGCTTCCTCTGCTTTCTATTTGTACCAAACTTTGCTTATATCATACAGCTTGACTCTACTAACTAGCACTCACGTCTGAGTCAGAAGATTATGGGTTTGACTCCTACTCCAGGGCCTGAGCACATCATCTAGACCGACACGAAGCTTGACACCACACAGGACAAGCAGACCACTTGACTGGCATTCTATCGGCTAGGTTTGAGTGTCTTACTTTTGTGAGAGTTGGCTCTGGTGCCCTACATTGGATAGTTTAACAGCATGAGCTGGGGGTGTTACAATAGTCCCCCCTTGCAATTTGTACTTCATTTTCTTAACTTTTGTATGCAATATCTTTGAAGTTGGATTTAGCAAACACTAGGCGAGATGGGCTTGATACAAATCATCAAGCTGCTTTTTTGAACAGCACATGAACATACAGATCAAACATACCTATCTTATCATTGCCTGCCTGCAGTGTCAGCTTTTAATCAAAAAAGCCTGCCAGCTCCCAAACGGAATCCACCTGCCTAACTTGACAATGGAGACTTTAACTGAATTTAAGTGAATAGAGTTGTGACAGCAGGAGCAAAAGTGAACAATTACAAGAATGCTAAGCAATCTGCCAGAGGGGTGATTTTAACCTAACCCACACAATTAAATGGGATGGGATTGTCCACCTGTTTTAACCCCTACATGGGTATAAACGCATGCAATGATGTGCAACTTAGGGATCCAAAGACCTGCGCCCCACAAGGTCTCCCCTTTCATTTTGAGTCACCACCATTTGGTGGAGAGCTATTCACATTCACATCTCTACAGACCATCAGTAAGAAGTACCATAGGAATGAACTACGATTGCAATATTTTTCTTGCTGGATGTTGAACAGAAATGGCTGGAGGAGATTACAGAGATACTGAGGGTTGAGGCCATGGAGGGATTTGGAAAAAGGATGAGAATTTTAAAATCGAGGCATTGCTTGACAGGGAGCCAATGTAGGTCAGCGAGCACAGGGGTGATAGATGAGCGGAACTTTATGCAGATAAGGACATAGGCAGCAGAGTTTTGGATGACCTCAAGTTTATGGAGAATAGAATAGGAACATAGGAAATAGGAGTAGGAGTAGGCCATTTGGCCCCTTGATCCTGCTCTGCATTCTATGAGATCATGGCTGATTAGTTTAGAGATACAGCACTGAAACAGGCCCTTCGGCCCACCGAGTCTGTGCCGACCATCAACCACCCATTTATACTAATCCTACACTAATCCCAGATTCCTACTACATCCCCACCTGTCCCTCTAATTCCCTACGACCTACCTATACTAGGGGCAATTTTTTTTTATAATGGCCAATTAACCTATCAACCTGCAAGTCTTTGGCATGTGGGAGGAAACCGGAGCACCCGGAGGAAACCCACGCAGACACAGGGAGAACTTGCAAACTCCACACAGGCAGTACCCAGAATCGAACCCAGGTCCCTGGAGCTGTGAGGCTGCGGTGCTAACCACTGCGCCACTGTGCCGCAGTGATCTTCTACCTCAATGCCATTTTCCTGAACTATCCCACACCCCTTGATATCTTTAATATCTAGAAATCTATCGATCTCTGTCTTGAATATGCTCAATCACTGAACCTCCACAGCCCTCTGGGGTAGAGAACTGCAAAGATTCACCACGCTCTGAGTGAAGAAATTCCTCCTCATCTCAGTCTTAAATGGCCTACCTCTTATTCTGAGACTGTGTCCCCTGGATCTAGACTCCCCCCAGCCAGGGGAAACATCCTTCCTGAATCAACCCTGTCAAGCCCTGTAAGAATTTTGTATGCTTCAATGAGATAATCTCTCATTTTTCTAAACTCTGGAGAATACAGCCCCAGTCTCCTCAATCTGTCCTCATAGAACAATCCCGCCATCCCAGAGATCAGTCAGGTGAATTTTCATTACACTCCCTTTATGACAAGTCTATCCTTCCTTAAGTAAGGAGATCGTAAGGAGATCAAAACTGCACACAGTATTCCAGGTGTGGTCTCACCAAGGCTCTATACAATAGCAGCAAGACTTCTTTACTCCTGTACTTAAATCCTCTTGCAATAAAGGCCAACATACCATTTGACTTCCTAATTGCTTGCTGCACTGTATGTTAGCTTTCAGTGACTTGTGAACAAGGACACCCAGGTCCCTTTGGACATCAACACTTCTTAATCTCTCCCCATTTAAGAAATTTAAGATTGTGGGAGCCCAGCCAGGAGAACATTGGAATAGGTAAGTCTAGAGGTAACAAAGGCATGAATGAGAGTTTCAGCAGCAAATGATCTAAGGCAGGGGCAAAGTCAGGCAATGTTATGGAAGTGGAAATGGGTGGTCTTAGTGATGCTGCATATATGTGGTCATCGTGGGATCAAATATGACACCAAGGTTGTGAACAGTCTGGAACAAAGTTTGGGACAAGGAATGAAGACAATGGCTTTCTTCTTCCCGATATCTAATTGGGGGAAATTTCTGCTCATCCAGTACTGGATGTCGAATAAACAGTATGATAATTTAGTAACAGTGCGGAGTTGCGAGAGGTGATAGTGAGGTAGAGCTGGCTGTCTTCAGCGTACATGTGAAAATTAACACTGTGCTTTCGGATGATGTCATGGAGGGGCAGCATGTAGATGAGAAATAGGAGGGGGCCAAGGATAGATCCTTGGAGAACACCAGACACAATGCTGCAGAAGCAGGAAGAGAAGGCACTTCAAGTGATTCTGTAGCTACCATTAGATAGATAAGAATGGAACCAGACAAGTGCAGTTGCACCAAGCTGGATGATGGTGGAGAGGCATTGGAGGAGGATGGTGACAGTTTTTATTAACTGAGTGACTCCTTACACACTGTGGAGACCCAACATTGATAAAGGGAAGAGAAAGTTTAGATTAGGAAACAAAAAAAATTAAACCTTAAAAATATTATCAAATATTTAGGGATTTCTTTAACATTTTTTATATTACCTTATGCCAACTACTTTTCCCACTCTATCCTTCCTTTAGCAAAGTTATTTATTAAAATAATCCCATTCATGGAAAAAAAATCAAGGCTATTCAGTACAATTCTGTAGAAGATTGAATGTATGGTGATTGTATTCAATGAAGTGTCAACAACTTGATTCTTGCCTGTAATTAGTGCTCTGAGAATACCATTGTACACAGGTGTAAGCCAAACACTTCTTGTAAACAGGGATGGACAAGCCGAAGGTGAGTTGCACCAGGATATTCTCATTCATTTTCTGGTATTTAGTCATTAAATTGGAAAAACAGTGACCTTGGAGCGGAACACCAAACCATCATTTTAGTTAAGGGGTAGGGACAGGCTATAACAAAGGAAATAATCACAAAGGAAAGGGGAAGGATGAAAAACTAAGTAAACTGATTGAATATATTTTTCATATACATTGCACTGAAGAAGAGTTATATATCAATTTTTAACTTCAGATGTTCATCACCTTTATTTAATGTCTTTGGTTTTATTCTTGCTTTGTTTTTCTTTAATTATTCCTTTCTGTCTTAAAAAATAATTTTCTTTGATTTACACTTCTTTATTTACTTAGATTTTTTATTTTAATCCTTTTGTTTACCTCTTTAGTATTGATAGAAAATGAAAGACTGGTAAAAGCAAGAGTGAAAATCAGAAAGAAAAGCAAGTGAGAAGTTAGGAATAAAGATAATCAACATAATATTCAGGATCAAACCATTAGAGATTTCCCAAGGAAAGCTAGAAGGATCAAACTGAGAAGGCCGCAGCAGAAGATTTCTGTAATAACTCTACTGATACCAGTTTCCAATGTTATTTAAATTTGTAGAAATCTCACTGAAATCTCTAAAGTCACAATGGGACTGAAAATCCTCATCCCTTCCAGTGTAGTCCCACTTCAACTCTGGTATAAGTATGATAGAAGGATCAGAAAATAGTCCCAAAATTGCACAAACCGTCCAGTGGGGCTTGTAAAGGGCAGTGCCTCTGCATGCAACCTCCTGCAAAGCTACTGATTCTGGAGCAAATAGAGCCAGGGTGGAGACATCCAGTCTGGGAATTCCAGCTTTCTTGACCTGATGGAACATCAGTGGACTAGTCCACCATTGGGAGCAGGTGTGCTGGCACATCCAATGGCAAATTAGGGTTCACTATGGTGGCTCAGGCCTGGGACGCACCGAGGACTCCTGAAGAAAGAATTTCCCAGATCAAAGTTGATCAAGGAAGCACTTATGGGGAGCTGTGAGGGGAAACAGGCACTCCAGTGCCATAGACCTGACACACTCTGCTAGGATTCTCAGCCATGTGGGGTAGATAGCTGCTCAAAATTTCCCCTGGGGTCAGGCATTCCCTGATCTATTTAACATGGGACCTCCTCCTGACCCTGCAAATTTTGGCAGGGCATGTGCCAGAAGTCACTGGCACCAGATCCTGAAATTTACACTGGAATTAATGGTCCTTGGGCTTAACTCCAACATATATACTAGTTAAAGAGTTTAAACATATGTAAGAGCTCCAATGATAACTCAAAGGCCCTGTGACATTGAAGCATTAAATGGCAAGTCAAGTCCAATGGCAGTTCAGTTTAGATAGCTAGATAGAGTGGTGGTTTAAATAGAGTGGTAGATTTCCAGTTTCAACCAGTACTGTAGGATGAGGAGTCGATTTGTTACTTAGGAAAAGCTCCATACACAGACACTAGTGGAGTCAATAGCAGAAAATCACCATCCACCTCATTTTAGACCTTCCACTTTCCCTTTTGGAACCCCCATGATGGCCTGATCCTGACTTTTATGCTTCAATTAAAATGCCATAACTCCAAGAGTACATGGTACTCCTCTATATATGTTCAGTTTTTGGAAAAGTTTGTGTTTACTATGACAGTCACTCAAAAATGAGGAACGTTTAAAATAGGTTGTTTCTTTCCCACCAATGTAATTTTTTCCCTCGAGCTTTAATCAGTTCCAGTTGAGCATTCAATCAAACAATGTGCACTACTATAGTTATCACTAACAAATATGGAAAAGTTTAATATGCAAAATAATGAAAGGGCAGATTGAGTTGATGATTGTAACTTCCTGTAGTAGGTTAAAATGCTCAATAATGCTGTTTGAGAATGAATTCCTTGTCTACCTATAAAATGTATTCAATGGTTAACATCAAACAGGGGGTGGGGGGTGCGGGAGATGCATTAGTGGGGATATTAAATATTAGGAATGAATGAAAAGTAATGTAATGGCCAACTTCAGCAAAGATCATCAAACCTAAGACTTGGCCTTGCTTCAGTTTAAAAAAGAAACTAATCCCACCTCCAGCTAAATGGCAATGCTGCTGGATTGATGCCAGATGAGATTTTCTTTCCTGTTTCCAGATTGTCATTGAAAAGAAATTAGTGCTTCAGCTCTAAGTGAGTGAAGAATGACTTTTAATCGATTTTGTAACACCAAATCCAACGAAGATTAGAGTTTTATGCCAACAGCATTATTAACACCTCCATTGAAAAAGTGATAAAAGCAAACAATACTTTTTACCCGTGGAGCTCAAACCCTTTTGACCGATACCCTTTAAAATTTATTTTCCTCATATGGTCAGGAGCATTTTACTGGTTCCAAGTTCTTCTAAGTCACCTTACAAAAATATTTGAACTTTAAAAAGAGTGTATTAAAATGTATGTGTACAAGGCAGATATGTGGTTTTGTCTGAGGCAAGGATGGAAATAAAGTTATTTGTCTTGGCAAAATAAATTATTCTTATTTTTAAGCTTTATAATTGCTGCAAACCACAAATGCTGTGAATCAATCATCTTAATAAGCTGGATGGATGGTTTTACTTGTTGTGTGTTATTACCTCCTATATTCTTTTCTTAAAATAACTGCATTTCCACAGTCAAACAAATTCATTCATATGGCTTTGACAATAGGATTTGAATTTGATGCAACATCTGGTTTCTATACTGTCTAATTTCCATTTTCAGTGTTATTGTCGTACATTGTTGTAAGAGGGCCATAGTTTCAATTGCACTTAAGGTACTGCAAAACAACAATTGTCCTGTGAAGACCCTAAGAGCAAATTAGTTCAAACAGGTGAATATTCTTTGAATATTAGGTTTTGAAAATGATTAAAGAGAACCTGAACAATCAGCATTCTGCTAAGAATGAACAAGTGTGCCATGAGATCTTAATGAGGCAACAACTTTATGTTTAATTTATATCGAAATAAGTCCCTTATTAAAACCTGGGGCTTGAAATTATATTATAGAATAATAGTGCATGAATACATGTGTTTATTTCAAATTCTTTACTTCACTATTTTAGTGGAGGTGTTAACCCATTCTTTTCAGAATGGTTAAAATCACTACCAAAATAGCGAAGAGGAATTTCAGATGAACATGATAAATATTTTCACATGGGTATTCTAGGCTGGAATTTTACGCCTGATAAAAGTAGGTGGCCTTCTGACGGCCTGGGGAGGCCCTCCTGTTCAGACACCGTGTGCTCTAACTGCCCCCAACACCCAACATGTCCCACGCCTCCCCAATCAAATCCTCTTAGCTTGCCTGGGCCCGACTGATCACCCCTGGCGAGGCCCCAAAAACGTACCCGTTCTCTGGGGCTCCCCGACATCTTCAGTCAGGTTGCAATCCCAGCTGTGGCCACCGTTCCCAGTGGCGCTGCTGGGACTATGAGCTGCTGGCCTGCTGATTGGTTGGCAGCTTCATTAGGTGGGACTTCCTGCCTCAATGAAATGGAAGTCCTGCCTAAGACCAATTAAGGGCCTGGGGACCGTAAAATCTGGCCTGGATCCCCAGGCTCGGCAGAAGCAGGATCACCGCTGACTTTCCAGTCGGTTAACAGTTCCCCTCCGGCCACCGTAAATTCTGGCCCTAAAATATACAATGATGTTACAAGTACCTAATGATGGCAATTTGAAAACAATGAACCAACACCTTCATTTTGTTTCTAGCCAAGTTATTACTGGTAACTTGTTTTGTGTTAAATGTTGCATCAATGGTAGTGGGAATTACATGGATAAAATTCTCCAAATGCTAACAAATGTGTGTGACCATTGAGGCACTTCCAGTTAAATAAAATAACTATTTGTCTGTCCATTGCTGCTCTGAGGATTGCTCTATCTGAGATTTGGCTTAAGAAAATTAATCAGAAGGAAAAGGCAATTTGTTATACAGAGCGGAAGATGGAAAGGTTAGACCTGGATATCATGAGAAGCTTTTTATGTTGTCTGACAAAACATAAATGAGATGCTTGGAGTTTAGTTGATTGAAGATCTCAAATGGTTTTATTAACAGCTAACAATTATATACCGTGCAGAGCCAGCTATTTGCAGGACTCACCTCTTAGTGTTACAGTTACAGAGTGAGACTGGCTAGTGGTCACATGACTGCAACCTGGTACTCAGCTCATTAGCATGCTAAGATCTTAAAGGGGATCACTCTTAAAGGCAATCACACAACACTGGAGGTACTGAAATTAATGTAACATAGTAATCACAAAAGTGATAATACAGTGATGTTTTCTGCCCCCCGCTTGGGCAGAGCGGTCATTGTCAGATAGTTCACCGGAGATGAGCAGAAGGAGAAAAAGGTGATTTGGAAGTGCACTGAATGTGGTAAGTGCATGACAGAACAGGCATTAATCCAGGCCACTGAGACTAAGGTGAAATGATCAGGATTCCGTGCATAAAGGATGAGTGCAACAGTAGGTTGAATAGGAAGTTGCAACTGAAGTATGCCATATAATCAATCAAGACTTGCCAGGGCAGTCTATCATTCAAAGAGGAGTATCACTGGTTGTGAAGGTTAGCACCGCACTTAACATTGATGCCTATGGTCCAAAAAAGGCATACAAACGGCACATCTCAGGCAGCTCCTATATCATTGCATGGATTTACTAAGGAGGTAACTAAAGCCTTATGCTACTGTACACCCAACTTCATCAACCATCAAGGCAGCTAATGTTTGATCAAATTTATTGTATCGCCAAGATACAGGGTATAATTACCTGTTCCTTTGGTGTGTAAACCATTGTAAAATTCACAGGAATACAAGTAATATCCAAAAAATATGTGGGTTTTTATTGTAACAAACTGGAACATATATACACACAGCTACTACACAAGCACACCTACAAAGACCATAATCTGTCAAGTTACAACTGCAACTATCTGGTCATGTGTGAAGCGACATCACTTCCTTCGGTGACTCTTCACTTACAGCCTCTTAAACATCCCACAACATCCCCTTTTTTGCCAAAGATAAAAGTAAATGTAAAATATACAATGATGTTACAATTCAAACTAACTATACAGGAATAAAACAAAATGTTATTTACAAGTAAGCAAGTTTAACACTCTCTAAAACATAGAGGAGGTTTGCTTATGCGTCCCGATCTTGTTATTGTGAACCTCTTCCTGGAGCTGTGCACATCTTTATTAGTCCTCTGAGACTCGGAACTCTGGTTAGCGTGTTCTTTCTCTGTGCATGTAGCCTCTGTATGTTCATCTTTAGACTTTGTCATTGGACATGTCTATGATGCTACAGGGTTGCCACACGTGGGACTGAATTTTGTTCAGCTCCTGACGTTGGGCACTGTGGTAGGGGGGTGGGGGGGTGGGCGGAAGATTGCAGCCGCAGCAGCCTACCATAGAGTCCGCACAGGGGTTGCCGGGCCCAATCTTCCCAGAGGCGGCGAGGCATGGTGGGCACTCTGCGCTCGGCAACGGGGCCTGACTTTAAATATTTAGATCACAGTCATGAATGCATTTAAATACAATTCCCCACTATCTTACTTGCAGTTCGGGATCTTCCATCTGAGGGATGGCACTCACGCGCCTTCACTTTCCCGTCCAGGGAAAGCTGGCACTGCCGAGGTGGGGAAGGGCGGAGCTTAGGATTTTAGTGGAGTTGAGGGGAGGGGGGGGGGGTCAACTCTGCATTGGTATTGTGGGTGGGGGAAGAGGTGATGTTTGTTATTTGTGCAGTTGGGTAGGGGGGAAAAGTCTACCCTGCAATCTAAGTTTTTTTTGGGTGAGGGAGGGAATGGGCTGTGCAATTATTTGTGGTTTGGTGGTGGAGGGGTACAGGGTATAACTCTTCAGTCTCTGGGCAGAGGCAGCTGTCATTGTTCATGGTATCGCTGAGGCTGCCCCCACCAAATGATTGGGGTGACAGCCCACTCTGCATATTTAAATGAACTGCCACGCACAATATCGCAGTGGCATGGTGGCAAATGGCCCGTTCGTGCAGGCCACCATTTTTTTGCTTGTTGTCGCTGTTAGGACCAGGTGAGAAAGGGGTCCAGGAGTCCCTCTCAGCCTTCACCTGGTCTTACCGTAACAGGGTTTAATTTTAAACACACTGTGTTTTTAGCTCCACCTTGGTGAATCCTTGTTCACTGCTTTCCAATTATAAGGCAAAGAAACCAGCACAAACATGCTTTCTTAGGGTTATAGAAGAAAAGTTGAAATTTATTAAATTTAAACTCTAATTTGGTTGATGCTTACGGATACACGACATGCCCACGTTAGCATGCATACATAATACACACATGCAAATAGAGACAGAAAAGAGCAGAAGAAAAATAAAGTGGAAAAGTTTGAGGCAGCATCTCAAGAGTTTTTGTTATGGTTCATTGAGCTCACTGTAGAGTCCTTGATTGTAGGTACATCTTGCTTTTCGTTGGGGCCCAGTATTCTTCTTAAACCTTATTCGCTGACTTTTCTGTCTTGGGGTTCATGTGTCTTCAATGGATTCAGAGGCTTGTGAGAAAGAGATGGGAGCAGACAGGAGAGCTCTTCTCAGTACTGGAGCAAACAGACACTCTCAGAGTTCAAACTGTTTGTACAATTCAGAAAAAACCAGGTTGCCAGGCATGACCAGCTGGTCTCACCAGTCCTGTATTGTATCACCTTAGCAGTCTCAGGAATGTTCCTCTTACACACAATACCTGGTGATCAAGGTCCATTGTGGGTTGAATGTGTCCTTTGTCTTTCCAATCACCGTCTGTTAATATGCAAATGTATTTCCAGCCACGGCTGATCTGTTTAACAAGTCCTTTCTTCACTCCAGTAACAGCTTAACATCTATGTTCATGACAAAATTAATGTGCCTCATTCTTGTCAGGTGGGGGCCTAGCTCACGAAGGCGGGAAAACAAAATTTAGCCCGCAGTGTTGCGGTACAGTTCTCAGAGTTGACTTTGGTTCCATCTGAGAATCATACCATTGGGTGTCTGGATCTCATATGATCAAGGCTGATCGCAAATCCTAACAACCTCTGCAGGATACCAAGTTCCAGACACATGATGGAGGACTCTGACCTTCTGTCCTACTCGCAATCAAACTAATTCTAGTCCTGCTTGTCTGTCATATGATGCCTTTATCTTCCTTTGTTTAGAAAGAGGTATATCCTTTACTGTGGAAAACATAGAAAGAGGATGACTGGGCAGGGTAGTTCTTACCTACCTTCCAAACATGAAATCTGCAGGTGACAGTAAGCCCATGTCCGATGGAGTAGCTCAGAGGTGCAGCATTGCAACCTTGAGATCTTGTCCCATCTGCCTACATTTCAAAATTAACGATATGATGGTGCATACCATATGTTCAGCCATACCGTTGGACATTGGATAATGCGGCAAAGACGTCACATGATGGACTCCCCACCTGGCACATGTCTTGAAATGGTCTTCCTGCTTATTATGGACAATTATCGAAGATAATTTCTTCCAGCCAAATAGGCTGAGCAGGGCATTGACTGTATCAACAACCACTGCACTTGATGTATCTCGTAGCCACTGGATGGTCAAAATGAGATGGTCAAGTAATCCATAACAAGGAGGGAATCATCACCTTGAACGTGAAATAAATCTGTGCCGATCTTCGCCCATGGATGTGAAGGTGTTTCATGTGGGATCAAGGGTTCCTTCTGTTGACCTGGCAACAACTTTGACATGCCTTACAGGATTTCACCACTGTCTCAACGTCACTGTTGATTGCTAGCCAGTAGACTGTCTCTCTGGCAAGGCTTCCGGTGCGTTCTATTCAAAAATGCCCTTGATGCAGTTGGGTTAAAATATCAGAATGCAGAGCTTCAGGTATCAGGACTTGTTTCTTTTTGAAAATCACCCCTTGTGATATACTGAGCTCATCTTGATACGGGCAGCAACTGCGTAGACATTTGGTTACTTCCTGTACAGTGTCAGGCCATCCTTCCACAATCATCTTCCATAACAATGATAGGGTAGGGTCACGTGCCATCTCATCTCTTAGTTGCTTGCATTTGTAGGGTACAAAACTGATGAGATTGATCATAAAGACATCGTCAAACTCAGTATCCACACCGGTATCATCACCAAGACTCCTTAGACAGCACCTTCCAAACCCGCGACTTCTACCACCTAGAAGGACATGGGCAGCAGATGCATGGGAACACCACCACCTACAAGTTCCCCTCCAAGCCACACACCATCCTGACATGGAACTATATTGCCGTTCCTTCACTGTCACTGGGTCAAAATCCTGGAATTCCCCTCCTAACAGCACTATTGGTGTACCTACACCCCAAGGACTGCAGCAGTTCAAGATGGCAGCTCACTAGCACCTTCCCAAGGGCAATTAGGGATGGGTAATAAATGCTGACCTAGCTAGTTACGCCCACATCCTATGAACGAGTAAAAAAAAAGGACATGAAAATCCAGCGAGACATCTGCATCATTATTCGGCTTAGACAACCTGCTCAGGGTGTCAGATATGACCATTTTGCTGCCTGGTTTATATCGAACGTCACAATTATAGCCCTGGGTCTTCACCAAAAGTCTCTGCAAATTGTGGAGGAACACTCGTGAGCAGTTTGCGCCATATGATTTCAAGTGGCTTGTGGTCAGTCTCCACAATAAAATGTTGTCCAAATAGGTAGGTGTGAAAGCTAGCGATACCACAAACCAAAGCTAAGGTTTCACGTTTGGTGTTAGAATAATTGGATTGGATTGCGACAAACTCTTTGATGTGAAGGCGATTGGCTTCCTTTCCTGCATGGTACAGCCGCCTAATCCCTACTGGGATGCATCGACCTTGAGCATGGTCTCTTTGGTTGGGTCATAATACATGCTGTCTTGACTTGACAGTGCTAACTTTAAGGACTCAAACACCTCCTGGTGGTCTTCCTGCCACAAGTAAGGTGTATCTTTACACACCTGTTCCCTAAGCGGTGCTGCTTGCTCAGCGAAATTGGGAATGTACGGGGCCAAAATGTTGAACGGCCTTAGACACCATTGTAACTCTTTCCGGTCCCAAGGAGTTGGCCTGGCTCTGACCCAAAGAACTTGATATTCCCAAGACTGAGCTGGCACTTCTTGCTATTAAACACACGACCCTCATGCCGAACAGCCAGCATTAGCAAATGCAGGTTTTGGTTGTGCTCTGCCTTGGTTCACCCTATCACCGCAATATCATCGGCTATACAGATACAGCCTGGGGCATTTTCCGTTATCCTGTCCATGTATTGTTGGAAACTGTCCTGGCTGATGCACAGACCAAACAGTAACTGGCTGAAGCAGTAGCTCCTGAGTAGTGTTCTAAAAGTTGTGAGCAGCTGGGACCTCTTGGCTAAGTGGACAGACCAGTAGCCAAGCTTTGCGCCAAGCTTTGAAAAATACTTAGCACCAGTAAACTTAAGATTCAGCTCCTCCAGGGTCGAGATTTTATGCAGGCTTTACGAGGGCTAAGTTCAGTCGTGGAGGGTCTGACCAAATCCTGAGATTGCCATCTATCCTCAGCATGCAGGTAATGGAGCTGTTCCAATTGGAATGCTGGTGAACTCAGCAGATGACTCCGTTGTGCTCCATCTCATCAGCTCCACTTTAAGGTTCTCTTGAATGTGCATGCTGCATTTCTGTGGCACATCGATAGTAGGAACTGCCCACATGCAATATGGCATCATCCTTGAAATCGCCGATCGCATCAAACCTGTCTGGGTAAAGTAGTTTCAGGTCTCTAACTGATTCAATGTACACTGTGCTGCAATCTTCCGTACCTTTTGATACAGTGCTGACTTCATGTATTGTGACAATTCATAAATCTTGGCATGCTGGCAGTCCTGCGACAGCTGGTTCAGTTGTGACTACAATATAAAACATTTGTGGTAGCTATTTAGAGCTCCCATAGCTGCACTGCAAGGTGATCATTCTAATGCACATAATTGCAGAAACATTGTAGGCAGTCAGCCGAGCGTGGTGAGTCGTACCATAGATTCCCATTTCTTTAAGTAGATGTTCTTCTGAATACAGATGGGCAGAATATCTGCACTTGCTCCAGTGTTGATTTTTACTCTGAGTTTATGCTTGCCACTCTTCTGCGGACATATAATGCCTATCATGGCGAATGCCTCAGATTGCGTGATAACATTGACATGTTGATCTAAATTAACTATGTAAAATGCTTGCTCGCTATTCACACGAGCGCAATCTTCATTTCTGTCCTTTTGGCAATCAGTCTCTCTTCTCACCTGATGTACCTGCTTGGGCTTTTGTTGTGTATTGGCATACCTTTTGTTGTGTTTGTCATTCTGTCTTGCAGACATTTTCTCAGTATGTTGTTACGGAATTTTCAACTTTTGGGTTGAAACTTGGGAATCTATATTTTTGAAGACTGGGGAAGGATTTCATGGACATTGAGGCATCTGGAGGTAGCTGAACTTTATGGATGCTTTTAGAAAAAAAAAGGAATGTCAACAAGATATTCCTGGCTTTGACCAGTAAACAAATACTGGATACCAAGTGATTTCAATAAGCACCACAGGGGGGTTGACATAACAGCTATCCTTTGTTGAGACAAGAAAGAATTTATAATTAGCATAAGAATTGCTTGGAAAAGCAATTTCATTTTTGAACTGTTAAAAGCCAGTGGGTTTGGACTAAAAGCAGGCAATTGGAATTTGAGATGGACCTGCCAGGAGTTCAGAAGAAATCTATTACTTCTCTTTGAAGAATCCCAAAGCAAAAGCCTGTATGAAGTGGTACTCTTATCTCCTGCATTTTTTAAAAATCCCTGAATATTTGCAGAAACCTTGCATCTTCAAATTAACTTTGCATCAAATGTATTGGAATGAAAACTCTGTTGCTGCAAACCTGATGGAAGACGTATGTGAAGCATTCTGCAGTTGAGTTTCCTTGAATGCCTATCCAAACAGACTGTTCATCAACCTCGCCTGGAAAATTCCTAGTAGCAGACAACTATTCAACTTTGGGAGATCTCGCCAAAAAAGAATTTCCATCTTTTCTATTCTGTAAAAGTTTTATTTTTATTCCTTCTATTTCTTTGTAAAAGCTGTGAACAAAAATCACTTTTTTCTGGTTAACCGGTCTTTGATGTATGTGAGTGTGTGTGAGGGCTAGGATATAAAAAAGGGGGCTTTAATATTTCAATTTGCATATATATTGTTACAGCCAAGCTGGGAGGAGTGCACTGTTAATTCAGTCCCACTTCTCCACGGGTCGCAGCATATCAATAAATTTTCCCACTTACCGAGAAACAGTCAATTACATACTCTATTTGTCCCCCAGAATAAAGCACACCAACCAGGTTTCTTCAGTCAACAACAAAATTAACTATTTATTATAAAAACACATCTTAACCAATCATGAGATATATCCATATATGAAAAGCTCCTTATTTCCCTAGTCCTCATGCATACACACATACATTAAAAAAAACCTGTTAACTGGGGAAAAAGGATTTTGGCTTACAGCAGTTTCATAGGAATAGAAGGAATAATCAAATAACTCAGGTTGTCACGTTCTGGTAGGAAGTTCTTCAGTTTGGTTAGGCGTCCCACAGTTGAATGTGGATGCCACTCAAAGGCTCTCCAGGCGAGGTTGATGAACAGTCCGTGATGGATAGACGTTCAAGGCAATTTCTGCAGCAGGTTTCACATAGGTCTTTCATCAGGGGTTTAGCAACAGGTCTTCTTAGGTTTTACAACAGCAGTATGGCAGTAGAAGATTTCTTCAGATTTCAGGATTTCTTAAAACACAGGAGGCAACAGGAACCACACTTCATGCAGGGATTCTTCAGAGACAGGAGGCAATAGGAATCTGCCACCTTTGAAAGACAGGGTTTCTTCTCAAGAGATGCAGGATTCCTTTACAGAGAGAGGTAACACTTTCCTAACAGGTCACATGTCCAGACATTGAGTCTCCCTTGTCATTCAAAGTGTTGCTCTGAGGAGGTTAAACCCCTTGCTGGTTTCCTTGAAATTGCTTCCTTTCCTGTCCTTGTATACAAAGTCAGCTTCCTTTCAAAACATCCACAGATTTCAACTATTTGCAAGTGTCAATGTCCACTGAAAAATCCTTTTTCAGTTTTTAAAAACATACAGAATTCTAAGTTTTTAATACAAAAATGAAAACCTTGTAAAATATTTACTTCTTTATTGGTTAAGGCATGCTTTTAGAATAGAACATTTAATTTTTTTTGTTTATTAAAGAAACCTGGTTGCTGTGCTTTATTCTCGGGACAAATAGAGTATGTAATTAGCTGTTTCAGTAAGTGGGAAATTTATTGATATGCTGTGACCTGTGGAGAAGTGGGACTGAATTAACAGTGCACTCCTCCCACCTTGCTCGTAACAATGTGATCTTCCACCATTCTTGTGTGCAGTATCTGAGCTCAGCCTTCTGCACTGCCTTGCCCAATGTCCTAGCAAGCCACAAGCTTTGCACTGGTTTTGGTAGGCTGAACAACTGTGAATTGGGTAAGTCAGGCCACATTTGCCACAAGGCTTAGCAGACTTCTGAGTCTTGATTACCACACCAATTGTTGTAGCCGCCCCAACGCTTGTAACAGTTGGTGCCCAGCAATGATGGCTTAAAATTTCCTTCCATCATTAACTAGTGCATCTATGGTGTGCCCTTTCTTCTTTTCTAGCACGTGTTTTTGAAAGGCGTCTAGTGTGGTAGATGCAATTACGAGCTCTAGAACCCGTTCCGACAGTTTAATATCTGTGAAGTTGCATTCTTGAGCTTTGTCTCGCAGCTCGCAACAAACTGCTCAATGGACTCACCTTGCCTTTGCCGATAGGTCATAAGCTCAAGCCGATGTACTTGGAAATTTATCAACCTTGAGTTGATCTTCCAGGAATGCCCATAGCTCGCTAGGGTCCTTCTGATCCTCAGCTGTCAATCCTGATGTGTTGATCCATTGCAGGCCCTCGTTGCCCAACCCGATCTTGATTTTCACAGCTTGTTTCTCTGTTTCATTCACTTCTTGACCCAGGAAACACAGTTCTATCCATTGACAAAACAGTTTAAACTTGGATGCTATCTCCATGGCCTTCCAATCCATAATTGAATACCTGAATGCCATTTTCTTAATGCTCTTGCTTCACTACAAATATAGGACATTTCATAGATTTTCTTTTTACCAAGAACAATCTTTACAGGCTCCCTGCTTTATAGGTCTTCTGTTTCATAGCACAGCTTTCAATTTCCTTGTTGAGACAAGTTTGTTGTTTTTGTAGGACTGCCCCTTTAAGAGTGAGACAACAGCTGCTTTTTTGTTTATACAAGCTTGCTCTTTTAAACTGAGAGAGAGCTTTTTCATCTGAAGACAGTACGGCAGCTTGAAGTACCAGCAGCTGCAACAACCAGCCTTTCTACTCCGTACTGGATCTCTTGAAGTGCTGTTGAGCTCTTCCCACTCTTTTCAACTTTGACCCTGCCCATGAAGCAAAAACCTGGAAAACGAAAGCAGTAATGGCTACAGATACTTCATTTCAAATTTTTCAGACCAGTGACAGAATAACTGAACACTCTGATGCCCTGGTAATTTTCCTTATCGACTCAGAGTTTCAGCATCTCCCGGGGTAAGTCAGGCCACATTTGCCACAAGGCTTAGCAGACTTCTGAGTGTTGATTACCACACCAATTGTTGTAGCCGCCCCAACGCTTGTAACAGTTGGTGCCCAGCAATGATGGCTTCAAATTTCCTTCCATCATTAACTAGTGCATCTATGGTGTGCCCTTTCTTCTTGTTATGGAAGGCCTGCTGAATTTAGTGCCATTTAGGCAATTATTTTGACAGTTACATGCCTTCCATAGGATCTAGGATACCGTCGCTGAACATCCGACCTTGCAGAGCTGCCGG
The DNA here is from genome assembly GCF_036365525.1 of Heterodontus francisci. Taxonomy (NCBI): domain Eukaryota; kingdom Metazoa; phylum Chordata; class Chondrichthyes; order Heterodontiformes; family Heterodontidae; genus Heterodontus; species Heterodontus francisci. Next base: position 79,405,301 of record NC_090373.1, read on the forward strand.
CCAATCAGAGGTCAGCTGCTGCAGTACCACGCAGAAGCGATAGCTGCTGTTGTAGCTGCAGCAACCAGACACCGAGGAGTGGCGCTGGAAAGAAGCTTAAGGTAGGCCAGGGCAGGAGGGGTCTCATGGAGTGGGGATTGCAGGGGAGGGGGGAGGGGTGTCAGTAGCAAGGACAGGGGTGTGACCCTCAGAGGGCACCCCCTTCTCAATGCCAGGTCCCTCATGCAGGCGCTAAGTGCCTTTGAATGAAGGACCCCCTCCCTCCTGGAGCCGGGAAACAGCCCACATAGTTTTTCATATGCTGTGCTTCCCGTACGGCGACTGGTCACCTGCTGCACGGGTAATTGTGGCTGACCTTAATTAGGGATTAATTATCCAGTTAAGGCCTCGATTTACAGCGATGTGCATGGCCTTCCCACCCCAGACTAAATTCTGGCAGAGGCTGGACGGTGGCGGGGTCCACCCCACTACCATCTCACCTGATTTTATGCTCTCCCTGCCTCGAAACCCACCATGAGGGAAGAGCATAAAATTTCACCCAATGTTTGTAATTCTGCTGTATGGAGCTTATGTCTTCTGATGATTCTGATATAGCAAGCAGATAAATACAAAATGTGAGGAAGGTCATTTCAACAGAGACAATGCCACATAGGAAGCACTGGAATGTAGCAAGTCCTTATTGGATTGTGAAGTTGTAGAGCCATGTGTGCTTTTGAATAATAAGACTTCAGAATATAAGGTACCACAATTACACAGTACCCATATGTGGCATTTCTGGGTGTTGTCCATGGTCTCCTCAGCACTGTTTAAGGTATGTTGGAAGGTGAGCAATCTCTTCCAGTTGTTCATCAGTACTGCTTGTTATAGGCAATCTTCTCTTTCACCAGCTTTAAAATCTTATTCAAATGCTCTCTGCAGCTGTCCAAGTTTTTATTATTGTGGGAAACTGTGTTTACCAAGTTGACAATTTGTTTCCAGGCAGCCCTTCCAGATCTGAGGTTCAGTGGATGATTCGGCCCTGAATACAGCCCACAGTGATCATGTATTTTCTCAACAATTAGCTTCACTTCACTGAATTAGTTATCTAGATTGTTAATGTAGGACCTTGTGATTTTGCTGAGATTACCTCAAGACTCATCAGAAAGGTTAGTTGGTTCACTTCAGACTTACAAAGCAAATTCATTCAAATTTGGTTTTAACTGTAGAAAAATTGATAAGGATAGAATAATTGATTGGCCTGTCAGACACTGGTGGTTTTATCGTCAAAACTTTTTCATGCAGCCGAAGTCCATAGCATATTTCTACTGAGATTAATTCAGCTCCTTCACGTGATCTCAAGGCTACTTCCTCCAATTATATTATGAGAAAACATTACATAAAACATTTTTAGTTATTAGATATTTAGGGTTTTCTTAAACACTTTTTCAAAATTAGCATACTAGTTTTGTTAACCTGATCTCTCTCTCTCTCTCTCTAACATTGTCAGAACTATCCATAACGGAAAATATTACTTGTTGAGGAAGTATATTGGGGTGGGTCAGGGGTCCTCACAAAAAACGTGTTTATACTTTGTTTTATAAGAATGATATTTTGGAGATTCCAAAGCATCACTAGACTGAACTGTCATTTCAAGTAAAATGGCATTCAGTCGTAAGTTCAGCCAAAGGAAAAATATTTTCTGATCTACCTCAGTTTTATCAATATGAGACTCATATCAACATTTAGATTAGATATATATTGGGAGCAGATTCCAGGTGTTAGCAATGTTGTAAATGGCCTGCTTGAAATCAGAAACAGTGGGTTAGATTTTAGCTCAGAGACAGGGAGGGAGGCATGTGTGCTATTTTGTGTTTGGGAAACCCAGAAGCACAGTTTCCCGAATGCCCTGAAGCTTTTAACTGCAGGACGTCTTTAATTCTTTTTCTCTAGGTTTCTTGGCCTGATCAACAAGCTGGCTGCTTGTCGAACAGGAAAGCCTGCAGTACAAGGCCGCAGCTGAGCTGGGTTGAAGGTAGGCAGGTCTAGTGTAGGGGTGGAAAAAATTATGGGAGGTTTATTTGGTAACTTGTTGGACCTGGAGGAATAACTCCTGCTCCTCCTGGCCCACAAGCCTTGCTGTAAAGGCACTTAACTCATGGATTCATCACTTCTCACCTCCTTTCACCTTTTGGGTTTCCCAAGGTCTAGGAAACCAGGTCAGCTGTGGTTAAAAATAGAACCACTGTTAAAATGAAGGCACAGCCTCATTAAAATAGTTAAATAACAAACCCGCTTCCTGCAAGCGGATTGGTTGCCTAATCCTCTGTTAAAACTGGAGGTGAGCAAGTTCAAAGCAGATAGGGTCCCCCATTCAGATCTTTAGCTTTTTAACCTCCCATCTGAACCAGACACACACGTTTTGCAGGGGTGGGTTAAAATCTGCCCCGCCCCCACACCAATTCCAATAACACGGTGGAAATTTGTTCTGGCCAGTTTTTAGGTCCATAACTAACAACAGGTGTTCCAACTGGAAGGGCTGTGGCCTGCCTGAAAATGCGTCTCGGGCACATTTCAATAGTCTGAGCAAGCTGTCAGCATCTGTCATGCTCACCTAGTTGAAGGAATAAATATGGGGCCATTTGCCTTGCCGCAGTTGCTGAAGGTTAGTCATGGAGTTGGAAGGGTGGGTAAGGGGCAAGGGGAGTAGTGATGGAAGAGGGATCAATAACAAGTGCTGTGGAGTCAGGAGGGAACCCATTTACACAGGTAAGAGGCCTGATGTCTGTTCTAAGCATCTGCTCAGAACGTTTGAACAGTAACCTACCAGAACACGATGGTGCTCATATGCAGGTGCTGATCAGGTGTGGGACATTGCACCCCAAAATTGGTCTTTCTTACCCCCGTTTTCCACCAGGAAATTGCAGGATACAATGGGAATGGATTTCCATCCTAGTGAATGATGGTTCCCAGTTTCAGTATACAATTAAAACAATTACATTAAATATTAGGCACCTGGTGGAATCAGGTTCTGCTTCAAATTCATCCCCTCTCTATGCAAATAAAAAGAGGAAGAATTTGAGAGTTTCATTTCTGTCATCAACTTTCCTGTCTGCCTTTCTGCCATTTGCTGTGGAGATGCCCATTTCAGACAGGTCACAGGAGGTATCCCATTGAGAATTCTCTTTTATCTATGCTTTATTGAAAGATGAAGGAGAGGAATGCAAGGTCGATTACGTAGCATCAGAGGTGCAAGGCAGCCACCTGAATATATAGGTAGAAAGGTGAGTGGCAGGATGTGATGAGTGGAGTCCGGCAGGGGTCTGTGCTGGGGCCTCAACTTTTTACAATTTATATCAATGACTTAGATGAGGAGAGCGATGGCATGGTTGCTAAATTTGCAGATGACACAAAGATAGGTAGGAAAGTATGTTGTGAAGAGGATGTACGGATGTTGCAGACCAATATAGATAGGTTGAATGAGTGGGCAAAAATCTGGCAGATGGAGTATAATGTGCGAAACTGTGAAGTTGTTCACTTTGGCAGGAAGAATAAAAAAGGAGAGTATTACGTAAATGGAGAACAACTGCAGAATTCCGAAGTGCAGAGGGATCTAGGTGCTCTAGTGCATGAGTCCCAAAAAGTTAGTATGCAGGTACAGCAAGTAATAAAGAAGGCTCATGGAATGCTATCCTTTATTATGAGAGGAATTGAAAATAAAAGTAAGGATGTTATGCTTCAGTTATACAGGGCATTGGTGAGACCACATGTCAAATATTATGTGCAGTTTTGGTCTCCTTATTTAAGGATGTAAATACATTGGAGGCGGTTCAGAGGAGGTTTACTGGATTGATGCCTGGAATGAATGGGCTGTCTTATGACAACTGGGCTTGTTATCACTGGAGTTTAGAAGAGTGAGGGGAGACTTGATTGCAGCATATAAGATCTTGAACGATCTTGACAAGGTGGATGTGGAAAGGATGTTTCCTCTTGTGGGTGAGTCCAGAACTAGGGGGCACTGTTTTAAAATTAGGGGTCGCCCTTTTAGGACAGAGATGAGGAGAAATTTTTTCTCTGAGGGTTGTGCAACTTTGGAATTCTCTGCCTCAGAGGTGGTGGAGGCAGGGTCATTGAATATTTTTAAGGCGGAGGTAGATAGATTCTTGTTAGGCAAGGGAATCATAGGTTATCGGGGGTAGATGGGAGTGTGGAATTTGACACACAAATAGATCAGCCATGATCTTATTGAATGGTGGAACAGGCTAGAGATGCTGAATGACTTACTTCTGCTCCTAATTCGTATGTTCGTATATATAGTTTTAATACCTTAACCTCCCACCCAATTCAAAGCCGCCCATTTTAGGGGTTAATGTTCCTTAGAAACATACTGTTAAGACCAGATGAGAAAGCTGTCTAGGGGTCTTTTCAGCCTTCACATGGTCTTATTGTAACAGGGTTTAATTTTTAAACACATTGTGTTTTGAGCTCCCCCTTGGTGAATCCTTATTCACCACTTTCTATTATAAGGCAAAGACATTAGCATAAACAGACTTTCTTAGGTTTAAAGAAGAAAAATGAAATTTATTAAAACTTAAACTTATACTCTAATTTGGTTAACACCTATGGATACACACAGCGGCCGATGCTAGCATGCATAGGCGATACACAAATGCAAATAGAGACAGAAAAGAGAAGAAAAATAGTGGAGAGGTTTGAGGCAATCTCTGAAGAGGGTTTTTTTTTTAAACTGTGCTTCGAGCTGGCTGTAGGGTCCTTGATTGTAGGTAGTCTTGCTTTTCGTTGGGGCCCAGTATTCTTCTTAAACCTTGTTCACTGAAAGAGATTTTTCCCTTTTGGGGTTCATATGTCTTCAAAGATTTCTGAAGCTGGTGAGAGCGAGATGAGAGCAGACAGGAGAGGGGTCTTTTCAGTCCAGGAGCAAAGAGCTTTCTGAGTTCAAAATCCCTGTGGCAAGTTCAAATTCAAAAAAACTCCAACAGTCAGTTAGTCATGTGACTAAACTGGTCTGACCATGTCTGTTTGTGTGTTCGGCCATCTTAGCAGTTAACCTGTAAGGCTAGCCTCTCCACCTTCAATGTGTGGTAATCCAAAGTCCATTGTGGATTAAATTGGAGCAGGGAGCGGCTCCTTTGTCCATTCAAAGTAATATCTGTTGCTATGCAAAAAAGATCTTTCTGGTGAGGGGCCTGGCAATTCCTTGTGATAGGCCCTCTTTTCTTCCCGGCAGAAATTTCAAATTTTTAATGTTCATGTGGCGAAATATTGTGTGCCTCATTCTTGGCAGGAGGGGGCCAGCATGACACCTCTATGCCCAAGGGAATGAAATGCGATTTGAAAAGAAACGGCACATTTCATTAGGCAGCTCACCACCACCTTCTCAAGAGCAATTAGAGATGGGCAATAAATGCTGGCCTGGCCAGTGACGCCTACATCCCATGAATGAATAAAAAAATTACAAGTTTTGAGAGAAATATAAGATACAGAAAGAAAAAACATGCATTTCTCTCATTCATTTCCATTCATTCATCAATCTTAAAGCCTATTAAAATGGTCTTTTTTGGGTGCCAGTGCTGCTTTAATTTCCTCTTTTTTTCCCAGAAAGTTAGTATTAGGCAGGTCTATCCTGAACTCTCTGAGTCATGCAAAGACTTTTGACTTCAGAGGATGGGTGGTTCCCTTTTTCTCTGACTGTGGGGGGAGGATTCTTTGTTAATCTCCCTTTTGTTCTCTGAGACATTCCTGCCTGCAGGAATGTGTGCAGACTTGACTGCACTCTCCTGTGGCATTTCAACTAGGTGAGGTATCACCCTCATGGTTTTAGTGCCTCCTAGAAGTCTCTCTCTCTCTGCAGGTTCCTGTAAATGCTGTTAGCCACACTGGTGGGGTGCTTCTGGAGTCTGCATTTACATAGGAGGTTATGGGGTCTAACATTTCACATTTTTCAGGGTTAGTTGACCAGACAGTGGGGGTTTTCATCCGGGATTTCTCCCAGACTTCCTTTAACCTGCCCTCTTGATCACTTTTTTCCCCTTCTCTTTCTAAACTTTCACCAGCCATGTGCCTGCTTGTTCACCTTTGTTCTCTGCGGGGTACCCTTACAGTTCACCAGCCCTCTGCTGAAGGGTCCTCCTAACACTGGTACAAGACTTAGGGGTGCAGGTTTCACTGTAGGTTGGGGTTTCTCCTCAACCTGACACATGTGGCAACTCCTGGAGTATTCCACCACATCTTTGTGGAGTTTTGGCCAGTCAAACTGCTGTCTTTTGCGGGCTTTGATCTTTCGTATACTGGCGTGTACAGCCACTGTAGTCTCAAGGGCCCTTCTTAATATTTCTCCCCGGTACCTCTGTGGTGCCACTAAGTGGTGAACTACTGTTCACTCCTTCCTCTCGGGTCTGTGAGGAGAGCTGCATTTCCTCATCAGTACCTCATTCTTCAAATAGTAGCAATCAGGGACTCCCTCTGCTTCACTTTCAGACTGGATAGCATGTGCTAACCCTTGCAATACTGGGTCGGCTCGCTGAGCCTCAGCTAGGGAAAATCCATTTAATTCATTCCCTGGGGTCTCCTAACTTTAAAAGAAACTCTCGGCCAGGCCGACCTCATGGTCATCTGCCTGCAGTGCCAATAAAGTCTCCTCTGGGGGAGCTGGTTTGATCATGGCCTGATCCACTACACATTCAGGGAAACTGCAGGGGACCGTCACCTACCACTGCCCTGTCTCTCTGACCTCTTGTGGTCTTTCTTTCACTACTGTGGGTCGGAGGAGGGGGGGCTACCAACTTCATCCCCACCAGATCATTACCTAGGAGCAGGTCAACCCCGTCCACAGGCAAATTAGGGACAATCCCTACAGCCACCGTTCCCGAAACTAAGTTACACTCCAGGTGGACCTGGAGTACCAGTACAGGCATACACTGCCCTCCAATACCATTCACCACCATTTTGATGTTCACTGCACTCTCTGGGGGAAAGGTCAGGTCTTTTCCCAGTAAAAGGGACCTAGCGGCCCCTGTGTCACTGAGAATCACTATGAGCTTGCTTGCCCCACTCAAGGGGTATGGAGTTACTTTTCCTTCAGACACAAAACCCTGATAACCTTCAGGAATCCTATTAACTTTTCCTGCATTGGCCGTAGTAAGCTTCGTGGATTGCACTCTTACTGCAGTTATAGCCACAGCTTTTTCTGCTGTGCTTTCCATCAGGGTCCCATCTTCACTGAGTGGGTACACCCTGATTAACCCTACCAGTTTCCCCTTTAGTTACCAGCAGTCTGCTTTTAATTGCCCTGCCTTATTACAATGGAAGCACACAGCTCTCCAGATCTCACTCTTGCTCACAGCACCTTCCTTTTTGGCTGGAAGAGTGCCCCGTGTCTCCTGTTTTCCTTTCTCTCCCAGGACCGCTTGGGCTGTTATCACCTTCCCACCCTTTGTCCTTTTAAGATTTGTGGGGGTGATTAGGAAAGGTTCTCTCCTGGGAAATCGACTTATAAATTAAAGCAAACACATTGGCCAAAATGGCCACTTGCCGAGCTCCCTGAACCTGCTGCTCCTCTACCTGGGTTTTTATGGAGAGTGAGAGAGAGTGTTTAAATTCCTGTACCAGAATTACTTCTCTGAGATTCTCATAGGTGAGCTGTACTTTAAGAGCCCTCAGCCACTGGTCAAAAGCCAGCTGCTTACTTCTTTCAAACTCCAGATAAATTTGATTGGCTTGCTTTTTAAGGGTTCTAAACTTTGGGAGGTAGGCTTCAGGTACCAATTCATATGCCCCGAGGATAGCATTTTTGGTCAGTTCATAATTTGATGAACTCTCAACTGGCACCAGGGAATAAACCTCATGGGCTTTTCCAGTTAGTTTGCTTTGTATTAAAAGGGACCAGGTCTCAGCTGGCCATGTTAGCTGCCTTGTCAGTTTCTCAAAAGACACAAAAAACACTTCCACATCTTCTTCATTGAATTTTGGAAAGAATTGATAGATTTTTCGCAATTTTGTACCCAGTCTTGAATTCTGCTCCTCCATATTGGCCATGCTTTCACTGGGGTCACTCATGTTGCCCCCTAGTTAACTCAAGCCACCTCAACTCCTCTTCCTTGCATTCTTTCTGGAATATTTTTTTCTCTTCTCTCTCTCGTTCCTTCTCCTGTCTTTCTTTCTCTCTGTCCTGTCTTTCATTTTCTTCACGTTCCTTTTGGAAGGCTCTCTCTTTCTCTTCCCATTCCTTCTGGAAGGCTTTTTCTTTCTTTTCCTTCCCATTTCTCTCCCTCATTTTCTCTTTCTTCTAATTCACGTTTACTTTGTTCCAATTGTATCTTTGATAGCAGTATCCTATCTGGGTCTGCTTCTAACCCTGTTTCTAGTCTTCGGATTCAAGAGAAAAATGGTTGGCCACTAGCCTTAGGAGTTCAGACTTCCTAGCCTTGCTACCTACAGTGATCCCACACTGCACAGCCATTTTCCTCCACTCCTCCATAGACAGTGCTTTTAACTTATCCCAAGTTACTTCACCCTGGCTTGGAGAGCTACTAGCTTCAGTCGCAGACATGTTAGTATTCAAGCACACACAACCACAAGAAAACCTGTTCTGAAATCTTGCTGGGTTTTTTTAGAACAATTTGGCTTCCCACTTCCAATTTCTCTCATTTGTCTGTGGGTAAAATTCTGGATGCTAGCTCCCAAATTTTCTATTATGACCAGATGAGAAAGGTGTCCAGGGGTCTTTTCAGCCTTCACCTGGTCTTATTGTGACAGGGTTTAATTTTAAACACACAGTTTTTTGAGCTCCCCGTTGGTGAATCCTTGTTCACCACTTTTCAATTATAAGGCAAAGAAATTAGCATAAACAGACTTTCTTAGGTTTAAAAAAGATAAATAAAATTTATTAAAACTTAAATTTAACCTCGAATTCGGTTAATGCCTATGGATACATGCCACGCCCCACACCAACATGCATAGGCGATACGCACATGCAAATAGAGACAGAAAAGAAAAACAGTGGAGAAGTTTGAGGCAATCTCTGAAGAGGGTTTTTTTTAACTGTGCTTTGAGCTTGCTGTAGGGTGCTTGATTGTAGGTAGACTTGCTTTTCGTTGGGGCCCAGTATTCTTCTTAAACCTTGTTCACCTTGGGAGACTTTTCCATCTTGGGGTTCATATATTTTCAATGGTTTCCGAAGCTGGTGAGAGCAAGATGAGAGCAGACAGGAGAGGGGTCTTTTCAGTCCAGGAGCAAAGAGATTTCAGAGTTTAAAATCCTTGTGGCAAGTTCAAATTTTAAAAAAACCCAAGCCAGTTAGTCATGTGACTAAACTGGTCTGACCACATCTGCTTGCGTATTCGGCCATTTTAGCAGTTAATCTGGGATGCTAGCCCCGCAACCTTCAACATCTGGTAATCCAAAGTCCATTGTGGATTAAATTGAAGTAGGGAGTGACCCCTTTGTCCATTCCAAGTACTGTCTGTTACTATGCAAAAAAGATCTTTCTGACAAGGGGCCTGGCAATTCTTTATGATAGGCCCGCATTTCTTCCCTGCAGCAATTTTAAGTTTTTAATGTTCATGTGGCGAAATATTGTGTGCCTCATTCTTGGCAGGTGGGGGCCAGCATGACACACACACATCGAAAATATTAGGTTTTAGTTCATCTCACAATTTGCACTTGTAAAGGACAGAGTGTAAGTTGGCTGCAAAAAAACATAGGAGCAGGAGTAGGCCATTTGAGTTTACTCTGCCATTTAATACAATCATAACTGATCTTCTACCTCAACTCCACCTTCCCAGACTATCCGCATAACACTTAATCCCCTTAGTATCCAAATGTTTATTTACCTCTGTCTTGAATATACTCAACGACTGAGCATCTTCAGCTTTCTGGGTAGAGAATTCCAAAGATCCACAACCCTCTGAGTGAAGAGATTTCTCATCACCGGTCTAAATGCCCGACCCCTTATTGTGAAACTGTGTCCCCAGTTCTAGACTTCCCAGCCAGGGAAAGCCAGGGTATGTTTTTCTTTGTTCCAGGAAAATTATATTTCTTGCGAGTGATTTAGAAAAAAACTACTTACTTATCTTATGCATTTTAAAGATAGGCTTCTTCCCATTCCCTCCCAGCGAGATGGCCACCTGAATAGTATTCTTTGCACACTGGTTTATTCGAGTTTCCCTCTCTATGGGAAGATTGATTAGTCAAAGGATTTTTTAAGGTTATAAAAGGCAAATTAATAGTTAACAGTATCAAAATGTAGAAAAGTGATTTACAACATAAATAAGAATGTTTTCCTTCACAGGGTGTCAAACACAAAGAAGCTGGAAGAAAAATAATTTCCACATGATCTAAACCAAAATGGTTTGAATTAATTACACTGAAATATTCCACCCAGACCATAACTGAATCTGTCAGCATAGCCACCCATTTCCTTATATTACATCAAATTACATATGGCCTGGATATTGCAATAGTATTGCTAGAGAAACTTAAAAATTAAAAAGTGAATGATAATCAATGCATCTTACTTCCTGGTTTTCGGTCTGTGAGAATATGTCAATGTTATTGGCTGCTTTCCCTGCTTGATGTCATCACTAAGCTGGACACCTGGAGATCTCCTTGACTTGGCACCAGATTCAAATTAACATCAGAAAAGGAGAAGTCCATGCTACAGAGATTGTTATATCTTTGTAGGCAGCTTTCTTCAAGGTCAACAGCTGGCACCATCACTTTGCTGTTAACTGCAAATTCCAGCTTGTAGCATTTACAGCAGAGAAACAGCCCATTTGGCCCTATGCCATTGTTTATGCTCCACATGAGCCTCCTCCTAGTTACAACATGTCACCCTACTAATATATCCTTCATTTTCTTTCTCCCTCATGTACTTATCTAGCTTTCCCTTAAATGCACCTGTTTTTTGCCTCAACCATTCCATTTTAAAAAATTTGTTCACGGGATGCGGGCATCGCTGGCTAGGCCAGCATTTATTGCCCATCCCTAATTGTCCTTGAATTGAGTGGCCATTTCAGAGGGTATGTAAGAGTCAACCATATTGCTGTGGATCTGAAGTCACATGTGGGCCAGACCAGGTGAGGACAGCAGATTTCCTTCTCTAACGGGCATTAGTGAGCCAGATGGGGTTTTACAACAATCGGCAATGGTTTCATGGGCACCATTAGACTAGCTTTTTAATTCCAGATTTATTAATTGAATTCAAAGTTTGCCATCTGTCGTGGTGGGATTTGAACCCATGTCCCCAGAGCATTAGCCTGGCCTCTGGTTACTAGTCTAGTGAGTTCCACATTCTCAGCACTCTCTGGGTAAAAAGTATAAATCACGTTATTACAAATGTCCCAGTTGGTCACTAGGTTGTGTCTTCACAAAGTCAAAGTTATCTTTTCCAAAACACTGCCACCCTTTCAAACCACTTTGGTTGGTGCATTGGTATGTAGATTAGAACGAGCAGCAAAAATTGGCAGAACATCTTTTAACTGTACAGCAGTCTAACCCAAGTGAAACCTATGAAGTAAAATCATGTCTTTGATAGCTCTGACTAATGGTGAAACTTGCTATGTGTGCATTACATTTGTAGATTTGGCACAATAGTCATGACCTTGGGCCTGAAACTTGAAGTCGTTCGTCACCTGTGAAGAAATACTGCAGAAAAACACAATATCACAAACTGCAGAGCTCAGCAAAATTTACATAACCACCAGCCAAATATTAGGAAAAAAAGCTTCTCTTTCAAGCCTTATGCCTAAGAATGATTGAATGAGTGTGAAAAAGACATGACAGAAGCTTTGGAAATTGGAAAATATGTTTATGATGATATTTTAGGAATTGCATACCACTGGGACAGATCTTTATGGATTCTTTTCTTGTTTCTGAAAGCTATTTAATTGATTGAAGGTGCTGCAAGGGTAAAGTTGCTAGCTCCCAGGATATTGGTGAAAACATACAATAGAAAAGAACTCCTGTTTAATTTTCATTTACCACAGCAATGTCAAAGTAAAGCAGATGGAACCAGTCACCTCTCCCAAGGGATACAGAAATGAAACACTGATCTGAAAAATTCATTTTAACATTGCACACTGGTTGATACCTCTGGAGAGATTGGCAGGGATCTAAAATGCATTTTTACATGGTAGTTGCCACCTTTACTGTCATCAGTAAAGCAGAACACTTGGAGGCAATAGCATGACATTTCTGATATTAAGCACCTCATTGATCATATGCATCTGCTTGTTAATGGTAAATCTACAGTGGTACTGAGTGCCATTTTGGTCTGTGAAACTGATTAATAGTCTATTGATCCTTTTGAAGGATCGTGGGAAGATATTCTGTGGTTGCTACCTATCAGCAATGCGGAAACGTAGAAGGAAAACTTAGCTTGATCACTTTTTCCAGCTAAATTGTAAGTATTAGGTGGAACTTTCAACTTTGGTGGACACATGAAATGGGTGGTGGATCAACTGGCCATGCCTGATTTTCCTTTCCAATGGGGTTGGATATTTATAAACCCACCTGAAAATAGCATTAGGTGGGCAATTAACCAAGTGGTTCCCAATGCCCAGCACACCCTCCTCCCCCTCCGTCTCTCTTTTCAGCTGCTGGCTTCCCATTTTCCTGTCACGAAATGGCTGGCTGGTAGTTGAAAAATCACACACGTTTTAAATTGGTCTAATAATTAGAATATCTGGTAAAGATATCTTTAATTTAGGCAATGCACCTGCTAGCCATGGCGCAAACAGTTATATCAAGTTGGCATTGATAACTCAGAGAAGAGCCATCTAGGTAACCATCTGCTGCACCTCTCGGACAACACTTCTGCCAGAAACAGTCCCACTGTCAATAGCAGGGCTGTGGTATAAATGAGCCCACACTAACATCTTTGGAACCACAGAATACCACACAGAAAATGTTTCTCCTGCATTGTCGACAGTAAAAAATGTCATTTTTTTTTCTGCCTACAGGCTGCCTGAGCTCCCAGTCCACCAATTGGTACAAGTCACCAATGTGATTTTCACATTATTTGTACAGACTGTCCACTGACTTCAGCATGGTCCACAGTCGGAAAGTTAGTCACATATTGTTCTTTAGGAAAAAGTGTGAAATGAAATGAGCAATTGTGACTTGACAGCCTATTTTACCAGCCTTGGAAAAGAAAATCGAGTTCAGCATGAAGGGAGCCTTAAATTCATTTTTCTGCAGCCAAAGCACAATACTTCTCCCACCCCATCAACTGAAGTTACCCATAGAGAGCACAGATCTTTTCAGATGGAACTACTTATTCTATTAATCAATATTGACTAATCATTCATCTGCTTCCCTTGCTTGTACTTCACTTCCAAGTGATATTTCTGCAAACAAAGTAACATCCTTTGCAAACGCTTTGGAACAGCTAGAAGTGGTTTGAGAAAGATGCTTTGAAGTGGCTTGTGGTCAGACTCTACCAACACTTTCTCTCTCCTAAAGAGATATGGGTTGAAATGCTCGCAAGCAAAGACAATAACCAGACACTCCCTGCCCTGTCAGCATTCCGAAGGGATCGTTCCCTCCGCGATACCCTCGTCCACTCTTCCATTAACCCCCACCACCTCGTCCCTTTCCCACTGCACCTTCTCCTGCAATTGCAGGAGGTGTAAATCTTGCCCATTTACCTCCTCTCTCCTCACTATCCTAGGCCCCAAACACTCCTTTCAGGTGAAGCAGCAATTTACATGTACTTCTTTCAATGTAGTATACTGTATTCACTGCTCACAATGTGGTCTCCTCTACATTGGGGAGACCAAACGCAGATTGGGTGACCACTTTGTGGAACACCTCCGCTCAGTCCGTAAGCATGACCCTGAGCTTCCGGTTGCTGGCCATTTCAACACTCCCCACCCCGCCCCGCTCTCATGCTGACATCTCTGTCCTGGGATTGCTGCAGTGTTCCAGCGAACATCAACGCAAGCTCGAGGAACAGCATCACATTTACCAATTAGGCACGCTACAGAGTGCTGGACTGAACACTGAATTCAATAATTTCAAAGCATGACAGCCCCCCACTTTTTATGTTTAGTTATTTTTTCGTTTTTTCTTCTTTTTTCTTTTTTACTTGGTTATTTTATCTTAGTTTAGTTTTTTTAGTTTGGTTAGTTTGTTTCTACTGTGCCTACCCACTGTTTCTGTTTTTTTAAAACATTTTTTAATGTTTGTGATTGGAGTGCTTTCTGCTTTATAGTCAATTCACATCCTCTCTGTACTGACGCTTTGTCTTTCAGCACACCATTAACATACCATTTGCCTTTGTTCCATGACCTTCTGGTCGGTTATTGTCTGTGTTCTATCAAGACCTTCTCTTTGGTTATCTCTTGCTCCACCTCCCACTTTACTTGCTTAAAACCTTTTACATTTCTAATATTTGCCAGTTTTGATGAAGGGTCACTGACCTGAAACACCATCTCTGCTTCTCTCTCCACAGATGCTGCCAGACCTGCTGAGTATTTCCAGCATTTCTTGTTTTTATTAACCAGACACTAGGCTGGATTTTACAGCCCCCCTGACGTTGGGCGTCATGGCGGGGCGGTGGGGGGGCTGGAAAATGCCTCCAGCAGAGGCTGGACATGGGCCTTGATACCAGGAAGGCCTGGCCTGACATTGCCGGTGGTGAGGCCTCATGGTGGCGCCCCTGCCGCTCAGTGACAGGACCAAAATTTAAATATGCAAGCTTAGTTAAATTAATTAATTCAATACTTACCCGCTCCCGCTATTCGTTCCAGTGCCATATTGGTGGCGGCGGCTGGCACTCCCACGCCTCCGGATCTCCATTCGGAGATCCGATGCGGGATACTGGTGGGGAGGGCGGGCAACAGTGGTGTGGGGGGTGGGGGAAGGGTGTACAAATTAATTTGATTGGTGGAGGGGATGATGGGAAGGGGTTGAAGGTAAAAGTTTATTAACTTTGTGGGGGGGAGGGGAAGGTCAGGTACACAAGGTAAGTATTTTGTGGGGGGGTGGTGAGAGGGCAAGGAATTAAAATGTACAGTTGTTGGGGGAGTGGGGGGTGCTATAAGGGTCTAGTTCAGTACATTTTATTCAAAAAATGTCCCTTTAAAATTAAAATTCTACTGTAGGGGCTCAAAGTCCTTTAAAAATGGCATTGGCACCTGCGCAGTGGCGCCAGATGTCGTTGCTGTTCCTGGACTGCCTACCCCCTGCACGTCATGGGGGGCAGTGGGGGGTGTCCACTCTGGCCATTTAAATGAGCTGCCACATTAAATATCGCAGCAGCTCTGTGACGAGCAGTTCGCGTGTGCAGGCCGCCATAGTTTACGGCCGCCGCCAAGGCAATGTAAAATCCAGGCCACTCTTTCTCAATCTCTGCATAGTGTCATGCAGTTTGTGTTAACACTCTGGATGCAAATACAACTGGTTGTCCTTGCTGCATGAGGGTGGCTCCAAGTCCTGTTTCACTGACATCACATTGCAGTGTGACTTCCTTGTTGACATCATAGTCCCTCAGCACTGGGGCTGTCATCAATAGTTGTTTGATGCGAGTGAAAGCTGCTTTTTGTTCTGTGGCCCAATACCACTGAACATCTTTGCAGTGAGTTTGCTTAGAGGTTAACTCTCTGATGACAGATTGGGCAAGAGATTGGCTAGGTAGTTTACAAATCCAACAAATCATTGACTGCCTTCGCATCTGTTGGTTGCTGCATCTCTGCTATGGCTCGCACCTTATCAGGATCAGAAAGCTGTTAGTACATGACCTATGCACCTGACTTTAATCATCTTCAGCTGCAACATTTTCCTGTTCAGCTTCACGTTCATCTGGCAAGCTGTCTTTAGCAAGCTCGCTAGATTCCAATCATGGTTTGCAATGGTGTCTTGCATCATATCTCCACATCCAAAATTACTTCCACTCCTCATAGATCAGTGACTATCTCATGCTGTCTGCGTTGGTACTCCTCTGGAGTAGTAGAAATGCCAAACAGCATGCACACCCATCTGCACCTCCCAAACGACATCCAGAAAGTAGTCAGAAAGCTACTGCTTTCATCCAACTTCACTTGCTAGTATCAATCCTTTGCATCTAAGGTAGTAAAGACCTTTGCCTTAGCAAGTTGAGGCAGAACTCTTCAATGGTTGGTATAGAGTAGTGAGATCTCTTCAAAGTTTTATTGAGGCCTTTTGGATCTAATTACACTTTCAACTTTCCAGGTTCTTTTCACAGCAGCCGCACTGCTAATCCATTCTGCAGGAATTGTCACTTTCTTGATTACTCCCATCTTTGCAAGCTCCTCTATCTTGTCTTTCAGGCTGGACTTGAAGGCAGCTGGAACTCTCCTCAGAAGATGTTAAGTTAGCTTCACACTCTCATCTACTTCAAGATGATATTCATCAGGATGGCATCCAAGACCTGCAAAAACATCTTTATAATCTGTCAGGATCTGTTTAGCAGGCAATGGCTTGGTGTCATGTGAAACATTGCAAATCTCTTCAGGTATGTGAAGGATTACCAGTCCAAATTTTGACTTGTTTCAGCTGAGATGAGGAGAGTTTGTTTGTGTCCATGATCTGGAACTGAAGTTCTTCTATCTTCCTGTTGCATCAGATTGTCAGCTTGGTTTGTTCTCTTGGGGTGAGCATCATTCCATCACAGAGCCTCAACTTTACCTTCAACAGCTTCATATTCGGTCACTATATTGAGCAATTTCATACAAGTCTGCGAAGCTCATGATGTTGCAAGTACAACCGGTGACTATCTGACACCTCACATCAGCTTGATGCTCTCCTTTTGCAGACATCATTCCAACAGTCACAAACCACTTTCTACCTTGAGATGTACCAACATGTTTTAGGGTGTAGAGTGATTCGTCAGAATCATCACCTGATATCTCTCCATCAACCATCTTTTCAGGTTTTATTTTCTTCTTTTTAGCAAAACATTCACATGCAAAGCGGTTCAGTTTCTTGCAGTTAGAGCACTGCTTTCCGCATGTTGGGCATGCTTCCTTTTTCTTCTTGTGGTGTCCCCCACAGTATTTACATCTGGCCTTGATCTTTCTACTGGCCCTTCTAAAAGTTGTCTTTCCCTTTCCTCATTGACTTGTGCTTGGAAGACTTGGATTCTCTCAGTATAGTGCACAGCCTCGTCAGTTCTCCCATCAATACACTTCAGCTGATGATCAGCCACCTCAGAGCTTCTGCACATGTCAATAGCTTTCTTGAGAGCAAGCTTCTCTTCTCTCAGCAGACGTGCTCTCACAACAGGATCTCCTGTTGCTAAGAAAATCCTATCTCTGATGAGATCATCTTTCAGTTGCCCAAACTCACAAGACTCAGCTAGACGTTTCGGTATAGTGAGGAAGAGATGGTGGCATAGTGGTAATGTCACCAGATTAGTAATCCAGAGACCTGGGCTAATGCTCTGGGGGCATGGGTTCAAATCCTACCTCAGCAGCTGGTGGAACTTAAATTCAATTAATTAAAATCTGGAATTGAAAGCAAGTCTTAGTAATGGTGTCATGAAACGATCATCGATTGGTTCACTAATGAAGGAAATCTGCTATCCTTACCTGGTCTGGCCTACATGTGACTTCAGATCCACAGCAATGTGGGCCTCTGGAGTGGCCTAGCAAGCCAGAGGTCAAGGGCAATTAGGGATGGGCAACAAATGCTGGCCCTGCCAGTGACGCCCACATCCCAAGAAAGAATAAAAACCATACTGATCGATTATTCTCCCTCTCTCCTGAGGTCTAGTGTTAAACACATGGTGTTCATAAATAACATTAGTAGAGGGTTCAAAACCTCACAAGCCTTGCTTTTCTTCTCAGAGAGTTCTAGGGTGCAATACAGCTTGCTCCTTCCCCATCAATGATCACAGAGTTGCTACTTTTATCTGTTCGGGTTTCTTGTCCAACTCTGCAACAACCTCATAATGCTGCCATTGACAATGGAAGAATTTTCAATTCCATCTCAAATCTCCCTTCATGTCCATGGAAGCAGGTACCGGAAAATTCAAAGCCATAATGACTTACCCAGCTGTTGATGTCCTGTGCAAAGTTGCAGACAGGAGTTGTTTTAAACTCTGATGTCTGGCACATCTGCTGTCTGTCTTCCAGCTATCAAAATCCTCTCAAATCCAGCTACTCACTTCTGACACCATGTTCCATATGATGTGTAAAATGGCTGCTGCAAAAAGCCTTTATTTACATATCATGACATCAGAGGTCACATGTGTACAGCAAGCCAAAGCATACAAAAGTATTTATCCAAACAAAAACTGTTCCCCACCCCACACAGAATCTGGCTCCGAGTTAAAAAAAACCTTGAGGGATTATATTATGAACATTGTTTCTTTGCCTTTTCTCAGTGTTTCTCTCATTGCTAAACTTCCCACCTCCACCTCAAAGCTGAAAAGGTAACACTCTTTTTTTAAAGCTACTTTTGGAGTGGTCACAAAATAAAGAAACAGGTTTTTCTTCACTTCCCTGAAGCAATACCTCATTTGTACATGGTGACTCCCCTGGGAGGGCTAGCTGACATTCAGAATGTGCTGAATAATTCTCATGAGAAAACATACACCTTATTGCTCTGCACAATGTATTAGTGAATCAATATGCACCACTGCTTGTTATGTTAGATATTTAAAAACGAAATAGAAAAGCAATATGTAAATCTTATAAAGCTTAGTTACTGCAGTTTAATTTCATTCTAAAGATATCCCCTAAAAGGAAACTCAAGATGAATTGAGGTTTTCCTGAAATCACTTATGTGATTAAATTATTATTTGTTTTGCACTGTACACACCAAAAATGTGGGAACTGTAGCATTCAAATTTTTTTTTGCAAAGTAAATACACTGAAGCATTTTAGATGGCTGGAGTAAATCAAACATTAAGAAGATCTGATTTGTATTAGATTTGAATTACAGCCTACAAAGAGTTACTTTCCCTTCATTTAAGTTGTAATTGCTATTTTAATGATGCCAATTTGGAAAATACTTCTTCAGCTCCACTACATAATAAAGCAATTTCAACTTATTAAATATAAATTAGGAGTAATATAGATTGCCAAAACCCCAGGGTAAAGACAGAGCTTTATATGTACTTTAATAGATACCTTGTTTTACTGGAAATTGTTTGACAAACACTTTAAATGTTAATTTTATCAGTTGTACTTGATCTATTGAGCTATAACTTTTTTTATAACACTTATATCTATATTCAACAAAAATGTAATTAAAAGTGACTTTGAATTTAACATGTCTTTGTAACTAGTACCAGCAAAGGCTGCCAAGAAATAATTTGATAGGGACGTGAACCAAAATTAAGCTGGGAAAAGATGTACCACAAACAATTCAGGCAACTAAGTTCCAGAAGGCAATAATGTAACATGTGATATTTTTGATCTTGATCTCAATTTAATTATGGTTGCTTACCTCCTCATTGACCGCTGTCTCTGTACTTTACCACAAGCGAATGATGTCTAATGGATTGGACAAAACAGCAGCAACTGGAGGGATATTTTTTGCAGAAATCTTAAATAAATCCAAAGTGTTTTCTTTTTCCACAATGTGCAGATGGCTACCACATTTTAGGCATCATTTTTTAATTAAGTACCTCAAAACCTATTTATCTAATCTAAAAAGATTAGTGGAGCACAATTGCATTTTTATATAATTGTTACCATATCAGTTGGAACAGTCATGAGGGACTGAACGATAAATGGTTGCAAGAAAAACTGTGATCTTTCTCAGTTTTTCGATGTCAGAGTGGAGAACTGCTCCACAAAATGTTGCATCATTTAGACAAACCAAAATCAAATGGTTAGTACATTTTACACCAGTCTCATCTGCCTCAATATAATTCCATAGTTCTTTTATTTTTATTCTTACCTCTGATGTACACAGCCGACTGGGGTGGGGAGTGCCTAAAAAAAAAACGTGCAGTTATTTTCTAGTAATTTTACATTTGTCTTTCACAATTTTTCTAACTAGCCAATTTTGAAACAATTTTACCTTAATGATTGAGGGGCATTTTTGACATCCTGATTGTTATGCATTAGCAAGAAATCAATCGACCTAACTATCACAGGAAGTTGTCATATTACAAGCAAAATGTTAAGGATTGGTTTCCAGAGTCAGATTGGCACACAAATAATTGTTGTTAATGACTGGAATAGTGAATTAACAATCAAATAAATGATCGCAGATGCCTTTCGCAGAATCTCACCATTGGTCTAACACCACTTAAGGTTCTATTTCCAAAATGCAGTTGTGCAATATCATTTGTGAAGATGAGCGAAATTGTTCAGTTTGGCCTTACAACCCATCAAATCAGTGTAAGTCACATCTTCGGGAGATGAGTAGAGCTAAGAAAAAAAATTGAGGCCTAGTAAACAGAGCTTTAGTTTATCAGAAAAATGAAAATTGTTGAACTTGTTTTCAAGACTATAAAGTGCTGATGAAATTGATTCAAGCAAACTGTTCACAGTGAAGGGTTCAAATACTAGTGACCAAAGATCAAAATTAGGATGTTGCAGCAATAAGAGAAGTCAGGTGGAACTTATCAATTGAAAGAAGAGAGCTGCGGAATGAGGTAACAGGGAAGGTCTTTAAAGTGGACATTATAAATGGAGACAATTGGACATGTTTCTGGAGAGAAGAAAAAGGCCAGGTTGCTGAATTTACTACACTTCCTGAAAATTCTTATATTCTCGGAAGAGTTAGGGAGTTAAAACCTGAGTCTTATTATTGGTTGTAAAAATAATTGTATGAGTTTCACAAACTAAGAAAATTACACATTTGCTTGAAATTCAACTGACTGTGATTCTGTTAATGTCATTTATATGGTGTCTGATTGGACATGAGACTACAATTAATAAAATATTAGTCATTTTTTGTTTTATATTATAAAATTGTCTTAAATGGGGCTGTTGAAAGCAGCCTCTTTCATCTTTGATCTTTCAGAATACAAAGGCAATTTGTGCCAGTCCAAAAATATTTTGGTGCAGATTTTGGAACTGGCTATGTTTCTGTTACACTGTATTTTCCACCCTCAATTTTGCCTTTGTTCTATGTTCAATCTTCATCTTGCAATCCCACAAGGGGCTTTGTTGATGTCAAATGTGCTGGATGTACTATTTTCTCCCATTTTCCAATTAAAGGAGCATTGTCTTCAAGGAAGGCTGTTTGGTAAACATTTTCCTGTTAAGGGAAGGGCAAGAACTAGAAGAGCCACAAGTCTTGTTTCTCCTTGACAGTGTTGCATATTAGTACATTCTAATTGTTTCTGTATGAGCCCTGACAAAAGGGAGAAAAAAAGCAATAAAAGCTCTGCAATTTAATAGATTGCTGCCCAAATCATGGGACAATTGATAATAACCATATGGACCTGCAAGTGTGACCACTTATTGTATCAGTTTGGAGATTGCTTGGAATTTAACATCTTTCTCCTCGTCCTAACAGCAGCCATGAAAAAGACTTGCATTGAATAATCACAAAAATGTCTGTAATGCAAACAAGGTGGGATAGATATAGCAAGGCTGTGGTTCTTGGAAAGATAATTCGAGAAATGAAGTTTTTGTCCCTGATGATGGAATGTAGAAAGATTTTGACATGCTAGGCCCCCACCTGCCAAGAATGAGGCTCAATAATTTTGTCATGAACATTGATTTTAAACTGTTACTGGAGTGAGAAAATGACTTGTTAAACAGATCAGCCATGGCTGGAAAAATACATTTGCTTATTAATAGACAGTGCTTGGAAGGACAAAGGACCATTCCCTGACACATTCAACCCATAATGGACCTTGATCACCAGGTATTGTGTGTAACAGGAGAATTCCAAAGACTGCTAAGGTAATAGAATACAGGACTGGCTAGCTGCTCCAGGGTCTTTTGAACTAGCCTCAGAGAGTTTGAACGGAAAGACTGTTTGCTCCTGGACTGAGACGATCTCTCCTGTCTGCTCCCATCTCTTTCTCATAAGCCTCTGAATCCACTGAAGACACACGAACCCCAAGCCAGAAAAGTCTCCTACAGTGAACAAGGTTTAAGAAGAATACTGGGCCCCAACGAAAAGCAAGTCTACCTACAATCAAGGACTCTACAGTGAGCTCGAAGAACCGTAACAAAAACTCTTCAGATATTGCCTCAAATGTTTCCAATTTTATTTTCCTTCTGCTCTTTTCTGTCTCTATTTGCATGTGTGTATTGCGTATGCATGCTAGTGTGCGCACATCGTATATCGTAGGCATCAACCGAATTAGAGTTTAAGTTCAAGTTTAATAAATTTCAGCTTTTCTTCTTTAAATCTAAGAATACCTGTTTGTGTTGGTTTCTTTGCCTTATAATTGAAAAGCGGTGAACAAGGATTCACCAAGGAGAGCTAAAAACATGGTGTGTTTAAAATTAAACTCTGTTATTGTAAGACCAGGTGACGGCTGAGAGGGACCGCTGGACACCTTTATCACCTGGTTGGAACAATTTAGAATCGACAAGTAGGGTAGGGTAGGGTAGGATAGGATAGGATAGGGGGTAGAAAGGGTGGTGGAGTTTTGAACAAGGAGGTTGTATAGAATGGAGCTTGGGTTGGCCAGCAAGAATAGTCTTAAAGAAGTTAAGCCTGGAGGAGACAAAGGTACAGATGAGAATCTCATCAACAATAAGGGGAACTTCAATAATAATTCACTTGCCTTGCAAACTAAATGCAGAAATTAAACAATAAAAACAAACAAACAGGGGTTGGGAAGAGAGATCATTTTGAGGTCTCCAGTGTATGCAGACCAAGCAAAGCAAACACCTAGAACGAAACAGTGAAACTAAGATCATGTGAGGTTTTAAGTTAAAGAGATCAAAGTTTCCTTTTTGAGGCAGATTTGATTCTATTGGGTTAACTTTGGAATAAGTAGGAATGGAATGAAACATTGGATGATAATTCCTTTTTATATCTACTTCTGATGTTAAACATAACATTGAGGAGTATTGGACGACATGTAGCATCACTGTCTTCTTCTTCTTTGGCCTCCTTGTCTCGGGAGACAATGGGTAAGTGCCTGGAGGTGGTCAGTGGTTTGTGGAGCAGCGCCTGGAGTGGCTATAAAGGCCAATACTAGAGTGACAGACTCTTCCACAGGTGCTGCAGAAAAAATTGTTTGTCGGGGCTGTTACACAGTTGGCTGTCCCCTTGCGCTTCTATCTTTTTTCCTGCCAACTGCTAAGTCTCTTTGACTTGCCACACTTTAGCCCCGCCTTTATGGCTGCCCGCCAGCTCTGGCGATCGCTGGCAACTGACTCCCACGACTTGTGATCAATGTTACAGGACTTCCTGTCACGTTTGCCAACGTCTTTAAAGTGGAGACATGGACGGCCGGTGGGTCTGATACCAGTGGCGAGCTCGCTGTACAATGTGTCCTTGGGGATCCTGCCATCTTCCATGCAGCTCACATGGCCAAGCCATCTCAAGCGCCGCTGACTCTGTAGTGTGTATAAGCTGGGGATGTTGGCCGCCTCGAGGACTTCTGTGTTGGAGATGCGGTCCTGCCACCTGATGCCAAGTATTCTCCGGAGGCAGCGAAGTTGGAATGAATTGAGACGTCGCTCTCGGCTGACATATGTTGTCTAGGCCTCGCTGCCGTAGAGCAAGGTACTGAGGACACAGGCTTGATATACTCGGACTCTTGTGTTCCGTGTCAGTGCGCCATTTTCCCACACCCTCTTGGCCAGTCTGGACATAGCAGTGGAAGCCTTTCCCATGCGCTTGTTGATTTCTGCATCGAGGGACAGGTTACTGGTAATAGTTGAGCCTATTTAGGTGAACTCTTGAACCACTTCCAGAGCATGGTCGCCGATATTGATGGATGGAGCATTTCTGATGTCCTGTCCCATGATGTTCGTCTTCTTGAGGCTGATGGTTAGGGCAAATTCGTTGCAGGCAGCCGCAAACCTGTCGATGAGACTCTGCAGACACTCTTCAGTGTGAGATGTTAATGCAGCATCGTCAGCAAAGAGGAGTTCCCTGATGAGGACTTTCCATACTTTGGTCTTCTCTCTTAGGTGGGCAAGGTTGAACAACCTGCCACCTGATCTTGTGTGGAGGAAAATTCCTTCTTCTGAAGATTTGAACGCGTGTGAGAGCAGCAGGGAGAAGAAAATCCCAAACAGTGTATCTATCTATTTATTTGTTTGTATATTTTTCTGTGCTCATTAAAGCTGCAGAGTGGACAATTTCCAATTCTTTGTACACTGCCCCAGCACTATGCAAGAATGTTTATCAGGAAATCCATCTAATACCATGTATCTGTTATCATGTACCTTAAAAGTAGTCCATTTCCTTTAAGTCACAGGTATGTCACACACAGATAGGCCAGCTTACTCCTCCCCTGCAATTTTTTTTTATTCATTCATGGGATGTGGACATCACTGGCTATACCAGCATTTATTGCCCATCCCTAATTGCCCTTGAAGAGGTGGTGGTGAGCTGCCTTCTTGAACTGCTGCAGTCCATGTGAGGTAGGTACACCCATAGTGTTGTTAGGAAGGGAGTTCTAGGATTTTGACCTAGCGACAGTGAAGGAATGGCAATATAGTTCCAAGTCAGGATGGTGTGTGACCTGGATGGGAACTTGCAGGTGGTGATGTTCCCATGCATCTACTGCTCTTGTCCTTCTAGGTGGTAGAGGTCACGGGTTTGGAAGGTGCTGTCTAAGGAGCCTTGGTGCATTGCTGCAGTGCATCTTGTAGATGGTACACACTGCTGCCACTGTGTGTCGGTGGTGGAGGGAGTGAATGTTTGTATATGGGGTGCCAATCAAGCGGACTGCTTTGTCCTGGATGGTGTCGAGCTTCTTGAGTGTTGTTGGAGCAGCACCCATCCAGGCAAGTGGAGAGTATTCCATCACACTCCTGACTCGTGCCTTGTAGATGGTGGCCAGGCTTTGGGGAGTCAGGAGGTGAGTTACTCGCCGCAGGATTCCTAGTCTCTGGCCTGCTCTTGTAGCCACGGTATTTATATGGGTACTTCAGTTCAGTTTCTGGTCAATGGTAGCCCCTAGGATGTTGATAGTGGGGGATTCCGCAATGGTAATGCCATTGAATGTCAAGGAGAGATGGTTAGATTCTCTCTTGTTGGAGATGGCCATTGCTTGGCACTTGGTGTGGCACAAATGTTACTTGCCACTTATCAGCTCAAGCCTGGATATTGTTCAGGTCTTGCTGCATTTTTACACGGACTGGTTCCTTATTTGAGGAGTTGTGAATGGTGCTGAACATTGTGCAATCATCAGCGAACATCCCCACTTCTGACCTTATGATTGAAGGAAGGTCATTGTTGAAGAAGCTGAAGATAGTTGGGCCTAGGGCACTTCCCTGAGGAACTCCGGCAGTGATGTCCTGGAGCTCAGATGATTGACCTCCAACAACCACAACCGTCTTCCTTTGCGCTAGGTATGATTCTAACCAGCAGACAGTTTTCTGCCTGATTCCCATTGACTCAGGTTTTGTTAGGGCTCCTTGATGCCATACTCGGTCAAATGCTGCCTTGATGTCAAGGATAGTCACTCTCTCCTCACCTCTTGAGCTCAGCTCTTTCATCCATGTTTGAACCAAGGCTGTAATGAGGTCAGGTGCTGAGTGGCCCTGGCGGCACCCAAACTGGGTATCACTGAGCAGGTTATTTACAAGCATTCGGTTGCTTCCGGTTACTTGTCATTTCAACACTCCCCCCTGCTCTCATGCTCACATCTCTGTCCTGGGATTGCTGCAGTGTTCTGGTGAACATCAATGCAAGCTCGAGGAACAGCACCTTATCTACCGATTAGGCACACTACAGCCTGCCGGACTGAACATTGAGTTCAATAATTTCAAGCATGACAGTCCCCCATTTTACTTTCATTTTAGTTATTTTTTTCTTTTTACTTTTTTTCTTTTTTTACATTTTTTGCAACCTTTTTTTGCATTAATTTCATTTCATCTTAGTTTGTTCAGTTTGCTTACCCACTGTTTTTTTTTCATGTTTGCACTTGCTGCTGTTCAATATTCAGTCCGTTAACACCTTTTCTGTACTAGTGCTTTGTCTTTCAACACACCATTAACATATTGTTTGCCTTTGCTCCATGACCTTTTGGTCAGCTGTGTGGCCTTGTCCAATCTACACCTTCTCCTTTGTTATCTCTTGCCCCACCCCAACCTCACTTGCTTATAACCTGTGACATTTTTAATATTTGTCAGTTCCGAAGAAGGGTCACTGACCCGAAACATTAACTCTGCTTCTCTTTCCACAGATGCTGCCAGACCTGCTGAGTAGTTCCAGCATTTCTTGTTTTTATTTCAGATTTCCAGCATTCACAGTATTTTGCTTTTATTTACAAGCATTGCTGATCAATTGATTACATTTACCTGACCAATCACAAGTAAAGCAGAACCTTGATAATAGAGACACAATTCCATGGAGTTCTAGCAGCACAGTCTGAGCTTGGCTCTACCCTATCCTGTGGTGTTTGTTACTGCTATTGCAACTCAGTCTGGTAAGCAACACACTAGTTTCAATTTCCCAAAGGATCAGGTGGTAATCGAGTTTGGTTTACTTCTACTCCAATCGGCTTCATAGAAACATGGAGTGCAATTTACAGGTTTCAACAGTTGAAAGTTCATGTCTGTGGATAACTATGAACATCTGGGAGTGATCTACCAAGCCTGCAGTGATCTCCCTCTTGGTTTTCTTCTGGAGCCAAAACACAACATCGAAAAATGAGGTTTGGAAAGAGTCATTGGATTGTAAGCTCATGGTCCATTCTGGCTTTTAGATCCTTTGTCTCCTTTTGATCCTGTAAACCAGATTCCAAACCCCTTCACCTGTGATAGTTCCTTCATGGTCAGATATTCACTCCCAACCTATCAGGTTCAATTTCAATTTGCAACTTCTTTCTCATGTGCTTTTATTCATGCACCCTGTATCTATGCCCTGTTCTCTTCATCTGGGTGTAGCATTAACTATTCTACTACATTAGTTTGATTCTAGGGTTTACTTCCTCATTGTGGAAGGTGTGGAAGTAATTTAGTTCCCTTATGTACTAGTGCAAATTTGCTGGATTATTTTACAGTACATTATCTATTCGAAAGTGATTATTATTGTTTGATGCAAGGTTGGTATTACTGCTAATTTGGTCCAAAATTCCATAACTTGTAATGAAAGTTTAACGAAACCTTAAACCCTACCTCTGTGAGCAAGCTTTGGTCACTGATTTTAATGCCGCCTTCTTTAGTTCAGTGTCAATTTTGATCAGATTGCACTCCTGTGAAGCACCTTGGGCTGTTTTACTGTGTTAAAGGCACTACATAAAAGCTGCTTATGGCTTGAAAACAGAACAAAACTTGTCTGGCAATAATGAAAAAAGAGAACATTTAAGAATACCATAGCAGCGAGATATTAGAACTGGAAAGACTTACATAAGTAAACACAGAGCTAGATTATTGTAATACTTTTAGACAACTAATGAGTATCTCACATATGAATCTGAAACATTACATTGAAACAGGGAGTTCCCATTCCATTCCCTGAATACCAGTCCTGGACTCCACGGGCTCCAAAGTAGGCGTTGTAAGATTTACTGATTAATCAATTACATCTGTAGCCATCTAAGATGTTGTAGACTAATTATTATTTATTCAGATGCCATTTGGGGTATTTTTTGAGATTACATCATGTTCCTTACAATCTGTACAAGTCCCATATCAATTACATTGAACCATGGATGAAATCATACATGGTTAGGCTATTACATCTTAACTGGCAAAAAGTGAGAACATAAAGAGACAGCAGAGCAGAACAGATAATTGTTTTACTGAGCACTGAATGCAACCTTTTTGTATCTTTATTGATTATTGAAAGAAATGAAATAGAACTTCAATTAAAAGTAATGTCGTTATTTATTTGAAAAGAAAAACAGACCAATGTGCCTGCGGTTGTAGCATATGTAAACATAAAACAATAAGACAGCATTGAAGATTGCCTACAATAAATAATCCTATTTATTCAGCATAATTTTAGTCATACTTTTCCCTGTTTCTAATAACATGAAAGGAAAATTCTTCTAGCTTTTTCTGTAAAATATCAATAGCTGGGAAATATTCAGAATAAGCTTGATAAACTTCCATGTGTGTGGAATGTTTCATTTCAGTTAACATTGTTACTTGACTGTGAGCTAGATAACAGTGGATTATGACTTGTGTTATCATTATTATCACAGGTACTATGTGTACAATGATGGTAATTGATGCACCATAGCCAGTCTATAATAGACAGGTGTCATTGCAGACCCCCACCTGCCAAAAATGAGGCATATTAAATTTTGTCATATGTACAGTGATTTTAAACTGTTGCTGGAGTGAAGAAATGACTTGTTTAAAAAAATCACCAGATACTTGGCTGGAAGGACATTTGCATACTAACAGACAGTGCTTGTGGAGACAAAGGACTATTCCCTGGTCCACTTAACCCACAATAGAATTTGATTACCAGACATTGAAGGTGAGGAAATTCACATTCCAGGATGACTGCTAAGATGGCAGAATCCACAAACAGATATGGTCAAACCAGCTAGTCACATGACTAACCTGCTGGGGTTTTTTGAATTGTGTCACAGAGAAAGAGGCAGAAATGGTTGAAACTGAAGCTGGAGTAATGAAGCCTCTCTCCCTGTCGCTCTCCGTGTCGCTCTCCCTCCCAAGCCATAGAAGACACGTAAACCTCGAGAGAAAAGACTCTGACCTCAAAACAAGTTGAAGTGTGCACTGGGCCCCGACAAATTTCAAGTCTGACTGGCAACCAAAGACTTCACAGCAAACTCAAAGGACAGTAAAACAGAAACCCATCTATTGCCTCAAACTTTTCCCCTTTATTCTTTTCTACTTTTCTGTCTCTTTCTGCGTGTATGTTTATCGTGTATGCATGCTAGTATGTTGGCATCGCATATTCGTAGTCGGTAACCGGATTGGAGTTTAACATGAATAAGTTTCTACATTTCTTGTTTAAAATCTAAGAAAACCTGTCTGAATTGATTTCTATGCCTTGTAATTGAAAAGCGGTGAACAAGGATTCACCAAGGGGGAACTAAAACAGGGTGTTTTAAAATTTTTTTTTAACTCTGTTACGATTAAACCAGGCACAGGCTGGGGAGGAGAGCCCCTAGACCCCTCTCACCTGGTCATAACACAGGATTAAACTTAATCAGTTATTTTACAGCCTTGTAGAACTTAATAAAAGCTCCGTGCACCTTTCAATAATAACAGAAGGTAGGAGGTAGTCACTCCTGCTGGGATGTAGGATCGATATCTCACTCATATTAACTGAGACAATGAACATTGGTAGGCTATTGAACCACGGGACAAATATACTTGCCAAGAGGTTGCTTTGCACACAATCATCTTTTTGAATCTCATTCATAATGTTGACATGGGGCTGATAAACCAGCTGACTTGGGACTGGCTGAATCATTCCATAATGACCGTGTTCATCATTTCTGTGCACATGTGACATTTTATTTATTATTCATTCATGGGATGTGGGTGTCACTGGCTGGTCCAGAATTTTTATTGCCCATCCCTAATTGCCCTTAAGGTGGTGGTGAGCTGCCTTCTTGAACTGCTGCAGTCCTTGGGGTGTAGGTACGCCAACAGTGCTGTTAGGAAGGGAGTTCCAGGATTTTGACCCAGCGACAATGAAGGAACGGCGATATAGTTCCATGTCAGGATAGTATGTGGCTTGGAGGGGAACTTGCAGGTGGTGGAGTTCCCATGCATCTGCTGCCCTTGTCCTCCTAGGTGGCAGAGGTCACTGGTTTGGAAGGTGCTGTCGAAGGAGCCTTGGTGAGTTGCTGCAGTGCATCTTGTAGATAGTACACACTGCTGCCACTGCGCATCAGTGGTGGAGGGAGTGAATGTTGAACGTGGTACATGGGTGCCAATCAAGTGGGCTGCTTTACCCTGGATGGTGTCAAGCTTCCTGAGTGTTGTTGGAGCTGCACCCATCCAGGCAAGTGGAGAGTATTCCATCACACACCTGACTTTGTGTCTTGTATATGGTGGACAGGCACTGGGGAGACAGGTGGTGAGTTACTTGCCACAGAATTCCCAGCCTCTGACTGGCTCTAGTAGCCACAGTTATGTGGCTGGTCCAGTTCAGTTTCTGGTCAATGGTAAATCCCAGGATGTTATGTGCAGAAAAGGGAGTTGCAGTGCATTGTGGAAGAAGTTCAACCAGTACCACAGTAGCTATTTTTCTGGCCCTGAAAGACCATGATGACCCATCTGATATTGGCCTGCTCCTGCTCTCTGGTCCAATCTGCGGTGAATATGCAGTGAAAATGAGTGAAACTGTTCAATAAATCACAATGTTTGTGCTCTGCTACTTTAGACACTTGAGAACAGCACTTGTTATACACAAACACTTGGCCTGTGTAATATCATTCTGATTTGTCAGTACTGCATTGCTGATGTTATTAGCTCTCTGCAGAATCATTTTCTTAATTGGAGGTTATTGCTATTAATAAAGAACATAGTTTGTTACATCGCATATTTTGCAATTTTTACATCAATTTTCAAACTGCTTGACATTCGGGTTAATTCTGTTCACTAACCTTTTGGATTTAGTAGTAGTACAGTCACAGCTTGCTATGATTACTCTGCCTGTGCCAGAGCCATATCAATTATTCTTGTTCCAAGGCGTCATATCTTTTAAGATTCATTGTTGGACAGCATGGCGTTAAATAATAGGTGACTGAGAAAAGAGGAACTATTCCAGCATCAGTCTTAAGGCTTCAGTAGTAAGTACTGCAGCACTGCTGCTTCCTCCATCTCTGGAAAGCCAAACATGGGCAGGGCAAACAGAAAGCAGGGACTTCTTGGGTCTGTTGCTTCGGGGCTTGCATCAGTAACTGCCAGGTCATTTATGATTACATGTAAAGTAAGTTACTTACATCACATTAGGAATTGTATCATGCGAAGGTGATGACCAACACAAGCACGTAATCCACTGTAGGCCATTTGTTTTGATCCCCACATCTGTGGCCTTTACTCCATTGTTCAGCATGAGTGTGGACCATACAAGCAAAACCTACTTCAGCCTCCTCTTACACATGCTGTTCTGTGCTGACATGATACTGTAAATGATAAAGATCCAGGCAATGTTTTTTAGTTTATTTTTCATGTGTTTGTATTCACATTTTAAGAAGTCATCAAAGAGTTTGCACAGTGTTCTGGGTAAAGTTGAGCTATGGGAAAAATA
Organism: Heterodontus francisci; assembly: GCF_036365525.1. NCBI lineage: Eukaryota > Metazoa > Chordata > Chondrichthyes > Heterodontiformes > Heterodontidae > Heterodontus > Heterodontus francisci. Next base: position 79,436,552 of record NC_090373.1, read on the forward strand.
AAGCTCCTGCCAACATTAAATTGTCACACACAACTTGTCAAGCAACCCATATGAGTTGAATTGCGATTGGAGCCAATATAAAGTAACAATCAAGAGGCGCTAGAGTCGTGCTCATAATGTATTGGCGTTTAGGATTAGCCTTATGATGGAAAAGAGAAAGATAAAACAGTCAGCTTTAAAAAGGCTGTTTTTGAGGGATGACTTGAGTAAATTAGATTAGAACACTGTTAGAGAGGAAAATAATGGAAGAAAAGTGGATCATGTTTAGAAATCTTAAACATAGGGCCGAATTTTATACTGGGAGGGAGCGCACCTTTGCCCTCTGTCGGACCCCATTGCTAATCCACGGTGGGGAGCCAATTAACTTCCTGCCACTGTGGACGACATCCCTTTAAGGGACAAGCTTCCTCCTCCACAGCTGCCAGCCAATCGGAAGGCCGGCAACTCTGCAGCACTGGCAGCGTCACTGAGAGCGGTGGCCACTTCCAGTACTGCAAGAAGGCCTGCAGTTCGATTGAATGGAGGAGACCCCAGGACAGTAGGTGGGGTCAGGATTGCCAGGGCCATTCAGGCAGGGCCTGGTGAGGGGGTTGGGGAATGTCTTCTTGAGGTGACAGCCATCGCCACCGGTGGGGGGGGGTGGAGGGGCGGGGGGGGGGAACCTCCAGGAACTATGGTTCGATCCCACGAGGAGGCCACCTGGCTCCACCTGGTGGCATTGCCCTGAGCAGCAGGCCCTTCTGCCTTCAATAAAATTGAGGCGGAGGCAGGAAGAGAGCCTTAAATGGCCATTAATTGGCCACTTAAGGTCCTCAATTGGCCTGGCGTGGGAAGGCCATTCTCGGCCTTCCCTACCACAGACAAAATGGCAGGAGGCCCAGGCAACATCAGGAACGGCAACCCTGCCATTTTGTTTGCCCGTCTCCAAGGGCAGCACAAAATGCTGTCCATGGAGTACTGCACACATGCATACCAATACGACAACAAAGAACAAAGAACAGTACAGCACAGAAACAGGCCATTCGGCCCTCCAAGCCTGCGCCGATTTTGATGCCTGCCTAAACTAACACATTCTGCACTTCCAGGGCCCATATCCCTCTATTCCCATCCTATTCATGTATTTGTCAAGAAGCCTCTTAAACGTCGCTATTGTACCTGCTTCCACCACCTCCCCCGGCAGCAAGTTCCAGGCACTCACCACCCTCTGTGTAAAAAACTTGCCTCGCACATCCCCTCTAAACTTTGCCCCTCGCACCTTAAGCCTATGTCCCCTAGTAACTGACTCTTCCTCCCTGGGAAAAAGCTTCTGACTATCCACTCTGTCCATGCCGCTCATAACTTTGTAAACCTCTATCATGTCGCCCCTCCACCTCCGTCGTTCCAGTAAAAACAATCCGAGTTTTTCCAACCTCTCCTCATAGCTAATGCTAGTGTGACTTCACCTTTTGTACCAGTCTGCCATGCGGGACGACAGGAGAGTAACTGATGAAAGAGACCAATGTCCATTGCAATGGAAGTTAAAGCCGGGATCTTATGAGTCTCAAGGCATTTCCTACGGCGGGAATGGAAGTTGGCTTAATTTCCACTTCCGCATTTTTTCCTGTATCCCATGCTGTTTTATATTTAAATGAGCCATGCACAACGGTCAGTGGTAGGAAAACTATTAGAGAGGATTATTCGGGACAGGATTTACTCCCATTTGGAAACAAACAAACTTATTAGCGAGAGACAGCATGGTTTTGTGAAGGGGATGTCGTGTCTCACTAATTTGATTGAGTTTTTTGAGGAAGTGACGAAGATGATTGATGAAGGAAGGGCAGTGGATGTTGTCTATATGGACTTCAGTAAAGTCTTTGACAAGGTCCCTCATGGCAGACTGGTACAAAAGGTGAAGTCACACGGGATCAGAGGTGAGCTGGCAAGATGGATACAGAACTGGCTCGGTCATAGAAGACAGAGGGTATCAGTGGATGGGTGTTTTTCTGAATGGAGGGATGTGACTAGTGGTGTTCTGCAGGGATCAGTGCTGGGACCTTTCATGTTTGTAGTATATATAAATGATTTGGAGGAAAATGTAGCTGGTCTGATTAGTAAGTTTGCGGACGACACAAAGGTTGGTGGAGTTGCGGATAATGATGAGGATTGTCAGAGGATACAGCAGGATATAGATCGGTTGGAGACTTGGGCGGAGAAATGGCAGATGGAGTTTAATCCAGACAAATGTGAGGTAATGCATTTTGGAAGGTCTAATGCAGGTGGGAGGTATACAGTAAATGGCAGAACCCTTATGAGTATTGACAGGCAGAGAGATCTGGGCGTACAGGTCCACAGATCACTGAAAGTGGCAACGCAGGTGGATAAAGTAGTCAAGAAGGCATACGGCATGCTTGCCTTCATCGGTCGGGGCATAGAGTATAAAAATTGACAAGTCATGTTGCAGCTGTACCGAACCTTAGTTAGGCCACACTTAGAATATTGCGTGCAATTCTGGTCGTCACACTACCAGAAGGACGTGGAGGCTTTGGAGAGGGTACAGAAGAGGTTTACCAGGATGTTGCCTGGTCTGGAGGGCATTAACTATGAGGAGAGGTTGGAAAAACTCGGATTGTTTTCACTGGAACGACAGAAGTGGAGGGGCGACATGATAGAGGTTTACAAAGTTATGAGCGGCATGGACAGAGTGTTATTATGCAGCAGGGGCGGCCTTTCATTGATGGAACCCGCCGTTGCTGGGTCAAACACCCTGATGGACATGGATGTAATGCATTCTGTGTTTGCAGCCTGAAGGATCAGCAGCCTTCCTGCTGTGTAAATCTCTGCATTGGAACATAAGAAATAGGAGCAAGAGTAGGCGATTCGGCTCCTCGAGTGTACTCTGCCATTCAACTAGATCATGGCTGATCTTCTACCTCAATGCCATTTTCCTGCACTATCCCCATATCCCTTTATATCTTTCGTATCTAGAAATTTATTGATCTCTGTCTTGAGCATACTCATTGACTGAGCCTCCACAGCCCTCTGGGGTAGAGAATTTCAAAGATTCACCACTCTCTGTGAAGAAATTCCTCCTTATCTCAGTCCTAAATGGCCACCTCTTATCCTAAGTCCTCTGGTTCTAGACATCTCCCCCACCGCCAGGGGGAACAACCTTCCTGCATTAATCCTGTAGAACACTGTAAGAATTTTGTATTCTTCAATGAGATCACCTCTCATTCTTCTAAACTCTAGAGAATGCAGGCCCAGTCTATTAAATCTGTCCTCATAGGACAATCCCACCATCCCAGGAATCAGTTTGGTGAACCTTCGTTGCACACCCTCTATGGCAAGTATATTCTTCCTGAGGTAAGGAGACCTAAACTGCACATCACGCTCCAGGTGTGGTCTCACCAAGGCTCTATACAATAGCAGCAAGACTTCTTTACTCCTGTACTCAAATCCTCTTGCAATAAAGGCCAACATACCATTTGTCTTCCTAATTGCTTGCTGCATCTGCATGTTAGCTTTCAGTGACTTGTGACCAAGGACACCCAGGTCCCTTTGGATATCAACACTGCCCAATTTCTCATCATTTAAGAAATACTCTGCATTTCTGTTTTTCCTACCAAAGTGGATAACTTCACATTTTTCCACATTATGTTCCATCTGCCATGTTCTTGCCCACTCACTTAGTCTAAATCCCCTTGAGGCCTCTTTGCATCCTCCTCACAACTCACATTTCCACCCAGTTGTGTGCCATCATAGAAACATAGAAAATAGAAGCAGAAGTAGGCCATTCGGCCCTTTGAGCCTGCTCCACCATTCATTATGATCATGGCTGATCATCCAACTCAGTCGCCTGTTCCCACTTTCGCCCCATCAGCACCGAAAGAACTTAAAGTAAAGCTTGTATTTAATTCAAAATGCTTTACCCTCCCCCAATTTTTGTAACCCGACACCAACTTCATAACATTTATTTCCCTGCAGCAAACGTAAATCAGCATGTCAGTGAGCAGGCAGCATTCCCCCCCCACCCCCACCCCCCCACGCCCCACCACCCCACAGTTCAGTGATGCTTCCCTGCAGGTTCTCCATCAAATTGTCAGGGGAAAACGGGAGGTCCTCTTCCCTGCAGATGGAGTCCAAAGACCCTCCTGCCTGAGTAAGGTAGCCTGGATGGAGGTAGCAGAGGAGGTCTCGAACCATGCGGTGATATGGTGAACCGGGTTCAGTGTCAGAAACGGATCAATGACTTGCTCAAATCGGCATTAATAAGTGGTCTTGGTGAAGCAGCTCCATTGTTTTCCTCCCTGCTCTGTCTCTTAAAGACAGAGGGTAGACAAGGTATTCAGTGGAATGTGTGAGCAGCCTTGGTGCCATTCACTAAATGATTGTGTGCAAAGTTGACAATTGGCATTGTTTATGTGCTTGGATGTGTCATGCAAAAGCCACTGCTGAATGAGTTATATTGATACCTGTTATGCAATGTTTGTGATGCATCTTTTGATATGCAGTTAAATCTATATTGTCTCCGGCAGGATAAACGTACCCACAACCAGCGTGAGCGAGCTAAAATGGGAGGAGGTGTTCCTGACATTGTGATGAAACATAGGTATAATGGGCTTAATTAGGTAGAATTTAGATAGTGTTAATATATTATACCTTTTAGAATTAGAGATTGAATAAATGGTCAGTTTTTAAGACTCACTGACATTCCCCTTTAAGGAGGTAGAGTTAGAAATTTCAAGCTCTTTCAAGGTCCCTGTTACAAAAGAATGTGAACCAGAAACATCTTTTAAGTTGGGAAATCCATTTCAGCATTTCTGTTGCGAGGGACTTGGAGGATAAACACACATTGAAATATCCTGTGTGAGATCAGTAAAAGGTAACCATAAATTTAATTATTTGATAGTGTTGGTTGGTGATGTAGACAAAAGGTTGTATCATAAAAAACACAATTATAGATAATAAAACAATAAATGGAATAGTACTTACAGGAACAAATGGTCAAGTAAACACATTTATGAACATTTTGACAAGATAAATGTTCACAACTTCAAGAGCAGGGGAATTCCAGCAAACCATTAAGTGGAGATGTTAGTTAATGATACTACCAAATATGGATCTTGAAAACAGGACAAACACACACGGAAAGGTAACACCTATATGTTAAAAGGTCAGATGATACCTTAGAAACAGTATAAACATAAGAGTTTCTGAAGCAAAAATTAGAAATGTTGAATTCCTCAACAATACTTTTCACCCTATGGCTTACTTGGGGAATTTAAGGTAAAAGTTTACTTTAAATTTTGATGGATATTCTAAGATATTTTGCTGCAACATTAGCAAGGTTAAACTTGGATTCTATTTTAGAAATAAGATTATGTGTTACATTTCTTAGTAATATTTGATATTGTGATATACTTATCCACTCAAAAGTGTATTGCATGTTCAATTCTTTAATAAATTTATAAAAGTTCATAAATAGTCTTGTGTAGCATTCTGTATACAACTCCTAGAACCCCCTCTCTGTGTCTCTTTAAGTGGAGAGATACATATTGAAGAGAGTTTCCCAGATCCTTTATAATATCTGGGATATTTATGACTTAGCCATAATTATTTTAAAATAGTCTATCCGAAAGATGGTAATATTCTCTGTTAGTTTTCTTTCTTGGAAGAAAAACTATTTCAATTCTTTAGACCCAAATAAGTGTCTGTAAGAATTTGTCTGGTTTGAACTTAATTATAGGAGATACATAGGGATGTACTCCTGATTTGGTTTAGTCCCTATAAGGGGTTAAAGTCATAAATCACTTCAACACCAGGGTGCTGACTGAGGAGGAGGCATCTGAGATCGTGAGAGAGGAGAGAGGCAGGGTGATCGCAGATGGCAAGGCAAGATCCACAAGGCATAAGGATGAAGTGTCATCTCCACTCTTGCAGCCATATGTGCACACCAAAGGAAAGTGTGTGAACTCATGTGCATCAGATAATTAATGTTCCTCTGTTTGTGTCTCCACTGTAGGTGGCCGCACTTGAATCATGGAATGCCTCATGGCCCAAGAATCCTCCTCTGGGAATGAAGATGCCAATGCCCGAGAGAGCGCACTGTCACCTTCCTCTTCCACCTCCGCCAAGCAGATACATCAACACGGTCCGTCGGGCGGTTTAAGATTAGAATCTGGGTCACAAGCTGGTGGCCACATCACAAACACGTCTCAGCAGATGAGTGAGCATGGGCCACCTGGTCCTCTGACAATCAGAAGACTGCTGAGGACCAGGCCCTTGCTCAGCCTCACGCTCATGATGATCCTGTTTGTTGCTATGAGAGGTCTGATGGATGTGCAGCAAAGCCTTGTGGAAAATATGTCGGAGATGCCTGAGGTCATGTGTGGCTTTATCCATGCCATGGAGGAGTCCATACAAGCCATAATGTTTTCCATGTCCCAGGCATTTGAGCGTAGGCTTCTTCAGTCGAGAGTTTGGCGAGCTGTGCGGTGAGTCTGGTTGACCACTCAAGCCATATGCGATCTGACCTGCACTCCATCGCTTTTGCCGTTGGCTCCATGCAGCAGAGCCTAAGTGAGATGGGGACGAGGAACCTGGACCTCCCTCCAGGTACTCTTTCCCCTCAGGGAGACAGGCAGGTGCCATCGCGCACACGGATGGAGGACGAGCACATGCCAGTTGCCCCGGGGCCTTCTTCTCAGGAAACCCCCCAGGGTAAGCGGCGTCTCGTCTTCCCCACACCTCACCATTGACCCACTTACCTCCAGCAGGTGAGCAAGCCGGTGATACTCAAGCACCATTGCTGCAGATCCCCAGTAGGATGGAGCCATCAAGGCTCCATGCCTCCAGATGACGCTCACCACGATCATCCACAGCAACCGGGCGGTACACTAAGCAGACGGCCTCCACCTCAGCTGCTAATGATAGGGTAGCACCAAAATGTAGTGGCAGGAAACGTAAAATGAAAAAGTTATGAGCATGAAGGTGGCTCAGGTGCTGTTAATATCCACATTTTGATCAAATTTGAATACAACTTTGTTTACTTTAATTTGTAATCCACTCTTGTAAGTCATTTGCTTGGTTTCATCTGAAGAGGAAAATGTTTACTGGAGGCGTATGGCACAAACACATTGTTGTTTGCAATGTCTTTCAGAAAGTGTTCAGTGTCCATTTAGCAGTTTTGTGTTAGCCTTCAGTCCTTAATGATGGCTGTATAACATCTGTATATTATTCAATGTTCAAAGTCCAAACATGCCTCCCATTCCTGCATGAGTGCTCACAACCTTTCTTTCCTAGCTTTGTTGTGTTCCCTGTTGAATTCCCCACAGAACATTAGACCTGCTCTGCACATTAAACTGCTGCAATGTTGCAGGTTCCTATATGTGTGGGTTTCCACCCCCCCCCCCACCCCCGTCCCCTTCCCTGCTCCACCCTCTCAGCTCACCCCCTCACAACCCCGTCCCAGCCCGTCCCCCCCTCGCACCATCTTCACCCCGCACCCCCTTCCCCTGCACCCCCCCCACCCCCTCCCTCTACCCCTCCCCCTTGCATCCCCTCCTCCCACCGGCACCATCCTACACCTGTGTAGGGGCCCCAACAACCCCACTGCCTTGTGGGCGTCTCGGGAGAGACCAAGGCTAAGGGAGTAAACCCTAACAGAAAATCCGGAGCGGAACCCCGTAGGCGGTCATGTGTCACCTTTGGCATGTTTCCGGCAGTTCCTGCAGCCATACTGGTGCCAAACGTCGTGTCCTGCACTCCTTTGGACCCCACCAGAAAGGCCGAGAGGGGGGTTTTGACGACTGGGCAACTCTCAACCTCCATAAATTTGCCCAGGCATGCGCCATGGAGAGGTCACTCCATAGTTGCCTCACAGCGACTGAAACAACACGGAAGGCAGCAGTTACGGGTTATGCTTCACAAACCACTGACCACCTCCAGGCGCGTATCCATTGTCTCTCGAGATAAGGAGGCCCAAAAGAGAAAGAGAAGAGGGTTTGATGAATTTCAAAGATTTCAATGTAAATGCATGTTGCTTTCAACGAAGTGACTGGCATAAAGGCTGTTTGCAACATCTCCACTGCAGTTTTATGTGATGTCAGAAGAATCCTTCTTTTTGATTGCAGCAATGATCAAGACCTCAGCCATTTGTGAACATAATTGGTGAATGTATATTTTTTCCTCTCACCGTAACTTTTTGCATTGGGTTACTATTGTCAGAAGTGCTAATATGAGGTGCTCCATGGTGTCTATTGCATGTCTTTCCATTGTCCTTATATCTATTACAGCATTGTTTGCATTATTATCCTCCTCCTCACCCTCTTCAAACTAATCCTCATCTGTGTAGAACTGTTCTTTCTCCTGCAGAAAGTAGCTGTGTCTAAGTGTCAGGTTGTGTAATGCACAGGAGGCAACCATGACTCATGAGACCCTCTCTGGCGTTTTCATGGTGAGTCCCTCCAGACCTCTCAAGGCAGCATAAGGGCATTTTAAAAATGCCAGTGGTGTTATTGATTATAGCTCTGGTGGATGTGTGAGCGGGCAGCCATAAAGACAGGGCTAAATTGTGGCGAGTCGAAGAGACTTAGTCGTTGGCAGGAAAAAAGACAGAGGCGCAAGGGGAGAGCCAACTGTGCAACAGCCCCGACAAGCAAATTTCTCTGCAGCACCTGTGGAAGAGCCTGTCACTCCAGAATTGGCCTTTATAGCCACTCCAGGCGCTGCTTCACAAACCACTGACCACCTCCATGCACGTATCCATTGTCTCTCGAGATAAGGAGGCCCAAAAGAAGGATGTGTGAGCACCTTTGCGTCTATCTTCAGCTCTGCTTTGGGAATGATGCACTGATGTCATCAACCATGTTTTTATTATTATTCTTTCATGGGATGTGGGCGTCACTGACGGGCCATCCTTAATTGCTCTTGAAATGAGTAGCTTGCTAGGACCTTTCAGAGGATAGTTGAGTCAACCACATTGCTGTGGGTCTGGAGTCGCATGTAGACTACCAGGCAAGGATGGCAGATTTCCTTTCCTAAAGGACATTGGCGAACGAGATGGGTTTTTAAAACCATCAATGATAGTTTCATGGCACCATTACTGAGACTAGCTTTCAATTCCAGATTTTTAAAAATTTAATTAATTGAATTGAAATTCCATCGGCTGCCGTGGTGGGATTTGAACCCATGTTCCCAAGGCATTAGCCTGTGCCTCTGAAGTGCTAGTCCAGTGACATTAACACTATGCCACAATCTGCCCCATAGCAAGGGGATAACCCTTGTCCTGATGGATCCAGGCGTTCACTTTGGATCATTCGGCACAGACTCGGTGGGCCGAAGGACCTGTTTCAGTGCTGTATCTCTAAACTAAACATTCTTCAAAAACTTCAAACAGCTGTGTTTTCATCGAAAAGTATGAGATGTGACGGATCCACTGGAAACATTTGCAAACCTGTGTTAATTTTCCTCTGTCCTCGCAAAACAGTTGAACATTCAATTATTGGAAGATTTTGCGACTCACAAATGCAGCAGTTGTCTCCAAGCGAGCTTTAATGGCTCCATGAGTGCAGTCAATAACCCCTTGCACTCTAGGGAAACCAGCCTTGGCGGTAAGATCCACAGACCATGCTTCATGGATGTCCTCATCTACAGGTAATTAGATAAACTCAATGGCACAAAGAAAGAACGTACCAGCCTTTTGTTTTGGAAGCTGGAACGTCAGAACTGTGTGTCCTCGCCTGTCAGAAGACCTTACACAAATCAACAATTTTCGGAAGACCGCCATCATTAACAATGAGCTCAGTAGACTCAATGTGGACATTGCAGCACTTCAGGATACACGACTCCCTGCGAGCGGATCTCTAAGAGAGCAAGACTACACCACCTCCTGGCAGGGCAGGGATCCTGAAGAACCAAGACAGCGTGGAGTGGGCTTCGCCATCAGAAACTCTTTGCTCAGCATGATAAGGGCACCTTCAAATGGCTGGGGATGCATACGGTCCATCCGACTGCTCACCGCCTCTGGTCCAGTACACCTACTCAGCATCTATGCTCCAACACTCTGCTCTCCACCTGAAGTTAAAGACCAGTTCTATGAGGAACTCCATAATATCATTAGTAGCATTCCCAATACCGAACATTTGTTCCTGCTGGGGGACTTAAATGCCAAGGTTGGGGCCGACCATGACTCATGGCCCTCCTGCCTTGGGTGCTATGGCATTGGAAGGATGAATGAGAATGGACAGAGACTGCTGGAGTTGTGACCTATCACAGTGGCGCAGTGGTTAGCACTGCAGCCTCACAGCTCCAGCGACCCGGGTTTGATTCTGGGTACTGCCTGTGTGGAGTTTGCAAGTTCTCCCTGTGTCTGTGTGGGTTTTCTCCGGGTGCTCTGGTTTCCTCCCACAAGCCAAAAGACTTGCAGGTTGGTAGGTAAATTGGCCATTATAAATTGCCACTAGTATAGGTAGGTGGTAGGGAAATATAGGGACAGGTGGGGATGTGGTAGGAATATGGGATTAGTGTAGGATTAGTATAAATGGGTGGTTGATGGTCGGCACAGACTCGGTGGGCCGAAGGGCCTGTTTCAGTGCTGTATCTCTAAACTAAACTAAACTAAACTAAACTAAATAGGGCATTGGTCACCTCTTCCATACAACTATATTTTGCAGACTGTGATGTGCCACATATGTCACCTGTTCATCCCCAAGAGATGCCGATACATAATTAATTGAGTGCAATCTTGAGGGAAAGTAGCATGGGTGTCCCACAAAACCCAAGCGGATGCAGGTCATGCTGCAGCATCATATGTTTCTCTGTGACCATTCCATGCTATATCTTTATGCATCTCTGGCATTACCCCTCTGACATTTAAAGGTCATTTGTCCTTGTCCTGAGAATGCAATGACATGCCAGCACCCATCTTCGATAATGCCATTTCTGTATGTTGTCAGTCGCAGTATCCTCACCTTCCTGCTCTGCCAGTTGCATTCAGCCATCATGTTTTGTGTGAAAAGATCCATCTTTAGTCACTCCATGTGCTTCTCTTCCCATGGTATTAGTAAAATTGGGGGTCTGACACCCATGTTACTGCTGGTTTGAAACATTCCAATGCAACCTTCTGCTGCCAGTCAGTGGAAACACCAGGCATTGTGCAGTCTTTTTTTCTGTGCCTTAGAGATGCAGCCAGGTTGAGCACCCATTCACAATCATTTGTCTCCTCCCACTCACCTTGCAATCCTTGAGTGGCTATGTGTTTTTCATTATCGATCGAGAAAATGGTGCAGGTGCAACTTAAGGCAAGTCTCCCCACCTTCCAACCTCCTCCTGCCACCTTCCCCCACCCCCAATGTAACCTTAACCCTTCGTTCAGTTACCATTGAACCTCCCCCCCTGCCCTCCCCCACCCAATTACCGTGCACAGTGTCACAATCAATTTATTCATACCAACCCTCCCCCGTTCCAACTCCCATTACCATCAAAATGCCTACTCTGACCCTTGATACTTCTGAAATCAAACTGAATATTACTGCCGAATCTCCTTCCCCTCCCTATGATGACATACCGTATCCAATACTAAGTCTCGACCTTCAACCCCCACCCACCCCTGAAAGAATCCATTTGCTCCCATTGACTGACCATTCCCTCTGCCAGCCAGTACCCTGAACTTGCCCCACTGATCCCCAACATTGACAGCACTCATCCCTCCCTTTAGGCCCTTAATGTTCTTCTGATGACTATAATACTCAAATCCTCCTAACAACCCCAAAACCACCCACAGTCAGCTTCAGTGGTAATAACAGGCACCCCGGATGCTCCACTGCTCCTACATGCCCCCAGTAACTTCATCCTTTGTTCTCCCCTCCTCCCTCCCCTGCTTCTCCATGCATCTGATGCCAACCTGTTTTCTCCGAGTACTGTCCCCTGCTCCTCCATGTAGACCATGTAACCCCACCCTGTCCTCCCCAAGTACCCTCCCCTGCTCCTCTATGCCCCCGATCTCCCCACCCTATCCTCCTGAGTACCCTCTCCTGCTCCTCCATGTACACACCCACATGCCTTTGCAGCCATCCCCTGAGAAGAATTGCCCTTGTTGGTGCTGAGCCTGGGGGCAAACATCGATTCAAATGCTTGAGTTCGTATTGCCGATGAGTTCAAGAAAGAAAAACACTGACCTCAGACTCAACTGCACAAAGCCGTTGAAACAAATGTGAACCGGGTGGCACAGGAATACCCATCGCCACTCACTTAATCTGGCAGGTAGGACTTAATTGGAACTAAGTGTAAGATAATGAGTATTCATGGCATGTAAATGAATGTAAAGCTGCAATCTGTCACTGTGTAGGGGAGCTCCGGAATGCCGCAAACACGCCATCGGCTTAATTTCAGTTTAAAAAAATCCCACCGTTGGAAATCCGAATAAACACCTGCTTAATTTTATCACCCCACACGCCACAGATTCCGGTCTTGCAGGATGCATAAAATTCCACCCTACATGTCAGCTTGGCGCTATCGGTAACATTGTAACCTCTTAATTTGAAGGTTGTAGGTGGACTTGAGCACATAATCAGCTGAAACTTTAATGCAGTATTGAGGGAGTACTGCATTGGTGAAAGTACTATCTTTCAGGTGGGACATTAAACAAAGATTCAATCATCCACTTTTTTCCTATGGACAGAAGTGTTTGGAACATCTGTTTGTGTAGCTCACATGTGTGCTCTAAAATCAAAGGAATGTGAGCTCCCTTTGCACCTCCTTGCCCATCCCACATCCCCAGAATCCTTCTGGACTTTTGAAAATCACTCTTTTGGTAAAATTGCATATCCCTGTCATACTGCTGCTGACTGTCTACGAAGAAGGAAATTAAATTACTTGCTCAAGGAAACAAGGCATCCATCATTTGTTTTTTACATAATAGAGGTGAAAATCTTAAACACATTAAAGAGTCACTTAGATGTGGGACCATTGATCTGTGCTCTGTATGGATGAGCTACGATGCCCCAATTTGCCTCCTTCATCTGTATCTATCTTGTGATCTATGTACTGCAGATTGACTGTAATAATAGCAGCTTATATTTATATAGTGCCTTTAACATAATACAACATTTCAAGGTACTTCACAGGAGCTCGATAAAGCAAAATTTGATACCGAGCCTCATAAGGCAATGAGGGCAGATGACCAAAAGTGAGGTTGAAGAGGGAGGTTTTAAGAAGTCTCTTAAAGGAAACTGAGAGATAGGAAGTCGGTGAGGTTTAGGCAGGGAATTCCAGAGCTTCAGACCTAGACAGCTGAAGGTATGGCCATCAATCAGGAATGGTCAAAAGGCCAGAATTAGATGACGCTAATATCTCAGTTGTGCACCTGAAGCAGATTACATAATTGGGGGAGGGATTTGAAAACAAGGATGAAAATTTTAAAGTCGAGGCATTGCTTAACCGTGAATCAATCTCTGTCAGCGAATATAGGGCTGTTGGATGTCAGGTACTTGGTGCAAATAAAGACATGGGCAGCAGAGTTTTGTATGTCTTCAGGTTTATGGAGGGTGGAATGTGGGAGAATGCCAGGAGTATGTCAAGTTTAGAGATAGCAAAGGCATGGATGAGAGTTTCAGCAGCATGTGATAGATGTTGCCAGGGGCATCTTTAATCTTTGAAAGATCTTTGAATGATCCAGAGGCACAAAAATTAAGGCAGTTGTGACCTTGGCACCCACTAGCAATGGATGAGTTTACTTGCAGGTCACTTTGGAGCATGTGACGCATCTCAGTTACATACCCCTATGTGAATTGCAGCCTGAAAATAGGTACAGTTTCTCTTAAATGTCTTGCAATGTGTGTTTCACTCTGAATGCAAATGCAAGGGTGCCAGCAGGTGAATGCAGAGGTAAAGCCTCACCTGCCCTGCATCCCTGAATTAGTATGTCTCTGCTTTCTCTAAAAAGCAAGAATGGAGATTTCCATGAGGACCCCACCACCACCAACCCCATGTTATTGTAGTCAGCAAAAAATGGCTGTGCCACAACAATCATCACAATGACTTCACACCATCTAAGTGAGAACAGTGGGAAAAAAATCAGGAATAGAAATCCTCAGCCAAGGATCTTGAAATCTATTTCTATAGCAGCTCTGTGCCTAGAAAGTCTGGTCACCTACATTTAATGGCAGGAGCATGAATCAGTGCTATGTGGACAGGAATAACTCACAATACCACAAGTAGTAAAATGATGTCATTGGAACATTCAGCAGCATATCAAAATTAAACTCCTGCTTTCTTCTGATGGGAGTTCCCTACATTTGTCAAAACAGAAATGGGAAAAGTGATGCGCTAAATCGGCAGAGATCCAAGGATAAGAATCTTCACTCACTTTCCCAGTTGATTATGCCCAGCAATTGAAAAATCTAAGCTATTCCATCTACTTCTAGTACTGAATCCACCACTTTTTCTGAAATCACCAAACTCACCACAGATCACGGATGAAACGAATGAGCTTCCAGGTCTGCCTGGACAATATCAAATCATGGAATGCACTTTTCTATTGAGCCATATGGTCTCGATGCAGTTAATCAGTTGCAAATTTATTTCCGCTAAGGACTCAATTTTTTTTTTTTGCCTTTTCCATTTTTTGCAGTTGTGAGTTATTTTACACAAGAAAGCATAATTCAATGTAATCAGAAGTAAAACCTAACCTTTTATTAGATAGTTAAGCAGTCTCCAAAATGAAAGAAGACACAAAGGAAACAACTCGTAGGGACAAATCAAATTAGAAAGATCTGAACCCAGCAGAGTAAAACTGAAGATTTATGAACGATATTTTTCCAGGCATCAATAGCCAACATTTAAGTCAGTTGCATATGTTATTAATAATTTCTTGATGAGACTACAGTTGCATGTGGGCCCAGTGTGTTGGCCCTTTTATTGAAGCCACTATACAGAGTTGGATGGCAGCAGATCTTTGTAGAATTGAAGTTTATGAGCCATATAAACCACATCACAATTTTGCAGGCTCTTCTAAGAGTTTTTGAATGATAGCAGTTAATTTTGACAGTGTTTGCCTTCATTACAACACTTCTGAAATATTTAAGGCTTTTGATATCATATTGACAGATGTGCTACTGCATGTTATTCATGTCACTTGTGCAGCACATTTGGTAAAGCTGGTATTAGAAATATGACCTTATGTAATAGTTGATTTCAACAGCAAGGCAGTTTTGGAGGTGAAAGAATTCTAGCAAAACAGTACTACTAATTGTGAGAGCTCATGGAGAGCAAATAAGAAGATCTTTCCAGAGCCATCTAATGCTGGGCAGACTTAGCAGCATTCCTGGACAAATGCAGTGGATTACCCAGCACATTATCTTCCTGTTATGGCAGAAAGCTACACAGATAATAGAAAAGTGAAGCCGCTCCTTTACAAAAGGCAAGTTCTCTCCTCAACTGCAAATTAGAAAAAGCTTGTGGCTGAAGTTAAGGCCAGAATTTTCCGGGCCCTTTAGGGAATGGGCTCAGAGGCCAGGGGCGAAGCAAAATATTGGGATGTTAGATGTCGGAGCAGAAGCCCAATGGCTTCACGTCACTGCCAGATATTCACAATGGTGGCTGACATGGCGGGAGAACAACGCAGACGATGGAAAGGTAATTTAGCCAATTCATTAGCCAATTGAAAGCGATTTAAAGTTTTTTAAATGTTGCTAATAGCGCACGGGAACCCCGGGACTTCAAAGCCTCATCCAGTAAAAGGCGGTAAGCAAGCAGGAGCTCAGTGCTGGCTTTATCCGGCAGCCATTGAGAGAACCAGCATGGCATGCCAGGGAGAGTGGAGCAGTGGTGGCACTGGCAAACGAAGGCAGGAGTCGGGGGGGGGGGAGGTGGGGGGATGGTGGGGGAGTTGCCAGCATGCTGAGGGCATGCTGCCAAGTCCCATCAGGATATTAGCCCTTGAGCCCAAGGAAGGAGAGGAGGAAAGTGGGAGGTGCATAAGATGCCTTGGAAACTGAGAGAGGCCACCTGCACTGGCGTCATTCACCCAGGTTTCAGGGCCCCCAGTGAGCAGGAGAAGCAACAGAGAATGAGGAAAGTCCAACCATAGGCAGTGGGAGATCAACAACCTCAGGGCCAACAGGAGGGCTTGGCTCGGGGTAGGGATGCAAGAGAAGGGTTCAGAGGGGCACATGACCAGTCTGCTGGATGCAGAAGAAGCTACCCTTGAGAGGGATTACCGTTCAAGGCTCAACTACCTACACTTACAAGCGGCGGTCTCTCAAAAGACTGCGCCTCTCCAGGGAGGCCGTCACTGACCTATGTGCCATGCTGGAGGACAAGCTGAACCCCATGGGAGATGGTGGCCACCCAATGCCAGTGGCGCTGAAAGTCACTGTAACACTGAAGTGCTACCTCCAGATCTTTCCAGGGATCCATTGGCGATGTGTTTGGGATCTCCCAGTCTTATTGATGCATCAATGTGGTGCCTGTTCAAGAGGGCCAGTGAGTATGTACCTTTCCACACTGATCTGGACAGTCAATATAAGAAAGTCATTAGGTTTGGGGTCATTGCTGGATTCCCCCAGGAGCAGGGTGCAATCGACTGCATGCATGTGGCCTTCATCAACAGAAAGGGCTTCAACTTCATCAATGTCCAACTAGTCTACTATCACTGAACCTTTAGGTGTGTGCACGATTCCTGGGAGGCAGCCACAATACATACTTCGGCAATCCCATGTGCCACAACTGTTCCGGCCCCTCCATGTGCCTTTAAAGATGGATACTCAGAGACAAGGCTTACCCACTGAGGACATGGCTACGAACACCTGTGAGGAAGCCACACACAAATACAGAGGAGAGGTATGCCACCTGCCACTGGACAACCTGAGCGAGCATCGAGCAGGCTGTAGGACTTCTGAAGATGTGATTCCAGTGCCTTAATTGAGCCAGTGGAGCTCTTCAGTATGCCCCAGTGAGGGTCTCGCATATCATGGTAGTCTGTTGTGCACAAACTAGCACTGCAGAGAGGGGGAGGTGTTGAACAATGAGGAACGTGTGAATCGCGATGCCTGCTCCGCCAATGAGGATGTGGAGGAAGCTGCTCACCAGGCAAAGCATGATGAAGGACCCCAGGCAAGGCGCAATAAGATATGTGCATGGGGAGCTTGGAACATGCTAGTACACAGAGATGTTTCATATGCCATTCACTATCTGTTGGTTGCATACCAATAATGCCTCACCTTTCTGCAGCCCTGCTGTCGCCTCCTTCATTTACCATTCCAGCGCCCTGCGCCCAGTTGCACATTGTACAGCAGCAAGGGTGAAGTGTCAACTGCATGCAGCATGATCCTTCACAACCAGCCCCTTGAAGGAGACAAAGGTCAGGATTTTGAGTCCTGCGGCGTTCCTGATGGTGGAACTGCAAGTCGGCGTAACTTGCGCTTCCACTAGGTTTCCTGTTTCCCACGCGATTTCATATGCAAATGAAAAGTGCGGTAACAGGCACAGGGGACATGTGGATTCGACATTTGTGGAACCCGCCGTTGCTGGGCCAAGCACCAAGATTACCACAGATATAAAGCATTCTGTGTTTGCATCAGAAGCCTTCCTGTCATGTGAGCGTCTGATTAAGAGCCTGAAAGCAAGCTTGAAATCAACCCAAATGTTTTTGCCTCCCTTGACTTTTGTAATGCAGCACCAACTTCATATCATATACTTTATCTCTACAGCCCCAGTGATGAAGATGTCAGTCAGCAGGCAGTGTCCTGCCCCACGCTTCAGCGATGCCTCCCTGCAGGCTGTAGAAAGGCAGGAGTTCGTCTTCCCTACAGATGGAGTGTGAAGACCCTCCTGCCTCACCAAGGCGGCCTGGATGGAGATCACAGAGGAGGTCACGAGCCGTGGGGTGATGGCAGAGCCTGGGTACAGTGTCGCAAACACATCAATGACTTCCTCAGATCAGCGAGGGTAAGTGGTAAAGCTGCTCCATTATTTGTCACCCTGGCTCTGTCACTTTAAGACAGAGGGCAAACAAAGCATGCATTGGATTGTATGAGCAGCCTTGGTGTCCTGCTCTCAATGATTTTGTGCAAAGGTGACGATTGGCATTATTGGCATTGCTGATGTGCTTGGATGTGTCATGTGAAAGCCAGTCCTGAATGATTGATGTCTATGCATGTTTACAATGGTTGTGATTCTTAACAAAAGAATTCTCATCCCATCTGTACTGTCTCCTGCAGGACAAATGCACACACAATCACCCTGAGTGACCCAGGACAGGAGGAAGTGTAGCAGATATTAGAGTTTTGACACCGGCTGAAGAGGAGACTGCACAAATAGCAAGAGGAGGGAGGCAGGGCCCTATTAGATGGTGAAACAGGATCCTCAAGGCGTAAGGATAAAGTGTCATCTTCAGTCTTGTAGACATGCAGACACACCCACTGAAAGTGTCTGAACTCATGCAAAGCTGATGCTTAATGTGCCTCTGTTTGTGTCTGCACTGCAGGTGCCCACACTCGAGTCCTGGAATGCTGCAAGGCCCAAGACTCCTCTGGAGAGGAAGATGAAACCAACGGCCCAGAGGGTGCACAGTCACCTGCCTCGTCTTCCACCTCTGCCAGCACAGATACAACCACACTGCCCGCGGGGGGTTTCTGATTAGAATCTGAGTCACAAGCTGGTGTGCATGACAAAGACATGTCCCAGCAGCTGAGGGAGAATGTGCTAGCCGGGTCCCCTGACAATTGGAGGACTGCTGGGGACCAGGCCCCAGCTCAGCCCCAGGCTCATGATGATCCTCCGTTTGTTACTATGAGAAGTCTGCTGGATGTGCAGCAAAGCCATGTGGAACATATGACATAGAAACATACGAATTAAGAGTAGGAGTAAGCCACTCAGCTCCTCAAGCCTTCTCCGCCATTCAATAAGTTCATGGCTGAACTGATTTCTCCACATTCCCGCCTACCCCCGATAACATTTCAACCCCCCGTTTATCAAGAATCTAACTACCTCTGCCTTAAACATATTCAAAGACTCTGAAACTCTCTTTCTCAAAAGGCAGTGGAAGCAAACACTCACAACCCTCTGAGAGAAAAATAATTCTCATCTCTGTCATAAATGGGTGACCCCTTATTTTTAAACAGTGACCCCTGGTTCTAGATCCTCCCACAATTCTCCCCCATTCTTTCCACATCCACCCTGTCAAGACCCCTCAGGATCTTATATGTTTCAATCAAGTTGCCTCTTACTCTTCTAAATTCCAGTGGATACAATCCTAGCCTGTCCAATCTTTCCTCATAAGATAGCTGCCCATTCCAGGTATCAGTCCAGTAAACCTTCTTTGAACTGCTTCCAATGCATTTACATCCTTCTGTAAATAAGGAGACCAATACTGTACACAGTACTCCGGATGTGTTCTCATCAATTCCCTGTATAGCTGAAGCATAACCTCCCTACTTTTGTATTCAATTGCCCTCGCGGTAAACAATATTAGCTTTCCTAATTACATGCTGTACCTGCATACTAACCTTTTGTGATTCATGCACTAGGGCACCCAGATCCCTCTGCATCTCAGAGCTCCGCAATCTTTCACCATTTAGATAATATGCTTCTTTATTATTCTTCCTGCCAAAACAGACAAGTTCGCATTTTCCCACATTATACTCCATCGACCAGATTTTTGCCCACTCACTAACCTATTATATCCCTTTGTGGCCTTCTTCTGTCCTCTTCACAAGTTACTTTCCTATCTATCTTTGTGTCATCAGTAAATTTAGCTTCGGTTCCTTCACCTAAGTCATTTAAATAAATTGTAAAAAGTTGAGGCCCCAGCACAGATCCCTGTGGCACACCACTCATTATATCTTGCCAACCAGAATATGACCCATATATGTCTACTCTCTGTTTCCTGTTAGCTAGTCAATCTTCTATCCATGCCAATATGTTAACCCCAATACCATGAGCTTTTATTTTCTGCAATAACCTTTGATGTGGCACCTTATCAAATGCCTTCTGGAAATCTAAGTACAATACATCCACCAGTTCCCCTATCCACAACACATATAACTTCCTCAAAGAACTCCAAAAAATGAGTTAAACATGATTTCCATTTAACAAAACCATTTTGACTCGGTCTGATTACCTTAAACTTTTCTAAATGCCCTGCTATAACATCTTTAATAATAGCTTCTAACATTTTCCCCAAGACAGAAGTTAAGCTAACTGGCCTGTAGTTTCCTGCTTTCTGTCTCCCTCCCTTTTTGAATAAAGGAGTTGTGTTCACTATTTTCCAGTCTAGAGGAAGCTTCCCTGAATCTAGGTCATTTTGAAAAATTAAAACTAACGCATCAACTATCTCACTAGCCACTACTTTTAACACCCTAGGATGAAGTCCATCAAGACCCGGGGACTTGTCAGCCTACAGTACCACATCCCTGGTGATTGTAGTTTTCTTGAGTTCCTCCCTCCCTTCCATTTCCTGACATCCAGCTCATTCTGGGATGTTACTTGTAACCTCTATTGTGAAGACCGATGCAAAATACCTAATCAATTAATTTGCCATCTCCTTATTATCCATTATTAATTCCTCAGAATCACTTTCTACAGGACCAACGCTCACTTTGTTAACTCTTTTCTTTTTTAAGTATCTATAGAAACTCCTACTATCATCTGTCTTTATATTTCTAGCTAGCTTTCTCTCGTACTCTAATGTTACCTTCCTTATCAATCTTTTAGTCAATCTACGCTGTTTTTTATATTCTGTCCAATCTTCTGACCTGCCACCAGCTTTGCGCAATTATATGGTTTTTCTTTAAGTTTGTTACTATCTTTAACTGTTTTAGTTAACCATGGATGGCGGGTACCCACGCACCTCCCCCCCCCCCCCCCCCCCCAAACCTTTGAAATTTTTCTTTCTCATTGGAATGCATCTACTCTGTGTATTCTGAAATATCCCCTTAAATGTCTGCCACTGTATCTCTACTGATTTTTCACAGAATCACAGAATAAAACACCTGACCTGTCTACCTCATCCCATTTGTCCCTTTGTTCCTCGGAACTTCCCAGTGTCAGGCCATCCCTTAACCTAGTTTGCCAGTTTACTTTAACTAGCTCTGTTTTCATGCCCTCATAATTGCCCTGATTTCAGTTTAAAATACTGGTCTTGGACTCACTCTTCTCTCCCTCAAACTGAATGTAAATTTCAATCATATTATGATTGCTGCTACCTAGGGGCACCTTAACTATGAGGTCATTAATTAATCCTATCTCATTGCACAATACCAGGTCAAGTATAGCCTGCTCTCTGGTTGGCTCCAGAACATACTGTTCCAAGAAATTATCCTGAAAGCAGTCTCACCTAGGCTACCTCTCCCCATCTGATTTTTCCAGTCCATATGTAGGTTAAAATCCCCTATGATTATCGTTGTACTTTTCTGACAGGCTGCCATTATTTCTTCCTTGATACCCTGTCCTACAGTGTGGTTAACGTTAGGTGGCCAGTACACCACTCCCACAAATGACACAAAACTGGGTGGGAGGGTGAGTTGTGAGGAGGATGCAGAGAGGCTTCAGGGTGATTTGGACAAGTTGAGTGAGTGGGCTAATGCATAGCAAATAGAGTATAATATGGATAAATCTGAGGTTATCCACTTTGGTAGCAAAAACAGGAAGGCAGATTATTATCTGAATGGCTATAAACTGAGAGAGGGGAATATGCAGCGAGACCTGGGTGTTCTCATACACCAGTCACTGAAGGTAAGCATGCAGGTCCAACAGGTGGTAAAAAAGGCAAATGGTATGTTGGCCTTCATAGTGAGAGGATTCGAGTACAGGAGCAGGGATGTCTTGCTGCAATTATACAGGGCCTTGGTGAGACCACACCTGAAATATTGTGTGCAGTTTTGGTCTCCTTATCTGAGGAAAGATGTTCTTGCTATAGAGCGAGTGCAGCGAAGGTTTACCAGACTCTTTCCTGGGATGGCGGGTCTGACGTATGAGGAGAGATTGAGTCGGTTAGGATTATATTTGCTGGAGTTCAGAAGAGTGAGGGGGGATCTCATGGAAACCTATAAAATTCTAACAGGACTTGACAGGGTAGATGCAGGAAGGATGTTCCCAATGGTGGGGGAGTCCAGAACCAGGGGTCATAGTCTAAAGATATGGGGTAAACCTTTCAGGACTGAGATGAGGAGAAATTTCTTCACCTAGAGAGTGGTGAGCCTATGGAATTCACTACCAGAGAACGCAGTTGAGGCCAAAACATTGTATGTTTTCAAGAAGGAGTTAGATACAGCTCTTGGGTCTAAAGGGATCAAAGGGTATGGGGCGAAAGCGGGAACAGGTTACTGAGTTGGATAATCAGCCATGATCATAATAGCAGAGCAGGCTCAAAAGGCTGAATGGCCTACTCCTGCTCCTATTTTCTATGTTTCTAAGTGACTTTTTGCCTTTATGATTGCTCATCTCTACCCAAACTGCTTCTACACCCTGGTCTCCTGAACTTAGGTCATCCCTCTCTATTGCGCTAATACCATCATTAATTAACAGAGCAACCGCTCCACCTTTTCTTAGCCTCCTGTCCTTAAATGCCATGTAATGTTCAATATTCAGGTCCCAATCCATGTTATCCTGCAGCCATGTCTCTGTAATGACCATCAGATCATACTTATTCATTTCTCTTTGCACTCTCAGTTCATCTGTTTTGTTTTGAATGTTACGTGCATTCAGATACAGAGCCTATAGTTTTGTCCTTTTATTATTCTTGTAACCTCTAGCCCTATCTCTTGATCTACTCTTAGATTTGTACACTCTGTCCCTTCCTGTCATAGTCTATCATTTCCCATATTCATACATTCCACTCTTGCCTTGTCTCTACTCCTTGAGTTACCATATCTTCCCAAATTTGATCCCTTGCTCCCACTATGCAGTTTAAAACCCTCTCCACATCCCTATTTATGCAGCTCGCTAGAACACTGGCCTCAGCACAGTTCAGGTGTAGACCGTCCCAAAGGTACAGCCACCACTTTCCCCATACTGGTGCCAGTGCCCCGCACACTCGAACCCACTTCGACCACACCAGTCTTTGAGCCACACATTCATTTCTCTAATCTTATTTGCCCTATGCCAATTTGCACGTGGCTTAGGTAATAATCCAGAGATGCCTGAGATCATGTGTGGGTTTGCATGTGCCATGGAGCAGTCCATGCAAACCATGACATTTGTCATGTCCTAGGCATATGTGTATACAGCTTCCCCAGTCCGCGGTGAGTCTGGTTGAGCACTGCAGCCATATGCGATCTGACCTGCGCTCCATCACTGTTGCCATGGGCTCCATGCACCAGAGTCTAGGCAAGGGGGGACAAGGATCCTGGACCTCCCTCCAGATGCTCCTTCCCCTCAGGGAGACAGGCAGGTGCCATCATGTACCCAGATGGAGGACTAGCGTTTGCCAGCTGCCCTGGGGCCTTCCTCTCAGGACACCCCCAGGGTAAGCGGCATCTTGTCCTCCCCCCGACATTGACCCCCCCTTACCTCCAGCAGGTAAGCACATGGGGGATACTCACACACCAGTGCTGCAGACCCCCTGTAGGATGGAGCTATCAAGGGCCCGTTCCTCCAGAGGACTTCCGCCACAGTTCTCCACAGCAACAGGGCAGCGCACTGAGCAGACTGCCTCCGCCTCAGCTGCTAATGTCGGGGTAGCACCTAGACATAATGGCAGAAAAAGAAAAATGAAACAGTTTTCAGCACGAAGATGGCACTGGTGATATACATATTGTGCAACTAGTAAATAATTTTCAATACGTCTTTAGTTAATTTAACATTTGATACACTCATAAATCTTTTGCTTGGTTTCAGATAAAAACAAAAATGTTCATTGAAGGCCTATGGCAGGAATGCATTGATGTTTGCAAAGCTTCTCATAAAATGTCCAGTGTCCACTTCTCATTGAAATTTGATCCATTAGTCTTCAATGCTGGCTGTTTTCCTATTGATGATTATTAACTTTTTGTAATACTGTCATGCCCTACTTTTGTGTTTCTACGGTCATAACTTAACATTGCTTGCAGTGGTGTGCAATCGCATTCATTGTAGCACATCAATAATTTCAACTGCCAATCATATGAAAGTGCAGCAATGCTTTACTAAGATTGCAGAGATAAATAACACCTCATGCAAAAGAGAATTTCTGTGGAGAATTATGTTTCTTCTCCCAACATTCCTTGATGATGTGGTTTTTTGTTTGCTGAAATGTGCATAAATGAGGTTCTCCCTGATGTCCATTACATGTCTCTCCATGGCCCTCATATCGATGATGGCATCGTTGTCATTGTTGACCTCCTCTTCACCCTCTTCATAGTCATCCTCATCTGAGGAGGACTGGTGTTCCTCCTGTTCCTCCACCTGCAGAATGTTGCCATGTCTAATTGCAAGGTTGTGCAAGGCACAGCAGACAATGATTACTTGTGACACCCTCTGTGGCGCGTACTGAAGAGCACTTCCAGACTGGTCAAGGCAGCGGAATCACATTTTCAGCATGCCAATGATGTGTTTAGTAGTGGCTCTGGTGGATCAGTGTGTAACATTGTACCTCTCTTCAACAGCGCTTTGAGGATAAAGTACTGGTGTCATCAACCATGTACAAAGTGGGTAACCTTTGTCACCCAGGATCCATCCGTCCACCTTGGCTTGTTCCTCGAAAGCTACTAGCAGGTGCGAGTTCCTCAATGTATGAGTCATGATAGCTCATGAAACATGCGCAAACATGCATGATTCTTCTCCTGTGATCACAAACTAGTTGAATGTTTAAAGAGTGGAAGGTTTTGTGATTGACAAATGCAGCAGGCTGATCCCAGGGAGCTCTAATGAGTACAGTCAATCAGCCCTTGCACTCTAGGGAACCCAGTGATGGCGCCAAAGGCCACAAACCTTGCTGCTTGGCTGTCCTCATCTACAAGTAAGTCCATGAAACCATTGACACATCAAAAAAGGGCATTGGTCACCTCTTTGATGCACCTGTGGTTGTTGTAGACTGTGAGATGCCACATATGTCGCCCGTGGATCCCTGGAAGGGCCTGCTCGCAGAAAAATTCAGTGCAGCAGTCACCTTGAGGGCAATTAGCACGGGATTCCCAGCGAAGCCAAGCAGCTGCAGGTCATGCCGCAGGATCCTACAAATTTCTGTGACCATTTCACGTGACATCCTAAAGCGTCTCTGGGCATCCTAAAGTATTTTTGAGAAAACATTCCTTTCCAGCTGCTTTCATGGCACAAATGGCTCTTCAGTGGTGACACCGAAGGTGGAGGATATAATGCCAGCAGCATTTCGAGGCTGTTCAAGCATGGGGCCCAGACGTTAGCACGAAAAGAGAAACACAGACAAAACAAATGAGGATAGAGACCCTTTTGGCAGCTACAACAGATGGCAGGAATTGGGTAATTATGGCAGAAGGATGAACCTCAGGAATAACCAAGTGGCGGTCAATAGGTGTTTCCGATGTGACTCAAAGTAACACTATGCGTAGCATTGTCCAAAAAGGAATAGCAGGTATTTTGAGATGAGACATGACGTGGAAGGTCTGGAAGGTGAGGATGACGCTACTGATCAATCAGAAGGAATTGTACTGGTTACAAGAAGCTTCAGCCTAGTAATGAGTGTCCTAGTCTCAGATTCGTTCAATTGCGCAGTACTAGACGATGGGTGTAAGTCCACAGTATATGGAGTGGACTGGTTAAGGTGTTACATGGTCTCTAGGTAAGATTTAATGTTCATATGACAGTCCTCAAGCTAGGAAAATCCTCAAACTTGCCTAGATTTTCGTAGCCCTTTTAACAACACACTCATGGGAATGTAAGTCCATTGATATCAAGGCAGCAGTTTTGCAAGGGGAGAAATTTCAAAGAGAAGTATTTTTAAAGCCACCAAAAGAAGCTAGAGATATAGCAGGGAAATTATGGAAGCTAAACAAGAGTGTTTATGGGCTGAATGATGCATCCAAGGTGTAGTATTTTTCAATTAGCTCCATCCTACTAAAAGCTGGTTCTATTCAACAAAAGGTAGATCCGGCAATGTTTTATCGGTACAATGAAGAAAAACTAGCAGGCATTTTCTTGCTGCACGTGGACGATTTTCTGTGGGGAGAATCTGAGGCATTTGAGAAATTTGTGATAGGTAAAGTTCTGCAGGTATTTAAAATTGGAAATCGGGCTTCCGGAGATTTTAAATATATAGGACTGAATATTAGGCAGAGTAAGTTGGGGGTAACCCTAAATCAACAGTCTTACCTAGAGAATGTTAATAGGATCCCAATAAATTGGGCCAGATCCTCACAAAAGAAAGACTCTGTAACCAAAGAAGAATTAGACCAGTTAAGGAGCTTAATTGGGCAGTTGAACTGGTTGTGCACACAAACTAGACTGGATGCTTGCGATGGTGTATTAGAATTGAGCACCATGATGAAACATGCTACTGTTGGGGAAGAGCTGAAAGCAAATAAGACATTGAAGAGATTGAGTTTTGATAAATGTACACTCAAGTTTCCAGCATTGGGTGACCCAGAAGAGATGAAATTGGTCATTTTTAGTGATGCCTCACACGCTAATCTCGATGGTTATTCGAGCGCAACAGGCTTCATTATATGTTTGGTGGGAACAAATGATAAATGTTGTCCGTTAGCCTGGGAATCAAAGAAAATAAAGACGATAGTTAAAAGCACCTTAGCTGTTGAGACACTTGCACTGATAAAAGCAATAGATTTGGGAATGTATTTATCAAGTATTTTAAAGGAACTAATGTAAAAGGGGCAATCGGAGAAGTATTTTTCTAAAGAATGCTACAGAGATAACCATTCTCTCTGGGACAATGACCATGCGACAAAAATTGTTACAGAAAAGAGGTTGAGTATTGATCTCGCAAGTACAAAATAAATGTTGGAAAGAAAAGAAATTTCCAAAATAAAATGGGTTGACGCAAGTCATCAGTTGTCAGATTGTTTTACTAGGAAAGGTGCTTGTTCAAAAAAATTATTGGATGTCTTCAAAGAGGGCTGTCTTGTGTTATGATAAGTTAGGAAAATGTGGACATTTTTTTACGATAAGATTGCTTTTTCTTCAAACAAGTTTTTTTTAAGGGGGAAATATACAGCATGGTTATGGCCAGTGTTGTTGAAAGGTAATGATAAATAATGTAAAGAAAAATGTGTCATTATTTGTTTTTTTATTTCTTTTTCTTATATATATTGCCATGCAGACCCCCACCTGCCAAGAATGAGGCATTTTAATTTTGTCATATGAACATTAAGTTTAAACTGTCGCTGGAGTGAAGAAATGACTTGTTAAACAGACACTGGGCAGGAAGAATATTTGCATCCTAAGAGACGCTGCTTGTGGAGACAAAGAACTATTCCCTGCTCCAACTAACCCAAATGGATTTTGATCACCAGACATTGAAGGTGTAAGGAAGCACATTCCAGGGACTGCTAAGATCATACAATCCACAAACCTCGCAGGAGAGACTGCTTCAACTAAGGATCTAGTCACATGACTAACCTGCTGGGCAACCTGAATTGTACCACACAGAAGGGACCAGAGTTTTGCAATTGAAGCTGGAACAAGCAAGCCTCTCTCCTGGCTATCTCTCTCTCACCTTCTCCCAACCCACTGGACCCACGGAAGACATGTACACCTCAAGAGAGAAAAGACTCCGACATCAAAACAAGTTGAAGCGTAAACTGGGCCGGAACGAATAGCAGGACTTACCGGCAACCAAAGACTCCACATTGAACTCAAAGAACAGTAAATGACGAACAGATCTTGCCTCAAACTTTTCCCCTTTATTCTTTCTACTTTTTCTGACTCTATCTGCATGTGTGTTTATCACACATGTTGTTAACCAGATTAGAGTTGAAGATTAATAAACTTCTACCTTTCATGTTTAAATCTAAGGAAACCTGTCTGATTTCTTTGCCTTACAATTGGAACAGTAAACAAGGATTCACTGGAGGGGGAGCTAAAAAGACACTGTTTCTAAAATTAAATCCTGTTATAGTTAAACCAGGCAAAGGCTGAGAGGAAAGCCATAGACCTCTTTCTCACCTGGTCGTAACAGAAATTTGGGGGCTAGCGTCCTGGATTTGACCCACAGACAAACGAGAAAATTGGAAATGGGAAGTCAAATTGATCCCAAACAAAAAGATTTCAATACAGGTTTTCTTGTGGTTGTGTGTGCTAGAATACTAACATGTCTGCGACTGAAGCCAGTAGTTCCCCAAGCCAATGTGAAGTAACTTGGGATAAGTTAAAAGCACTGTCTATGGAGGGGTTGAGTAAAATGGCTGTGCAGTGTGGGATCACTGCACATGGCAAAGCTAGGAAGTCTGAACTCCTAAGACTAGTGGCCAACCATTTTTCCCTTGAATCTGAAGAAGCAGAAATAGGGTTAGAAGTAGACCCAGACAGGGTATAATTAACAAAACTACAATTGCAACAGAGGAAACTTGAATTAGAGGAGACAGAAAGAGAGGCACAGGAGAGAGAGGAAGAAAGAGCCTTCCAGAAGGAACATGAAGAAAAAGAGAGAGAGGAGAGAGAGAAAGCAAGAGAGGAGAGAGAAGGCGAAAGAACCTTCCAGAAAGAATGCGAAGCGAGAGAGCTGAAGCGGCTTGAGTTAACAAGGGGGCGACAGAGTAACCCAGTGAAAGAATGGCCAATGTGGAAGAGTGTAATTCAGGGCTGGGTACAGAATTGTTAAAACTTTCACAACTGAACCTAAAATTCAATGAGGGAGACGTGGAAGCATTTTTTGTCTTTTGAAAAACTGGCAAGGCAGTTATAGTGGCCAGTTGAGGGTTGAACTCTGCTGTTACAGAGCAAATTAGTAGGAAATGCCCATGATGTTTATTGCATGTTGCCAGATGAGAGTTCATCAGATTATGAACAGACAAAAAATGCTATCCTCGGGGCGTATGAGTGAGTACCGGAAGCCTATTGCCAAATGTTTAGAACCTTCAAGAAGCAAGCTGATCAAACTTACCTGGAGTTTTGAGAGAAATAAGCAACTGGCTTTTGACCAGTAGCTGAGGGCTCTTAAAGGACAGCTCAGCTATGAAAATCTCAGTGAAGTAATTTTGCTAGAGGAATTTAAAAACTCTCTCCCACTCGCCATAAAGACACATGTAGAAGAATAGAAGGCTTATGGAGCCGGGCAGGCATCAGTCCTAGCTGATGATTTTGCTCTCATCTATAAGTCAGTTTTCCAAGGGAAAACCTTTCCTAGTCACCCCCACAAATCTGAAAAGGTCACAGGGTGGGAAGATGATAGAAGCTCAAACAGTCCTGCAAGGAAAGGAAAAGCAGGAGACACAGGAGATCTTCCTTCAGCTAAAAGGGAAGGTGCTGTAAGCAGGAGTGAGACCCGGAAATCTGTGTGTTTCCATTGTAATAAAGCAGGGCATTTAAGAGCTAACTGCGGGAAACTAAATGGTAAACCTGAAGGGTAATCAGGGCACACCCACTCAGTGAAGAAAAAAGGACCCTAATGAAAAGCACAGCAGAGCAAGCTATGGCTTTAACTGCAGTAACGGTGAGATCCAGGAAGCTTACAGCTGGAAGTACAGGAAAATTTAATAGGATTCCTGAAAGTTATCAGGAATTGAGTTAACCGTGGGAAGAGTAACCCTATACCCATCGAGTGGGGCAAGCAAGCCCATAGTAATTCTCAGGGACACAGGGGCCACTAGATCCCTTTTACTGGGAAAAGGCCTGACCTTTTCCCCAGAGAATGCAGTAAACACCAGAATGGTGGTGAATAGTATTGGAGGGCAGTGTATGCCTGTACCTTTACACCCGGTGCACTTGGAGTGTGACCTAGTTACGGGACTGGTGACTGTAGGGATTGCCCCTAGTTTGCCTGTGGACAGGGTTGACCTGCTCCTAGGTAATGATCTGATGGGGGCGAAGGTGATAGCTTCCCCAGTAGTGAAAGAGAAACCACAGGAGGTCAGAGAGACAGGGCAGTGGCAGGAGAAAGCCCCCTGCAGTTCCCTGCATGTGTAATGAATCACGCCATGACCAAACCAGCTCCTCCAGAAAAGACTGAATTGGTATTGCATGAGATCTGTCTATCTGAGACTTTCTTTGGAAAGTTAGAAGACCCAGGGAATGAGTTAAATGGATCTTCCCTAGCTGAAGCTCAGCGAGCTGACCCAGTATTGTAAGAGTTAGCACAGGCTACCCGGTCTGAAATTGAAGCAGAGGGAGTCCCTGATTGCTACTATTTAAAGAATGAGGGATTGATGAGGAAATGGAGTTCTCCTCACAGACCTGAGGGCAAAGAGTGGACAGTGGTTCACCAGTTAGTGGTGCCGCAGAGGAACCGGAGTGAAATAGTAAGAATGGCCCATGAGATTGCTGTGGCTGTACATGTCGGTATCCGAAAAATTAAAGGCCACATAAGACAGCAGTTTGACTGGCCAAAGCTCCAGAAAGATGTGGTGGAGTACTGTAGGAGTTGCCACATGTGCCAGGTTGAGGGAAAACCCCAACCTACAGTGAAATCTGCACCCCTAAGTACTGTACTAGTGTTAGGAGGATTCTCCAGCAGAGGGCTGGTGAACTGCAAGGGATGCTGCCGAGAACAAAAGGGAACAGGCAGGCACAAGGCTGGCAACAGGTTAGAAAGGAATGGGAAAAAGGGACCAAGAGGGCAGGTTAAAGTAAGTCCAGGAGAAATCGCAAATGGAAACCCCTACTGTCCAGTCAGCCAACCCCGAAATATTTGAAAATTTAGACCCAGACCCTCCTATGTAAACGTAGACACTAGAAGCACCCCACCAGAGTGGCTAATAGCATTTGCAGGAACCTACAGAGATAAACAATGTCGTCAGAGGGCAGAAAAACCATGACGGTGATGCCTCACCTAGTTGCAGTGCCACACGGGAGTGCAGCAGAATCTGGACAAATACTTGCCAGCAGGAGTGTCCCAGAGAATCCTCCCCCACCGTCAGAAGAAAAGGGAACCAGCCATTCCCTAAACTGAAAAGCCCTTGCATGACTCATCAAAG
Organism: Heterodontus francisci; assembly: GCF_036365525.1. Taxonomy (NCBI): domain Eukaryota; kingdom Metazoa; phylum Chordata; class Chondrichthyes; order Heterodontiformes; family Heterodontidae; genus Heterodontus; species Heterodontus francisci. The sequence goes on from NC_090373.1 coordinate 79,467,568, forward strand.
CACTGAAAGAGAGTTCAGAGTGGAACTGCCCACTGCTGCCACCCCTGAGCAGAACTCCAGCCTAGGGCTTATTAAACCTAACTGTCCCCCTGCAGACCTCAACAAGAACAAAGACATCTTAGGCAGTCATGGAAATGTGCAAACTGGAAAAACTTCCCCAAAAGCCACGGCTGGGCTTTCACATTGGGCAGACAGGAGCCGGCCACCAACTGAAAAGTCGGTGGCGCATCGGCTTCTTCCTCACCAGGGGAGCCGAACTGCATTTTGCTGGTCCCAAGGCTTTAATTGTTCCGAGGCAGGACTTCCACCTGCTTGAGGGAGGAAGTTCTACCTCTTTGAGCTGTGCAGCTCTTAATTCCAGCAGCGCCACTGGGAGAGGTCACCACTGCTGGGACTGCAGCCCAGCTGAAGACATGGAGCTGGGAGTCCAGGTAAGTTTTGGTTGCCTTGCCAGGGGTAATCAGTCGGGCGTCAGTGAAGCAAGAGTAGTCAGATGGAGGGCAGGGGGGCGTGTTGGGTGTTGGGGGTGGCTGGGTTAGCGGGGGCAGCCCGATGAACAGGGCCCACTCTCGGGGCGATCGGCAGCCGCCTGGTATTTCCAGGTGGCTTTTCTGGGGCCTCAGCCACCCACTTGCCACGCGTAAAATCTGCATGGAGACGGGCGAAGGTCCTTAAGTGGACATTAAGTGACCACTTAAGGGCCTTCATTGGCCTGAGGTGGGCGGCCCATTTTCCGCCCCCACTGCCTTTCATAAAGTGGCGGCGGAGCAGGGATTGGGTCGGGAAGGCCTCCCGGAGCCTCCCACTCCATTTAATGCCAGCACCCCGCAAACGTCCTATTCACTGGGGTGGTGTTAAACTCAGGTCCACATGTTTATTGGGATGGCAAAAAGGGCTGTTTAAAGCAGCATTGCTACCAAGAAAAGACAGGCTGTAATAATTGTTAGGGTTCTGAATGAATGAGAGAGATGCATGTGTGTCTTCCTGTCCTTATCTTCACTCTAGTCCCTTTTAATGAAATGCTCTTTTTAAAAATCAAATTTCATTCCGCTGGAAGTGGAGGTATCATGCAGTACCCCACCTGCCAAGAATGAGGCATATTAATTTCGTCATATGAACATTAATTTTAAACTGTTGCTGGAGTGAAGAAATTCTTGTTAAAGAGATCACCAGGCATTTGGGCTGGAAGGACATGTGCATACTAAGAGATGCTGCTTGTGGAGACAAAGAACTATTCCCTGCTCCAATTAACCCAAATGGATTTTGATCACTAGACATTGAAGGTGTAAGGAAGCGTATTCCAGGGACTGCTAAGATCATACAATCCACAAACCTCACATGAGAGACTGTTCCAAATAAGGAGCTAGTCACATGACTAACCTGCTGGGCAACCTGGAGTTTTTTGAATTGTGCCACACAGAAAGGACCAGAGTTTTGCAATTGAAGCTGGAACAAGCAAACCTCTCTCCTGACTGTCTCTCTCTCACTTTCTCCCAACCCACCGGAACCACGGCAGACACGTACACCTCAAGAGAGAAAAGACTCCGACATCAAAACAAGTTGCAGCGTGAACTGGGCCCCAACGAATAGCAGAATTTACTGGCAACCAAAGACTCCACATTGAACTCAAAGAACAGTAAATAACTAACAAATATTGCCTCAAACTTTTACCCTTTATTCTTTCTACTTTTTCTGTCTCTATCTGCATGTGTGTTTATCGCGTATGCATGCTAACGTGGTCGCGTCACATATTTGTAGTCGTTAACCAGATTAGAGTTTAAGATTAATAAACTTCTACCTTTCATGTTTAAATCTGAGGAAGCCTGTCTGATTTCTTTGCCTTACAATTGGAGCAGTGAACAAGGATTCACTGGAGGGGGAGCTAAAAAGACATTGTTTCTAAAATCAAACCCTATTACAATTAAATCAGGTAAAGGCTGAGAGGAAACCCCTAGACCCTTTCTCACCTGGTTGTAACTGTATATATATATATATATATATATATATATATATATATATATATGTATGTGTGTTTAATTTAAAGAAAAAAGGGGAAATCTGTTCGGGTCTGAAGTTCTGTTAATGGATGATAAATACCTGTTAGTTCAAGATAATAGGGTGAATAGGTGTTGGGTGTTAATTAGTAATTTGTATTCAAGTGTGTGTATATAAAGAAGAGCCAGGCAGCACTGGCTGGTGGTGTTATTGGGGAGCAGAAGCAAACTCTGTGAAACAATAGACACCAAAGCAGCCTAGTCTCAGTGTCTTCTTCACAAACAAGCTCGAACACTCAGGCATCATGAGATGAGGGGAAAGAGCCCTCCTTTTTCTCTCTCTTTGCTCTTCCTGTGGTACTAGACAAATTGGGTATATGAGACCCATGTCACTGTGGCTTTTCTGAACAATAAATAAGCAGAGCATGGCGAATCAGACCTCTGTTGACACGGAGCTGAAACATCGAGGCAAAGACCATCTCACTGATGTCTCCCTTCAGATTGCAGCCAGGTGGAAGACACACCCACTGTTTGCTTTCTGCCACTCTTCTTGCAATCCTTGAGTGGCCACTTGGTTTCCATTGTCGTTGGTGAAAATGGTACGTGTGGAATTCAGGGCAAGTCTTCTGACCTTTCAATCTCCTCCTGCCACATTCCAGCTTGAACCTATCACCCTTGACTCACCTAATGTTACCATTACCCTTCCCTCTGTTACCATTGAGCCTCCCCCCCACCCCACCCCACCCCATTACGGTGCACAGTCTGTTCATCAATATATTCATGCCATCCCTCCCCCCATTCCTACTCCCATTACTATCAACATGCTGACTCTTATCTTTGATTCTCCTCACATCAGCCTGGCTATTGTTGCTGAGTCCCGTTCTCCACCCTCCCCCCACCCCCCCTCCCCCAATATGAAGTTGTTGAATACACACCCATTAGTCTTGACCTTGCCCCCTTACAGAATCCATTTGCCCCCATTGTCTGTGACCATTCCCTCGGCTCGCCAGTACCCTCAATTTGCCCCACAGCTCCCCAAAATTGACAGCATTCATCCCTCCCTTTAGGCTCTTGCCAAAAATCTTCACACTGTATTGTTATAATCAACCCACCACCCACAGCAGCATCAGCATCAACAGCAACCATTCCACACCGTGGACACTCCACTCCACCCTCCCCTTCTCCTCATGCACCCGTTCAAACCCACCTTCCCCTTCCCGAGTACCCTGCCCTGATCCTCCATGTACCCGATCAACCCCACCCTCCTCTTCCCGAGTACCCTGCCCTGATCCTCCATGTACCCGTTCAAACCCACCTTCCCCTTCCCAAGTACCCTGCCCTGATCCTCCATGTACCCATTCAAACCCCCCTTCCCCTTCCCGAGTACCCTGCCCTGATCCTCTATGTATGCATCCCCCCACTCGCCGCCCCCCACATGCCTTTGCTACCATCCAGTGAGAAGATTCGCCCTCGCTGGTGCCAAGTCTGTGTCGCACACCGATAATGTGCCGCACACAGTGAAGATGGAAATTATTGAGCTTCTTTTCTTAGTAGCTGTAATTCACTCATGTTTCACAGCCATACAACAAGGTGCTCAGAACACAGGCCTTATAAACCATCAACTTGGTCCTAAGGGTTATCTTGGTGTTACCCCATGCTCATTTCACGAGTCAGCCAAAGGCAGTAGCTGCTTTCCCTATGTGTATACTGAGCTCTGCATCAAGGGACAGATTGTCTGTCACTGTAGACCCAAGGTAGCAGAATTTGCTAGTCACTTCCAGTGGAGTGTTATTTAGTGTGATCAGGGATGGCGAGGCAACACCTTGTCCCATGACCAGGGTTTTCTTGACACTTATAGTCAAACAGAACAAGCCACAGACATGGGAAGGACAGTTCATGAGTCTTTGTAGCTGTGTTTCCTGTGAACGACTACCATAGCATCATTAGCATAGAAGAGTTCTTTGATCAGGACATGATGTGTTTTCATCTTTGCTTTCAGCCTTGATAGATTGTAGAGCTTGCCGTCTGGCCTAGTGTACAAGTAGACTCCTTCTATATCTGCAGGGAAGGTGAAGGTCAGGAGCATGGAGAAGAATATACCAAACAGAGTGGGGGCTAGGACATAACCCTGTTTCACTCCATTTTGCACTCTGAAACTGTTGGAAGTGGAGCCACTAAACTGTACAACACTATGCATCTTGTCATGGAAGAAGCAAATGAAACTAAGGAGCTTCAGTGGACAGCCAATTTTTCCCAAAATCTTGTAGAGCCCTGTTCTGTTGACAGTTTTAAATGCCTTAGTGAGATCTATGCAAGTAAGGTAAAGGGGGATACTTTGTTCCGTACACGTTACCTGTAGCTGGCGTATGGAGAAGATCATATTGTTACGACCTAGGCGGGAATAATGCATTGTCAATTCCGTCCCAATACACCACAGTTCGCAGCATATTATTAAAGTTTTCCCACCTACCAGAAATTAGCCAAATTAAGCAAATGAAACAATTAGCCAAAATAAAACAGACCAAGCCAGATATATTTAACAACAACAAATTAACTATTTATTAATAAACTAAGTCTTAAACACTATTAAGATAAATTTATGTCTAAAGATCTTATAACTTCTTATTTATCATAACTCCCCCATTCTCTCACACACATTCAAAAACTAACAGGTTTTAAAAATGGTGTTTTTAAAAATTAGCTGTTTCTTAAGAATAAATAAACAAATAAACAACAAGCCAGTGGGCACACTGTTTTAAACAGGGGAGGGGAAAAAAACAGTTCTGTGACAACACCATTCTTAAAATGCATTTCGTTTCATTACAAAACAAAAAATAGAAACTGAAAAAAACACTCTAAACATTTTTCACATTCATGAACTCATTCAATCGGTTAACGGAACAGCCACAGTACTAAAATTCTGTACAAATTTCCTGTAAAAACCGCACATTCCCAAAAACCTTATTATTTCATGTTTAGATTTAGGGATAGGGAGCTCCATTAAGGCTTGTACTTTTGCCGTTTTTGGCAATACCTGTCCTTGCCCCACTATGTGTCCAAGATAAGTTACTCATGCTTTCCCAAATTCACTTTTTTTCAGATTTATCACTAAGTCCACTGCTTGTAGTTTTTTAAACAGAATTTTTAGCTGTTTTAAGTGTTCTTGCCAAGTGTTACTGTATATTAGTACATCAGCCAGATACACTACATAGTTGGGAATACTGGTTACCACCTGATTCATTAATCTTTTGAAAAGTGGCTGGGGCATTTTTTAACCCAAATGGCATCGCCTAGCATTGATAAAAACCATCAGGCGTTACAAAAGCTGATATCTCTTTGTCTCAAGGAGTCAAAGGAACTTGCCAGTATCCCTTTACCAAGTCAATCTTGGTAAGATACCTAGCACCACCTACTCTGTTGATACAGTCTTCTAAACGCGGAATTGGGTAGGAGTCTGCCTTCGTTACCGCATTGACATTTCTGTAGTCTATGCTAAGTTGGGCCGACTCGTCAGGTTTAGACATCAAGACCACCGGTGAGTTCCAGCTGCTCTGACTAGGCTTAACTAAGCTGCCCTCCAGTATGCATTTCATCTCTTCTTTGACTTGGGCCTGTCTGTCTGGACCTAAGCGGCAAGATTGTTGTTTCAAAGGAACAGTTCCACCTATATCCAAATCATGTGTGGCTAAGGTTGTACATCCCGGCTTATCCCTACAGACTCTTTGAAATGTTGTAAAAAGCCTGGTTAGGTCATCACATTGTTTTGCCTCAAAGTGCAAAAGCACATTGTCCAATTTTCCTAGCCATTCTCTATTTGCTAATCTGATAGTTAGAGGTTCAATCTGAGAATTGTCTAGGCCTCTTTCTGCCTCACCTTCACTATCCTTTTTCTTTTCAACAGTCCCCATTACCTGACATACCTATACTGGCTTATCCTCCTCCCTGTGATAATATTGCTTTAGCATATTAATATAGCACAACCGGTTTTTCTTCCAGTGATCGGGGTGTCAGTCAAGTAATCTAGCTTACCCATTCTTTTGATCACTTTATATGGGCCACTGAACCGTGCTTTTAATGGTTCCACCTGTAACAGTAACAACATCAATATTTCATCCCCTGGTTGAAAATTGCGGGTCTTTGCATTCTTGTCTGCCCATTTTTTCATATTAGCTCGGGATGCTTTAAGGTGTTCCTGAACCCTACAAAAATGCTTTACGTCCTTTTTTATGCCTGGCCAGTAATAATGTTGGCTTATACGTGATTTTGTCTTCCGAATTCCCCTATGTGCTGCAAAAGGAATGTCATGTGCTAACCTTGATAAACCCTGGTGATATTTAGGTGGTACCATTAACTGTTCAACAACTGTCCAGTCTTCATCCACAGATCTATGAAGCGGACTCCACTTCTTCCTCATAAGCCCATTTGCCATATAACAGCCTTCCAGAAGTCCTTTCACCTCAGCTTCTGTCAGAGCCGACTGTGCTATTCTGTAAATCTCTGGATCAGCTTGCTGTGCTGCAATTATAGAAGATCTGTTAAACATCTAATTTGGACTTTCTAAATCCCAAATAAGGTTTCAGATATAAAAGCAAAATACTGAAAATGCTGGAAATCTGAACACAAGCAAGAAATAATGGAAATACTCAACAGGTCTGGCAGCATCTGTGGAGAGAGAAGCAGAGTTAACATTTCAGGGTCACTGACCTGAAACGTTAACTCTGATTCTCTCTCCACAGATGCTGCCAGACCTGCTGAGTATTTCCAGCATTTCTTGTTTGTGTTTAAGGTTTCAGATACTTGGCTGTTTGTGGTGCCACTTTTACCTCCGACAATGGAACCTGCTTAGCCATTGCTCGGGTGACTACACACGCAGGAAATATTCCTGGAACTTGTTCCTCTAATTGTTCAGTTTCCCTAACTTCATTTGGTTCCTCTGTAATTATAGGAGAAACTGATACTTTTGATCCGACCAAATCATTTCCGAGGATTAGATCAATTCCCTCTACTGGCAAATTGCTACAGTTACCATCCCAAATATTAAGTCACTCTCTAAGTGCACTTTATACAAGGGTATGGGTATATACTCCCTGCCAATTCCATTAACTAAAACTTTAGTGTTCAAGGCACTCTCTGGTGGAAACATTATACCTTTCCTCAGCAAGAGTGTTTGGGTTGCTCCTGTATCCCTGAGTATAGTGATAGATTTTCCTGTCTCACTTAAAGGGTATGGAGTTACTTTCCCCTTTGACAAAAATTCATTCTAACTTTCGGGTATCTTATTCTTAACCTGTACACTCACTTTAGTTTTTATATCTGGTTTTACAGCTGCCATTAAAGCTATAGTCTGATCTGTTGTACTCTCAGTCAGAGATACTTTCTCTGCATGCATACCCCAACAAGTCCTATGGGTTTACCTTGCAATTTCCAGCATTCTGAACAAAGCTGACCTGTTTTGTGGCAATGAATACACTTGGGCTTGCGAACCTCACTTCTACCCTCAGCACCATCCTTTCTGGCCTGGGAAGTTGATCCTGGGGCATTCCCAGTTGTTCCTTCTTGTTCCCGGCTACTTGCCTTCCTTTCACTCTCCCACTTTCTATCCTTCTCAGGTTTATGGGGGTGATGGACAAAAGGTTTTGGCTTATTCACAAGCTCAAAATCATCACTTCTGCTTGCCCAGCTTTCAAAACTTTCAGGTTATCTACAGGAGTTCCCACTACTGAAGGAATTGAATTTTTAAATTCTTCCAAGAGAATCAATTCTCGCAGGTTCTCATATGTGGTTTCCATCTTTAATGCCTGTATCCAACAGTCAAAATTAATTTGCTTCACCCTCTCAAATTCTACATAAGTCTGTCCAGCCTGTCTCCGTGAATTCCGAAACTTCTGATGGTAAGCTTCAGGGACTAACTCATATGCAGCGAGAATAGCCTTTTTTACCATCTCATAATCTGAAGAAGCCTCTTCAGGAAGCATGGCATAAACCTCATGAGCTCTGCCTACCAACCTGTGTTGCATAAGCAGTGTCCAACTTTCCTTCATTTCTTTGGCTATTTTTTCAAAAGATATGAAAAAAGCCTCTACGTCCTTTTCCTCAAACTTAAAAAGAACTTGTATGAATTTAAATAGCTTTTCGCTGGGTCTTGGAGCGAATTCAGATTCTTCCTGGCCAGAACTTCCCCTGGATTCATGATTACCTCTTTGTCTTAGTTCCATCTCTTTTAACCTAAATTCCCTCTCTTCTCTTTCTTTCTGGAATTCAAGCTTAAGTCTTTCCAATGCTATTGCTGTTTCTTTTTCTTGTTTAAGTTTTCTTAATTCTTTTTCAGCCTCAGGTTTTTTTCGTTTCTAACTGAATCCTAGCCAATATCACTGCATCACTTTCTGACCTACTACCTTCTTGTTGCATGTCTTCTTTCTCTTCTTCTAATTTTAAATGTGAGGCTATTATGTCAATTATCTCTGCTTCTTTAGCACCTGATTTCAATTCTAAGCCCAGTTGTGCTGCCAGATCTTTTAGTTTATTCTTAGTTAAAGTTATTATCATTCAGGCCCCCACCTGCCAAGAATGAGGCACATTAATTTCACCACATGGACATTAAACTTAAAATTGTTGCTGGGAAGAAAAGAGGGCCTATGACAAGGAATTGCCAGACCCCTTGCCGGAAATACATTTTTGCATGCTGGCAGACAGTGTTGAAACAAAGAAACAGTCCCTGCTCCCCAGTACACAGAAGATGTGGTTAGACCAGTTTAGTTACATGACTAACTGGCTGTTGCAGAGTTTTGAACTGAGAGTTTTAAATTGGCCACAGAGAATTTGAACTCAGAATGCTGTTTGCTCCTGGACTAAAAAGACCTCTTGTGGCTGGCTCACTGCAGCCTCTCCTGTCTGCTCATCTCTTTCTCACCAGCTTTGGAATCCATTGAAGGCACATAAACCCCAAGAGAGAAAAGTCTTCTACAGCAAACAAGGTTTAAGAAGAATACAGGGCCCCAATGAAAAGCAAAAATTACCTACAAGCAAGAACTACCTACAAGAGGACTGCAGTGAGCTTGAAGCACAGTAACAAAAAACTCTTCAGATATTGCCTCTAACCTTTCCACTTTATTTTTCTTCTGCTCTTTTCTGTCTCTATTTGCATGTGCGTATCGCGTATGCATGCTAGCGTGCGTTGCGGCGTGTATCCGTGGGCATTAACTGAATTAGAGTTTAAGTTTAAGTTTTCATAAATTTCACTTTTCTTCTTTAAACCTAAGAAAGCCTGTTTGTGCTCATTTCTTTACCTTATAATTGGAAAGCAGTGAACAAGGATTCACCAATGGGGGAGCTCAAAATACAATGAGATGAATTTTATTGGGGTGCCACCGTCCGTGGCAGCGCCCTTTGAACTCGGTGGGGCGCCCGCATTCTCTGCCGAGCCCCCACGATATTAAGCACAGGGGCTGATTAGAATCACTGTGCCATTATGACCAAGGCAGGAATAATGCACTGTCAATTCAGTCCTAATACTCCACAGGTCACAGCATATTATTAAAATTTTCCCACCTACTTGAAATTAGCCAAATTAAACACTTTAGTAACCCCCAGAATAAAACAGACTAAACCAGGTATATTTAACAACAACAAATTAACTATTCATTAATAAACTAAATCTTAAACACTATTCAGATAAATTTATGTCTAAAGACCTTATAACTTCTTATTTATCCTAACTCCCCCATTCACACACTTACATTCAAAAACTAACGGTTAGCCGATTTAAAAAATTGTGTTTTTATTAGCTGTTTCTTAAGAATGAATAAATAACTGTGTTGTAAGTCTTTGTGGGTTAGATTCCCGATGGGTGAGGTATCCTCGTGTAAAAATAATCAGATGCCACTAGAAGTCTCCAGGCAGATTTGATGAACAGCCTTTACTTGATAGGCATTCAAAGCACTTCAGTTGCAGCAAGCGTCACACAGTTCTTTCAACATGGAATATAATGACATGTCTATATTTGGATTTTAAAATTGGTAGTCTTTCAGTCAAAACTTTACTGCGAAATCCAGAAAACACATTCAGTCACGAGTGAGTCAATCTTGAAGCAAAGAGTTCTTAGATTGGAAGTGAAGAAAAGGAATATTTCTACTTCCAGCAATACAAATTTTCTCTTCAAAGGGTTTTTTTCCTTCTTAGGCAATTAACACAGCCTGCAGCTCATTGTAGAATTTCTGCTGCAAGAAATAGACAGCTCTTTCCTCCAGTAAGCATGCTTCGCTGGTGTCTCTCTTGTTCAAACTGGTTGAAGCTAATTTTTACACATAGTCAAATGTTACAGTACACCATGTGATCTCCTCGCTCTCCTGCTGTGGCCTAGGAACAGGTGCAGCAGGCATACTGTTCTCGGGAATCTAAAACTTTTCTCTCTTTCTTAAAGCCCCCAGATGCAGAAGGCAATTGCTCCTCCTCCCTTGCAAGGCACACATGTACCACCCTGCTGACCTGAGAAGTATTGTGTATATACAATATTGTGTCCAGTTCTGGTCACCACACTTTAAGGAGGATGTGTGATTCCTGGATAGGGTGCAGATGAGATTTACCAGAATAGTTCCAGGAATGAAGGATTTTAGTTACAAGGGGAGATTGGAGAAGCTGGGATTGCTCTCCTTGTAGCAAAAGAGATTGAGGGGAGATTTGTTAGAGGTGTACAAGATTATGACATTAAGTTAGACAAGGTAAAACTGTTCCCATTAGCTGATGGTACAAGGACTAGGGGACACAGTTTGAAGGTTTTGGAAAATAGATACAGGAAGAACTTTTTGTGCAGCGAGTGGTAATGACATGAAACACGCCGACTTTGAGGGTGGAAGCGGAGATGATTCCCACCCAAGTGGAAACGGCTCCCGTTTCCAGTCCTACCATTGGGACCTGAGGCCTAGCTGCAAAATTCAGACAAATGTTTCTGGCCGATCTTCATGAAAATACAAAACAAAACACAATACATTTTTCTGGCTTCTATCCTACACCAGGCTCTGTATAATTTAAAGGTAAGACCATTCAGAAATTGCAATACAGTTCAGAAAGCTTCACACCTGAGAGTGTAGAATAAATGATTTACAAGAGGTCCATCCAAATTTTGGCACAGGTGGAGAAGATTCATCAGTGGTGCCCTGCTGTGGAAATCTTGCAGGCTGCCTGTATTCTGCACCTCATATAAATCTAGAAAATGGAAAGAAAAATAGCAGTAACTGACTGTAATACCTGAACTGAGTTTAATATCTACTCTTAGCTGAATACTCAGGCAAAACAGCTTCCAACTTTCTCTGAACTAACAAAAAGATCCATTTGGCTCCATTGTCTATCATCAATGTTGAGAGATTACTTGTGAGTCTACTCAATGCATGTTGGACTGTAACCAAGAATAATGCAATGTTCCTATTGATGCTGGCAGTTTAACTAACTCCTGCAACAAAGCACTGATGTTTTTATATATAATTTCCTGAGCTTACCTTTTGTTTAGAAAAATATCATTTAAAAAAAAGCATATATTGCTGTGAGTTTACTTCGCCTCCAGCATGGTTGCAGCTCCGAGGATTTAGAGCCAAAATTTCCAAGGATTGTGACTTAAGATTTTGATGGGCCTACTCACTATTGCTCACTTGATAAAATAATCTGCATCACCTTATGTTCGTGAAAGAACAATCAAACAAATATTCAACTGTATGTCATAATAAATACTCTAATAAACACTGGGTTGGGAAGGGAGTGGAATTTTATGGGGCCTGCAAAAGCAGCAGTCGTGGCGGGCAGGGTAAATTAATTAGGCGATTGTTGATATTTCAATTACCCGATGGCGGGTTCAAAGTTACAGGTTAAGTTAGGGGTGTTTTTGCGGCGGGTTGGGCCTCACACCATCCTGTGGTGGGTTCCAATTTTTAATACATTTTCAGACCATGCATATTCATTAACTTGTAATTAATTGAAGTTAAGACCTACCTGCCAGATTAAGTCAGCAGTGCAAGGAAATCTTGTAGCACCTTGTTGGGTGGTGGACAAGGTAGTCAAGAAGGCATATGGCATGCTTGCTTTCATCGGGCGGGGCATAGAGTATAAAAATAGGCAAGTCATGCTGCAGCTGTACAGAACCTTAGTTAGGCCACACTTAGAATATTGTGTGCAATTCTGGTCGCCACACTACCAGAAGGACGTGGAGGCTTTGGAGAGGGTACAGAAGAGGTTTACCAGGATGTTGCCAGGTCTGGAGGGCATTAGCTATGAGGAGAGGTTGGATAAAATCGGATTGTTTTCACTGGAACGACGGAGGTGGAGGGGTGACATGATAGAGGTTTACAAAGTTATGAGCGGCATGGACAGAGTGGATAGTCAGAATCTTTTTCCCAGGGTGGAAGAGTCAATTACTAGGAGACATAGGTTTAAGGTGAGAGGAGCAAAGTTTAGAGGGGATGTGCGAGGCAAGTTCTTTACACAGAGGGTGGTGAGTGCCTGGAACTTGCTGTCGGGGGAGGTGGTGGAAGTAGGTACGATAGCGACATTTAAGAGGCATCTTGACAAATACATGAATAGGATGGGAATCGAGGGATACGGTCCCCGGAAGTGCAGAAGGTTTTAGTTTAGGCAGGTATCAAGATCGGCGCAGGCTTGGAGGGCCGAATGGCCTGTTCCTGTGCTGTATTGTACTGTTCTGTTCTGTTCTGGCGTTTGGTACTGGTATGGCTGCAGGAACTGCCGGAAACATGCCAAAGATGACACATGATCGCCTTAGGGGCTCTGCTCCGGATTTTCTGTTCGGGTTTACTCCCTTAGCCTTGGTCTCTCCCAAGATGCCCGCAAGGCAGTGGGGTTGTTAGCTCCTATCCCTGAGCAGGGGCCCTAACAAGTAAACTGTGCGATTTCATGGAGGGAGAAGGAAGGGGGAGGGAGTGCGAGGAGGGAGGGGGGAAGGGGTGCAGGGGGAGGAGGAAGGGGTTGCGAGGGGGAGGGTGTGGCATGCAAGGGGGGAGGGGGTGGGGGGAAGGGGTGCAGGGGGTGCGAGGGGGAGGGGGAAGGAACTGCGAGGGGGGAGGGGATGGGGGAAGGGGGTGCGGAGGGGTGCGAGGGAGGAGGGGGATGGGGGTGCGAGGGGAGGGGGTGAGGGCAATGGGGTGCAAGGCAGGAGGGGGTGTGGGGGGGAAGGGGTGCGAGGGGGGAAGGTGGCGCAAGGACGGCCTCCTCGATGTCGGTGTCCTCCAGGCCCTACAGACTGACGCTGCGCTCATGGTCGCCATCCAGAGGTTTAGGGCCTTGGAAAAGCGCTCCGACCAGTGTCGGGATCCTGGCTCACAATTCGCCACCTGGCGAGGAAAGCCAGTCCCTTGCTGCCCTGCGGGTCCATCCGATTAATGCAGAGTCTTAGCGATCAACCCATTTTCCTCCAGTAAGTAGTAAACTTCATGAAAGGTGGCAGAATTCCCCTATGATAGTAACAATATCATAGTCCCATGTGTTAATCAATGCCCTCAATTCATCTGCCTTACTAGTAAGACTCCTTGCATTTAAATAGATGCAATCCACCCTTGCATTATTCATTTGTGCCTTAACAGGACTATATTTGCTCTGCCTTCCAGACTGACTTAGTTTCTCTTCTATATTTGACTGTGCATCACCCCCTACTGTACGTCCACTCTGTATCCCATCCCCCTGCCAAATTAGTTTCAACCCCCACCACCCGCACTCCCCACCCCCCCCCCCCCCCACCCCCCCATAACCAACAGCACTAGCAAAGCTCACTGCAAGGACGTTGGTCCTGTTCCGGTTCACGTGCAACCCGTCCGACTTGTACAGGTCCCATCTCCACCAGAAACAGTCCTCGTGATCTATCTGCTCTATCCTCCTATTCCTATACTCACTAGCATGTGGCATGTGGAGTAATCCAAAGATTAAAACCTTTGAGGTCCTGCTTTTTAATCTGCTACCTAGCTCCTCAAATTCTTGTTGCAGGACCTCATCCCTCTTTCTACCTCTGTTGTTGGTACCAATATGAACCATGACCTCTGACTGTTCACCCTCCCCCTTCAGAATGTCCTGCCCCTGCTCCGTGACATCCTGGACCCTAGCACCAGGGAGGCAACCCACCATCCTGGAGTCACATTTGTGGCCACCGAAGTGCCTATCTGTACCCCTTACGATAGAATTCCCCTACCACAGCCGAGATCTCTTTACAGAAGGAAATAGAGGATGCATTAGTAACGGTGCTAAAATGTTTTAAATTTCAGTCATTATATTTCTGAGATACAGATTTGAATTCAGTCCAGGCGAATGAGATGAAATTCTCTTCTCATTGCCAGCCATAATGGTCTAAATGGTGCTTTGTTTGGTTACTATCCATCCAGTAGCTGGTCTACAATGCAAAATCAACCAAAATTCAAACTAAGTTGCCAATTTCACTCATAAGGATTGTCAGTGTGTGACCTGGAGCTTACTTCTTAATCAGCTATTATAGCTTCCTGCAAGATTGTTGTTATTCCTGGCTGAATTTAACATTTGTAAAGTCCTAAAATATATCATAGCAATGCAATTCCGTGCTTATCTCTTCAACTCATTGAAACCCTATTAATCCGTTTTCCACCTCACCCACAACACAGAGAGACTGCTCTTGTCGAAGTCTCGCGCAATATCCTCCGCAACTGTAGCCATGGGTCTCACTCCATCTGTTGCCAAAAAAGCATAGTAAGCCTAAGGATTGGGAGCATTTTCAAAATCAGCAAAGAATGACCGAGAAATTGATAAAGAGGAAGAAAATACAACATGAGAGTAAACTAGCAAGAAATTTAAAACCTATTGTAAGAGCTTTTACAAGTATGTAATAAGGAAATGATTAGCGAAAGTAAAAGTAGATCTCTTAGAGGCAGAGACAGGAGAAACTTAATGGGGAATAAGGAAATGGTAAATATGTTAAAACAAATATTTTGTGACTGTCAGACTCAAAAGACACAAAGAACATATTGGAAGTAGTGGGGAACCAATGGTCTAATTAGAGTGAGGAATGTAAAGTAATTTATATTTGTAAAAATAAATACTGGAAAAATTAATTGGACAAAACTGAGAAATCCCCTGGATCTGATGGCCGACACCATTGGATTTTAAAGGACTTGGCTGCAGAGATAGTGGATGCATTGGCTTTGATCTTCCAGTATTCCCTGGATTCTAGAATAGTTCCCATGAATTGAAAGGTAGCAAATATCACCCGCTGTTCAAGAAAGGAGGGAGAGGGAAAACACAAAACTATAGGCCAGTTAGCCTGACATCAGAAGTAGACAAATATTAGAATTCTTTATTAAAGACACAATAACAGGGCACATCAAAAATCACAATATGATTAGGCAGAGTGAACACAGTTTTATGGAAGGGAAATTGTGTTTGGTAAATCCACGAGAGTTTTTTTGCGTGTGTAACTAACAAGGCTGATTAAAGGGGAACTAGTGGATGTAGTATCACTTGGATTTTTAGAAGGCATCCAATAAGGTGCCAAACAAGAGGCTGTGACACCAGATTAGGGTTCATAGGATTGGGGGTAATATATAAACATGGTTGAGGATTGGTTCATGGACAGAAAACGAGCATTAGCTAGAACGGCTGTCTGATGTCATGATAGTACCTCATTTGATGCTTCTGGTCATTGCAGGACATGCCTCTGTTAGGCCCCTTCCCAGCATGGGAGAGCCATTCCAGAAGCAGCCGGAAGCATGGCTGGTACCATTGTGGGGCTTCCATAGCGCATAGCACTTGGGATGGCAGGGTGCAACTAATGGAGTGTTGCAAGGATCAGTGCTTGGGCCTCAGCTATTTAAAATCTATATCAATGACTTAGATGAGGGGACTGAGTGTAATGTATCCGAAGTTTGCTGACGATACAAAGATAGGTGGGAAAATAAGCTGTGAGGTGGGCTGCGAAGGAATATAAACCAATAACTGGGCAAAAAGGTGGCAAATGGAGTATAATGTGGAGAAGTGTGAAATTATCCACTTTGGTAGGAACAATGTAAAAGCAGAATATTTTTTAAAAGATGAGAGACCAATAAATTCAGAGATATTTGGGTGCCGTTGTACATGAATCATAGAAAGTTAGCAGGCAGGTACAGCAAACGATTAGGAAGACAAATGGTATTTTAGCCTTTATTGCAAGGGGGTTGGAGTATAAGAGTAAGGAAGTTCTGCAGCAATCATAAGGCTTTGGTGAAACCACACCTAAATTAAAATAAACAGTTGTGGTTTCCTTACCTAAGGAAGGATATACTTGCTTTAGAAGGGATGCAACAAAGGTTTGCAGGATTAATATTGGAATGAAAGAGCTGTCCTAATGAGGAGAGATTGAGTAGAATGGGCCTATAATCTCTGGAGTTTAGAAGAATGAGAGGTGATCTCATTGAACCATCGTCGCACAATTGGGCTTTGTAGCACCACTGGTGACGGCACTATGGAAGCCCTACAACTGCACCAGCCATGCTTCCAGCCACTTCTGGAATGGCTCTCCCATGCTGGGAAGGGGCCTAACAGAGGCATGTTGTGCATGCACCAGAAGCATCAGAAGGGGTCCTATCATGACATCAGACAGCCAATCCAGCTGATGATTGTTCAACAAATTTGGCTTGTGCGTGTGCACTGAGTGTCAGTGCTAATCATTGTCTGCTGAACATGTGTTCCGCAGCATGAGGGACACCCCCACCCCACAACTAGTGTTATTTAAAGGGCCAGTCACCAACTTGCAGTTGAGGCGAGTGCAGTTAGTGGAAGTACTGTGCTGTATTTTAGGAGGTGTTTTGGAGAGCTGTTGCATAAAATCAGGGAGGATGCAGAATTTGGTGATTAAGAGAATGGGGACTGTGGTTGCAGTGCCACTTGGTCTGTAACATGACCATCAGATGGAGCAAAGGGTGCAGAGAAAGGAAGCTCTGCAAAGTGGGAGGAGAAGGAGGGCTCTCCACAGAAGTCCCTACTGACCACGAGATTCTCCAGAGCAGTCTGCTAGGAACAGTGCCTGCAGTGATTCACGTTTAGCAAGGATGGAGACACAGAACAGTGCCACCTCCTTCAACCCAATCTGGAGGCTTGAACCAGGGTGAGGATGGTGCTGCCAGTGGCCGTAAAGGTCACCATCGCATTGAGCTTTTATGCATCCGGATCTTTCCAGGTGGGAGCGGACAACATCTTGAACATCTCCTAGTACGCCATTCATTGGAGCATCCAGGAGGTGATGGAGATCATATATGCCAGGAAAGGTTAGCACATTGTTTTCTCCCTCAGCAAGGTGAAGTACGATGAGAGGGCATGTGGCATTGCCAGGATAGTGGGATTCCTGATGGTGCAGGGCACCATCAACTGCACACATGTGGCTCTGCGGGCCCCTGATGTCAACAGGTAGAGGTACAGGAACTGCAAGGGCTACCACTCAATCAAAGTGCAGTTGTTGTGCAACCGCTCACAATATGTTACGTTGGTGAATGCCAACTATCCTGGCAGCAGCCACAACACATTCATTCTGAGGCAGTCTGCCATTCCTGCTATCGTCAGGCCTGCACCAAGAGCCAAAGGGTGGCTACACAGGACCCTGTGCAAGTAGTTGATGACACCCCCTCTGCCACATTTCATAAGTGGACAATGGGCACATATCGAGAGCCACAGAGCCACCAGGAACATCGTGGAGCAGACCATTGGCTTGCTCAAACAATGCTACTAATGCATGGACCACTTGAGAAAAGCCCTCCAGTATACACCAGAATGGGTATCCAAGTTCATGGTAGTCTGCTGCATCCTCCATAACATTGTCACCATGAGGGCACAGCCCTTGCCGTCAGGAATCCAGAGGCCATTTCAGAAGGAACAAGAGGAAGAGGAGAAGGAAAAGGAGGAGGCAGCAAGGAAGCATCCTGGACCTCTTCGCTCCAGATGGGCTGTCACAGAGTGCCTGCTTAGACTTTGACTTCTGTAAAACTACTTCCCTTGACCTCAATTGATCCACCATTCTACCTCCCCCACCATTATATCCATATCAGACACTCCATCATAGTGTCCCCATGGTCATCCTCCAGCAATATAAGCCACCACACAAATGTTTTTGTGAACATCTTTATCCAACAACACATCCAATTATACAAACAAAAATAAACTATTCATCCTTGTGCATCCCTTTAGTGCCTGTCCGAGTGCTCCCATGCAGTGCTACCCCAGTGGCTGCAGCATGACTGGTGGATGGCTGCTAACTTTCACTGGAGGGGATTGCAGATGGTCTTGCAGGATGCCCTTGAGCAGTCCTGAGTGTTGAGGGCCCAGTTATGGACTGCACCATCTTGAGATGGGTGGTGGCAGTCTGCGCTGGCTCAATGAGAGACAACAGCAAAGACACTGGTGGAATGACAGTGATGCGAGCACGAATGCTGTCATCCTGAGATAGGACAGCAGGTTTGTGCTCCAAGGTGCCACTCCCACTCTCCCGGGGTGGCACATGAGCAATCCTAGTAATCCGCTGTGAGAGCCTACATGCTCCTTTGAGCACTGAGATCTGCAGCCATGATGACAGTAGTCTGAGACTACATGGCAGCAAGCATGGATCTCATAACCTCATTCTGAGCTTCCACTGAAGCCTGTGCTGCACTAGGAGCTGAGTCAGCAGCCATGTGATGTTGCATCACACTGGGTTTGCTAGTGCTGTCATGGAGTTGGCCACCAATTCCATGCTGGAAAGAATGGGCTCCAAGCTGGGTGCAATACCCTGTTCCATGTTGGAGCCAGACCCCTCCATGCTCCTCGACAGTGACAGCAGGTTTTCTGGCAGACTTATCAATGCACCCAGCATCTCAGTGTGCATCATCATCATGAGAATCATATACCATCCCATTGAAGTCCTCATCTGAGTCCCCTGTAGCAGAACTTGTCTGTGACCTCGTCCTCCAGTGAGCTGGCACATGAAGATCCAATCCTTCTGGCCTGGCTGCAGCCTGCTCATGCCTGGTGACTCACCACATGTAGATCCTAACTCTATACTAGCCTCTAAATATGTGCAGTGCCAGTATATGAATTGGTGTCTACAAGTGATGGAGCCTCTTCATCAGTGTTGTGCTGTTGCTTTCTTTCTTCCTCCTGGGCAGGCAGTAATTTTTGGGTGTCTGAAAGCAAGAAATCAGAAAGAGAGGGTTTGTGTGAGGGAAGGGGGTTGGGGTGGAAAGCAAGAGGTTCATGGTCACACCATCAGCAGCCTACATATCATGCCAGAGAGCAAGATGAGGGTGAGCTGGGAGTTGAGAAGGTGCATAAGGGAGGAACTTGCATGATTCTCTCTGTTCTCAGCGAGGCCAGATGATGTGGGCTTTGTTGCAGCTGGCCCCATGTTGCGGAGAACCTCTTAAGGGCCAGTTAAGGGCCTCTTCCCCTCACCGCTGGGATCTAACCAGCTGAAGTGGTGGGGGGGGTGGGGTGGGGTTGCCTCTACCATGCGGAGAGGACACCTTGAAAAATGAGGCACCCTTCCTGCGGTCTTGCAGGGTGGAGTTCCTCCTCCGTGGGCAATCTGTAGCCCATGGAGGACCCCTTCTGGCAAAACCATCTCCATGAACCCCCTTCCCCTGATCTTCAGGCCCACCACCCTCGCCAGGGCCTGGACTGGCCCTAACTACCCCGCCTCACTTACCTGAGGTCTGGCATTCCAATGCTTGGCCTGGGTCTAAGGCCTCTGCGGTACTGGCAGTGGCTGCTGCTCCCAATGGCACTGCTGATTCGGCTGAGCTGCCAGCTCTGTGATTGACTGGCAGCTCTTGTGGGGGGGATCCCCATCTTTAAAGTGACAGAGAACACGGCGCTGTAAACCGCTTCTGGAACAACAGAGGATCATGCCGGGGAGTCTCAAAAAGGCTGAGACAGGTCTCCCCCCACCTCTTCGGCCTGGTGGCGAGAGCTGCACTGGCTGCACAAAATCCAGCCCTGACATGCTGGGTGCATTGGCAGCCCTGCCGGACAGCCTCCTGTCACTGTCAACGGCCATGGAAGACTGATTGCCCATGGAGGATGAACCCAACCCTGCAAGACCGCAGGAAGGGTGCCTCATTTTTCAAGGTTCCTTCTCCGCATGGTAGAGGCAACCCCATCCCACCCCCCCACTCCTCCCACTGGTTAGATCCCAACGGTGAGGGGAAGAGGCCCTTAACTGGCCCTTAAGAGGTTCTCCGCAACATGGGGCCAGCTGCAACAAAGCCCACATCATCTGGCATCCTGACAGAGGACAGACGACTCCAGCCTGACAGAGGACATTGCGCAGAGCTTGCTCTCTCCACAGCCTCTGGTCCATCTCCCTGTCAAGCTGCAGACTTAGAGTTACTGCCACTGCTGACCCTATACCAGTTGCAGCCTTTGTGTGCACAGGTCACCTACACCTCTGCCATCCCTGTGAGGATGAGGCATCACTCCCTGTCAAATGCAAGCTACTGCAGGGTCCATCTTGCAGCTTCACACTTATTTTTTTCATGAGTAAACAACACAAATTCTGCCTGCACATTTGTTGCCTAAATTTAGGATCCTGGCATCAAATCAGCTGGTTCGGCTGTGGTGACATCAGCAAAGTGCCAAACCAATGTCTTCCAGCTCATTAAGGGGACACCGTTGCATGCAACCATATCCTCCTGCAATGTGCGTGGGCCATGCAAGAAGCAGCCAGCAGTACTAGAAGTGGTGCTACACAACTGAATTTTGCGCTCAGAATGTCTATTTGGACTCTGTTTACCCAGCAGATATACCTACGACAAAGCATGAATATGTTAGGGTAAGTTTTGGGTATGTTCAAAATATCTTTATGTGAAGTCAAATATATCGACCAGCAAATGTAATACTGTCTGCAAGATACAATATGATAAGTGCTATCAAATTAATGGCTGTGCCATTATTTTGTTTACAACAGCTATTGTCAATTTATCTTAGCAGAAAATGCAATTTTATAAAATGTAGGTTTAACTGAAATTGTTATTGTTAGAATGAAAAACTAAATTTTACAGAGTAATCTGTTATAATAAAATGATTTGCAAATACTTGTTCCTAAATGTCAACATATGCATATGGTTTTGGTAGTATAAAACTGTTATATTCTTTTGAATAAATTAAGCATTTGTTTAGTGAACTACCCCAGGAACTTCAAAATCTGTATGTAGTTTCCAGTATAAAATCAAAAAAAAAGAAATTCTATGAATGTGCAATAAAGTGGTGAGACAAAACCACAGAATATCTCCATATGCACAGCATTCTTCTGAATAAAATCAGAAACAAATCCATAACTTGGTACTTTTTTTTGTTGAGAGTGAAATACATCTGTGGACCTTGCATCATTAAAAATATCCAACCCTTGCAACTGCATCTTCAAACATTCCCTGTTATATGTCTTTGCTAATAATAAAACAGACTTGAAATTTTAAAATAGAGATCTTTATTAATAACACTGAAATGTCTGATTTATGCTTTTTATACGGATTATACTATTCAAGAATTACTGCAGTGACATTGTGCACCTGGTTGAGATTATGATGTGAACAACTGCACAACAGCCAGTATGAAGAACAGAAAGAAATGAAGTAATTCAATGTAAACTCAATCTATCTGCATTTCTTATCTATTTGGAATTTCTTTTTTTTTAAAAAGGGCATTAATTGTTTGACATTATTCATAACCTTCACTGAGGGTGAAAGTGACTTAAATGAGCTGTGAACAAATTAAGCCTTTTATAGTGTTGCAAAAAGATGTGGATGATATTTGTTAGAGTGCTCAAACTAATTACAGTGTTAAATCAAAGAGAATAACGTTTTAAAAAAACCACATAACTTGGATAGTACCTTGGACTGTAAATCGTTGCAACTTTCAAACATATCCTACTAAGGTTCTTCTACTAATGTTCTTCAAGTGGCAGTCAGCAGGAGGTTTGGGCTGTGAGTTAAGTGAGTTGCAAATCAAAAACCCAACAAAATCTGCACCTTTGATCTTTCTTTCATTTTGGCATGGATTTTCTTTTCCTTTTCTCCTTATATCACTTTTTTTTTGCTACTGGCAAGTTAAACTGACTATAGTCAATGACTTTGCAAAAGGTTTCAGTTTCTATTCTCAAAGCATGTGTTTCTGATTCAGATTAGTCGATGGATGGGATCTACAACCTAAGGTACTAGAAAAGCAACACAAATCACTGCAAGCAAACAAAAATGTTCAAATGCCACGATTTTATATCTGAAAAGGCTAACATGTTGACCCGCTTAGGCCTGCAGTAACATTGTAAAAGCATCGTTTGGGAAAAGCTGGCCTTTTGAGGTAAATTAGTAAATAACATTGATAAAAGGTACAGATGTGGGCAAGGAACTAACTCATAGAAACTAGGTAAGAAACAAACATCTGGCCCCAATGCGCAATTCTATCTTTTGTTTAAAACAAATGATTGTTTTTGAAACTTATGTATAAACTACAGATGGAATGACAATTAAGCACTGTAGAAACCGAAACATAGGCTTGAGCATTGCCTTCTATCTTTTAAATGGACAGAAATGATACCGTACATTTGACAACCAAGGAAACATGAGTCTTAATTAAGCTCATGGTGTAGGGGATAACATATTGGCAGGGATAGAAGATTGGCGAGCTAACAGGAAACAGAGAATAGGCATAAATGGGTCATTTTCTGATTGGCAAGATGCAATGAGTGGTGTGCACAGGGATCTGTGCTGGCCCTCAACTTTTTATAATTTATATAAATTACTTAGATAAAGGGATTGAAGGTATGGTTGCTAAATTTGCTGATGACACAAGATAGGTAGGAAAGTAAGTTGTGAAGAGGACATAAGGAGGCTACAAAGGGATACAGATGAATGGGCAAAGATCTGGCAGATGGAGTATAATGTGGGAAAATGTGAAGTTGTCCATTTTGGCAGGAAGAATAACAAAGAAGCATCTTATCTAAAGGGTGAGAGATTGTGGAGCTCTGAGATGCAGAGGGATCTGGGTGTCCTACTGCATGAATTGCAAAAGGTTAGTATGCAGGTACAGCACGTAATTAGAAAAGCAAATAGAATGTTATGTTTATCACGAGGGGAATTCAATACAAAAGTAGGGAGGTTATGCTTCAGTTATACAGGGCATTGGTGAGACCACATCTGGAGTACTGTGTACAATATTGGTCTCCTTATTTAAGGAAGGATGCAAATGCGTTGGAAGCAGTTCAAAGAAGGTTTACTGGACTGATATCTGGAATGGACAGGCTATCTTATGGGGAAAGATTGGACAGGCTAGGATTGTATCAGCTGGAATTTAGAAGAGTAAGAGGCAACTTGATTGAAACATATAAGATCCTGAGGGGTCTTGAAAGGGTGGATGTGAAAAGAATGGGGGAGAATTGTGGGAGGATCTAGAACCAGAAGTCACTGTTCAAAAATAAGGGGTCGCCCATTTAAGACAGAGATGAGGAGAAATTTTTTCTCTCAAAGGGTTGTGAGTCTTTTGAACTGTCTTCCTCAAAAGACAGTGGAAGCAGAGTCTTTGAATATGTTTAAGGCAGAGGTAGATAGATTCTTGATATGCAAGGGGGTGAAAGGTTATCAGAGGTAGGTGGTAATGTGGAGAAATCAGTTCAGCCATGAACTTATTGAATGGCAAAGCAGGCTCGAGGGGCTGAGTGGTCTACTCTTACTCCTAATTCGTATGTTCGTATGTAATATTTTCATTGATGCTTAACTCTTCCTAGCCCAGTTAGAACTGCTGAGTAGAGAAATGGGATAACCTGTACATGATAGTGTTTTTCTATGCCATGTAAAAAAAGCATGTCATAGGCAAGGGTGAAATATAATAAATATCTTGACTAGTGAAGCCTACCTGTATATTTCACAAGCCACAGATAGATTATGACCAGCCTCCTCAGTAGTTGTATTCATTATGGTACACCTCTGGACACTATTTTTTTTATTCTAACAAAGATGTCCTTAGCTGTTTTGTAGTCCTGCTTTATTCTTAAATCGTAAAAATATTCTTATTTCCCCTAGGAGTTTGCAACTAAGTGTTATAAAATTAATTTGATACACAGAACTCGCAAATTTCAAGTCAGCTGTCTCCCCCAGTTTCTTACATTCTGGAAAGCTCATAACAGAAGTGAATGTTTGCCTTTAACCACACATGCCCCCACTTCCCTGTTTTCTGGTAAATTCAGTACTATTCAAAAATGGCCATTCCACAAGTAAACCCAACTCTTTTGAGGAAAAGTGTTGTGACGACATATGATTTAACTCGTTCTTTTCCTCGGAACCAAGTTAAGTCATTAATTTACTAACAGAACAACCATTACCAGCAGACATTCATTAAGCAAATACTTTGCTAAACCAATGGTGATGGAAGTGAAAAAGTGAAAACAAGATTCCTGACTATAACACATCTTTAACCTCACTATAATTTTAAATGCTACATATTCAGAAGGTATTATTTATGTTCAGTTTCTTGCAAGGCAATACATTATTGACTATTATACATTACTTCAAAGGAATATTGTTAACTATGCAAAAAAAATTTCAATTCTTATTTTTTGGTTTCAGATGTAAAGTTCACTGTACTGTAAATAATCCATGTTTGCAGCACAACCTAATTAATATTTGTTATTTTGCACAATGCTGTTTATCTTTGGGCTGAATTTTATGAGGCCCACAGCGTCGGGCATCATGGGGTGACCTGGAAACTTCTTCCGGGAGAGGCCCGCCACGACCCCCATGCTGAGCAGGCTTCACCACATTTTACCTGCAGTGGTGAGGCCTCCGTGTAGCCCCCCAGCCACCAAGCGGCGGGGCCTTCATTTGCCTACTCAAACTTATGAAAAAAAATTTTAATTAACTTACCTGGACCAGGCGGCCATCCCACGCTGATATTGCAGCCCGTGGCCAGAAGTCTCGTGCCCTCAGCAGCGGCAGCGATGAGAGCGGGGACAGGCGAGAGGAGCCAGGATATAAAGAACCGAGGCCCGAGACCAGAAGCAGCGGTGGTGGCAGTGAGAGCTCTCTGTTCAGTTCTGTTCAGTTCAGTGGACCTGCTTGACCAACAAAACTCGAAGTGTGACGTCACAGGAGAGCTGGTAAGTGATTGGCGGGTATTTCTTCCCTGTCTTTTTTTGTTTTGGTCAAGTGATTTAAATCAGGAGATGTCATTACAGGTTAAGACTACATTTAAATACTTTTTTTTAAAATACTGAGATCCAAATTAATTAATTAAATAGAATAGAGATGGCTGGGCAGGCGATGTGTTGCAACTGTAGTATGTGGGAACTGGCGGACGCCAGTGCGATCCACGGTCATCACATCTGCAGCAAGTGTTGGCTGTTCGAGGAACGTCGGCTCAGAGTTGATGAGCTAGAGTCCGAACTGCGGATGCTGCGACACATCAGGGAGGGGGAGAGTTACCTGGACACTGTGTTTCAGGAGACAGGCACACCTCTTAGATTAATTCTATCCAATCTGGGCCATGGTCAGAGACAGTGACTGCGAGTGAGGCAGGTATGGGGGTCCAGAATTGAACTTTGGAGGAATCTCAGCCAGTGACCTTATCCAATAGGTATGAGGTTCTTGCTCCCAGTGTGGTCGAGAGCACAGACTGCAGAGAGAATGAGCTCATTGACCACAGCGCCGTGGTTCAGAGCACCATCCATCAATATCGGTGACCACGCTCTGGAAATGGTTCAAGAGTTCACCTACCTAGGCTCAACTATCACCAGTAACCTGTCTCTAGATGCAGAAATCAACAAGCGCATGGGAAAGGCTTCCACTGCTATGTCCCGACTGGCCAAGTGAGTGTGGGAAAATGGCGCACTGCCACAGAACACAAAAGTCCGAGTGTATCAAGCCTGTGTCCTCAGTACCTTGCTCTATGGCAGCGAGGCCTGGACAAGATATGTCAGCCAAGAGTGACGTCTCAATTCATCCCATCTTTGCTGCCTCCAGAGAATCCTTGGCATCAGGTGGCAGGACCCTATCTCCAACGCAGAAGTCCTCGAGCCGGCCAACATCCCTAGCATATACATCCTACTGAGCCAGTGGCACTTGAGATGGCTTGGCCATGTGAGCTGCATGGAAGATGGCAGGATCCCCAAAGACACATTGTACAGCGAGTTCGTCACTGGTATGAGACCCACCGGCTGTCCATGTCTCCACTTTAAAGATGTCTGCAAACGTGACATGAAGTCCTGTGACATTGATCACAAGTCGTGGGAGTCAGTTGCCAGTGATAGCCAGAGCTGGCGGACAGCCATAAAGACAGGGCTAAAATGTGGTGAATTGAAGAGACTTAGCTGTTGGCAGGAAAAAAGACAGAAGTGCAAGGGGAGAGCCAACTGTGTAACAGCCCCGACAACCAATTTTATCTGCAGCACCTGTGGAAGAGTCTGTCACTCTAGAATTGCCCTTTATAGCCACTCCAGGCGCTCCTTCACAAACCACTGACCACCTCCAGGCGCTTACCCATTGTCTCTCAAGACAAGGAGGCCAAAGAAGAAGATGGGAAGGGACAGAGAATACAAGCATAAGAGTACAGCAGAAATTAGAACGAGAGTAGATAAAAATGGTAAAAAGTCAAAACTTAAGGATCTTTATCTGAATGCATGTAGCATTTGTAACAAGACAGATGAGCTGACGGCCCAGATGGAAACAAATGAATATAATTTGATAGCTATCACCGAGACGTGGTTGCAGGATGACCAGGACTGGAAACTCAATGTTCAAGGATATTCGACGTTCTGGAAGAATAGGCAGAAAGGAGAGGGAGGTGGGGTAGTTTTGTTATTGCATGAAGGGATCAGTGCAGTTGTGAGTAATATCGGTGTAATAGATCGTGATGTAGAATCAGTTTGAGTGGAAATAGGGAATAGCAAGGAAAATAAATCACGGGTGGGAGTGGTCTATAGGCCCCCGAGGAGTCGCCTCTCTGCAGACAAAATATTAATCAGGAAATAATGGATGTGTGTAAGAAGGGCACTGCAATTATCATGGGTGATTTTAATCTGCATATAGACTGGACAAATCAAACTGGCAAGGGTATCATGGAAGACAAATCAGTAGAGTGCATCAGAGTTTCTTTCTTAGAACAATATCTTGCAGAACATACCCAGGAACAGTCTATTTTAGATTTGGTAATGGTAATGAGTTAGGATTAAGAAGAGATCTCATAGTTAAGGATCCTCTAGGGGAAAGCAATCATAACATGGTAGAATTTCAAATTCAGTTTGTGGGCGAACAACTCGGGTCTCAAAGCAGTGTCTTCAACTTAAACAAGGGCAATTACAGAGGTATGAAGGAAGAGTTGTCTAAAGCGGGCTGGGAAAATAGACTACAGGGAAATTCAGTAGAGGAGCAGTGGCAGACTTTTAAGCAGATATTTCATAACACTCAGCAAACATTTATTCCGGTCAGAAGGAAGGTCTCGATGAGAACGATGAATTACCCGTGGATGACAAAGGAACTTAAGGAGAGTATCAAATCAAAAACAAAGGTGTACAAAGTGGTGAAAGCTGGTGGTAGGCCAGAGGATGGGAATTTTTTAGAAATCATCAGCAGATGACTAAAAACTAATAAAGAGGGAGAAAATTGATTATGAGTGTAAATTGGCAAGAAATATAAAAGCAAACAGTAAGAGCTTCTACGGGTATATAAAAAGGAAGAGAGTAGCTCAAGTAAGTGTGGGACCCTTAGAGGATGAGACTAGGGATTTAAAAACTGGGAACAGGGAAATAGCAGATAATTTAAACCAATATTTTGCATTGGTCTTCACGGTGGAGGACACTATAAACATTCCGACAATAATAGATGAGCAAGGTGTAAATGGGAGGGAGGAACTTGTAGCAATCTCTATCACGAGGGAAAAGGTGCTGAACAAACTGATGGGACTAAAGGCAGACAAGTCGTCAGGACCTAATGGCCTGCATCCAAGGGTTTTAAAAGAAGTGGCTGCAGAGATCGTGGAGGCATTGGTCATAATATACCAAAACTCATTGGATTCTGGTAGGGTACCAGCAGATTGGAAATTCACTAATGTGACACCCCTATTCAAGAAAGGAGGGAAACAGAAAGCAGGAAACTATAGACCAGTTAGCTCAACATCTGTCATTGGGAAAATGCTAGAGTCCATTATTAAGAAAGAAATAGCAGGACATTTAGAAAAACATAATGCAATCAAACAGAGTCAACATGGTTTTATGAAAGAGAAATCGTGTTTGACAAATTTGTTATAGTTCTTTGAGGATATAACATGCAGAGTGGGTAAAGGGGAACCTATAGATATAGTGTATTTGGATTTTCAGGAAGCATTCGATAAGGTGCCACATAAAAGCTTATTGCACAAAATAAGAGCTCAGGGTATTGGGGTTAATGTGTTGGCATGGATTGAAGATTGACTAACACACAGAAGGCAGAGAGTTGGAATCAATGGGTCTTTTTCAGGTTAGAAAGCCACAATTAGTGGGGTGCCACAAGGATTGGTCTTAGGGCCTCAACTATTTACTATCTATATCAATGACTTGGAGGAAGGGACAGAGTGTAATGTATCCAAATTTGCTGACAATACAAAAATAGGTGGGAAGGCATGTTGTGATGAGGACACAAAGAATCTGCAAAGGGGTATAGATAGGTTAAGTGAGTGGGCAAAAACTTGGCAGATGGAGTTCAATGTGGGAAAGTGTGAGGTAATCCACTTTGGTAGGAAGAATAAAAAGGCAGACTATTATTTGGATGGAGAAAGACTACAAAATACTGCAGTACAGAGGGATCTGGGTGTTCTTGTACATGAAACACAAAAAGTTAGCATGCAGATGCAGCAAGTAATTCGGAAGGCAAATGGAATTTTTTGCTAGGGGGTTAGAGTTTAAATTTAGGGAAGTCTTGTTTTAACTATACAGGGTGTTGGTGAGGCCACAACTGGAGTACTGTGTACAGTTTTGGTCCCCGTATGCAACAGCCCCAACAAACAAATTTCTCTGCAGCACCTGTGGAAGAGCCTGTTACTCCAGAATTGGCCTTTATAGCCACTCCAGGCGCTGCTTCACAAACCACTGACCACCTCCAGGCGCGTATCCATTGTCTCTCGAGATAAGGATGCCCAAAGAAGTATTAAGGAAGGATATACTAGCATTGGAGGCAGTTCAGAAAAGGTCACTAGGCTGATTCCTGGGATGAAGGGGCTGTCTTATCAAGAATGGCTAAACAGGTTCATTGGAATTTAGAAGAATGAGAGGTGATCTTATTGGAACATATAAGATTTTAAAAGGGCTTGACAGGGTAGATGTTGAGAATATGTTTCCACTGGTGGGGGAATCTTGAACTAGGGGACATAGTTACAGAATAAGGGGGCACACATTTAAAACTGAGATGCAAATGAATTTCTTCTCTCAGAGGGTGGTGAATCTCTGGAATTCTCTTCTTCAGAGAGTTGTGGAGGCTAGGTCACTAAATGTATTTAAGGAGGAGGTAGATAGATTTTTGAAATCTCGGAGAGTCAAGGGATATGAGGAGCAGGCCTGGAAGAGGAGTTGAGGCCTGGGACAGATCAGCCATGATCTTATTGAATGGTGGTGCAGGCTTGAGGGGCTGAATGGCCTATTCCTGCTCCTATTTCTTATGTTCTTATGTTCCAAACCCAGTTTGGGGATTCAAGACGAGACACTGGTGGGGAGGGGGAGAAGTTAAATTATCAGGGCAGAGGGGGAAAGTGAGAATTACACTTTTTTATTGGCTGTGGGATGGTGGGAAGGGGTTTAAGGGCAAATGTGACGAGGTTGGGGAGGATGTTCGGCTTGGCAATAAAATAAGTTTTCGAGATATAGGCCAATACAAAAAAATGTTGTGGGGGTGGGGGTGTTGGGAAAGGGCCTCCAGCTTTTATTTTAAAGAGAATGCACAGAAATGTACCTTTAAAAATTCAATTTTTTTCCCAGGGCTTGAAACCCTTTAAAAATGACGCCGGCACCTGCACCTGCGCGATGGCACTGGATGCCGCAGCCTGGAACGGAGTGGCTGTCCCCCCTTTGTCATAGGGGGCGGCCGTTCTGCTCCCTCCATTTAAATGAGCCCCAGCTCGAAATATTGCAGGGGCTCAGTGGCTCACAAGTCGCGCGTGCACAGCAACTTTTTTTAAGATCACCATTGGCTTATAACATTCAGCCCTTTGTTTCAAGTAATAAGTATTCCTGCATGAGAGACTGTAAGCTAAAATTAAAGCTCATGAATTGAAGGCAAATTATTGACCAAGTTCAGAGATTGGTTAAGTGGGAGAAAACAGAAAGTAGGGATAATGGTTATATACATGAATTGGAAGGAAGTGACTGGTGGTATCCCACAAGGATCTGTGCTGTGTCCTCAACCATTCACTAAATCAATGACTTAGCTAATACAATAGAGAGCTATATATCCAAGTTTGCCTATGACATAGATTGCTGGAATAGTAAGTAGTGTAGATGAAAGTATAAAATTACAAAGAGGTATTGATAGATTAAGCGAGTGGGCAAAACTGTAGTGGATGGATTTCAATGCAGGCAACTGTGAAGTCATCCATTTTTTGGACCCAAAAAGGATAAATCCAAGCATTATAGAAAAGGTGAAAAGCTAGGAACAGTGGAAATCTGAAGAGATTTAGGAATCTATGTACACGGATCACTAAAATGTTATGGTCGGATACAAAAAGTAATTATAATGGCTAGTGGAATGTTAGCTTTTTTAACTAGAGGGATATAATATTGAAGAGAGGAAGTTTTGCAAGTTAAACAGAGCACTGGTTAGGTCACATGGAA
Organism: Heterodontus francisci; assembly: GCF_036365525.1. Taxonomy (NCBI): domain Eukaryota; kingdom Metazoa; phylum Chordata; class Chondrichthyes; order Heterodontiformes; family Heterodontidae; genus Heterodontus; species Heterodontus francisci. The sequence continues at coordinate 79,498,357 of NC_090373.1, forward strand.
GTGCTGTATACAGTTCTGGGTCCAACATCTCACAAAGGATATTGTGACAGAAACCAAATGAAAGCATATTAATTTTGTCATATGGAACCCTATTTGAACTTTTATTGGACATTGAACATAACATGTTTAAAAAGATCACAGAGCTGAATGGCTGAAAACATGGCTGCGCATTTGCATTCTGAAATACAGTTGCATAGAGAGACAATGGGAGTTGTCCCCGATTCAATTAGCGTTTTTTCAACAGTGATGATCAAAAGACATTGAGAGTCATTGTCTGTGTAAGAGCCAGCACTCCACCATCCCCACTGGGAAGCTTTGAAGAATCAACAATCGTCACAGGCAATACTGTTTCAAGCAAAGAGCTGGTCACATGACTAATCTGCTGGCCAACCTGGGAATTGATTGAATTGTGCCTCACAGAAAAGTTGGGTACAGACTGTAATTTTGAAGACCAAAGAGAAGCAAGGTCTCTCTCTGTGTCTCTCACTCACGCTAAGTTCCAGGGACCCATGGAAGCAACTTAAGCCTCAAGACAGAAGACTCCTGCAGTCTTCTGGTACCAGCGAAACAGGTTTGAAAGTGTGCTTTATGCCCCAATGAGAACTGCAAGACATAACTCTAATCAAGGACTGTACATGCAAACCAAAAGCAGTAACTGAATTCCATCTACTACTTCAAACCCTCCCCCTTTAATTTTTTCTCCTCCTCTGTATCTATTTGTGTCTGTGTTTATCGCATATGCATGCTAGCGTGGTTGTGTCGCGTATTTTTAGCAACTTTATCTGAGTTAGAGTGTTAAGGTTAATAAACTTCCACCTTTCTTCTTTAAACCTGAGAAAGCCTGTCTGATTGGTTCATTTACAATCACAATGAGAAAGCAGTGAGCAAGGACTCACTGAGGTGAAGTTAAAGACACTGAATTTTAAAAAGTTAAACTCTGTTATGGCCAAACCAGGAAAGGAGCAAGAGGGGAGCCTGAGAACCCTTCCTCACCTGGTATTAACAAGCCTTGAGTCTTGGAAGAAGCATAGCACAGATTCATTAGAATGCCAGCAGGGCTCTAAGGGTTACATTATGAGGAGGGATTACATAAACTAGGATTCTATTCCCTGGAATATGGAAAACTCAGGGGTGATTTGATTGAAATCTTTCGGATTTTGAAAGTATTGATAGGGTAGATGGTGTTAAACCAGTGTGTTTTGTTGAATGATAATTTTCTTTGGTCCAGTGATTGGGGATCTGAATTTATTTTTTTCAAAGACATTTTAAAAAGACAAGCTGCCAGAAAAGTCATCCTTTCAGCTTAAGATTATCACGTAGTTTACTACACTGTATCCTCCACTGCAATGCTTGTGAGGAGAGAGACGAAATGTCTGCTAATATTCAGAAGTAACCAAGATCCAGGAAGTTTAAAGGAACTACCTGGTCTTTACAGCAAGCAGAGAAATACTGCTAACTACTATGTTGGAATGACTAAGTGACTGTCATGTGACAGGCCCTTCCCCATCTGTGGTTTTAAGCTGGTGTTTTCTCTGCAGCAGAAGAGAAGCAACTGGACTCTGACATGTGCATACCCTAAGTGGGGGATCCCTCTCTTTCTCCCTCTCAATTCCATCTTAAAACTTTCAAATCCTGCTTGTTGACGAACCAGCTTTGCATATTCCAGCTACAAACTGAAATCCCGTTGGAGGAAATCATCTGTATCATTATCTCCAAGAGCCTCACTGAACCAGTCATCTACCCCTTCAAGCTAAAAGCTTCAGGACCAGTGAATTCAGCTAGAAGCCAGCCGAATCACCAAACTTCACAGACTGTATACCTTTTTTATGGACCCTAACTCAACCAATGTACCTTTCCCCACTCTGTAACCTAGTTATGTATGTGTGAATCTCTAGTAAATGTTTGAGAGTTGGTGTCTTGTCCATTATTTTATTAGTTCAGTTTAGGAACAATAAAGTTAACCAATTTCTTTGTTAAATTCAAGATATCCTGTTCAACTGGTTTTTGCTATGATCATAGCAAGTAAGTAATTAAAGACCTATTGAATTAGCCATGATATTCACTATAAGAAAGAATTAAACCTGTTGTGGTCAAATAAGGAGAGGAAAAAGAAGGGAGCCTTTTGACCCCTTTTCACTTTACCTTAACACTAGAAAGAAATTTTTTCCGCTGCTGGGTGAGCCTAGGACAAGGAAAGATAACATTAAAATCAGAATCAAGCCATTCAGAAGACAAGTTAGGAAACACTTCTTCACACAAAATCTGGTAAAAGTCTTACAAAATGCAGTAGTTGCGAGCCCAATTAATAGTTTTATATCTGAGTTGGATAGATTTTTGCGAGCCATGGGCATTAAGGATACGGGTCAACCATATTTCGTTGAATGAAGGAATAGGCTCAAAGAGCTGAACAGCCCACTCGAGTTCCTCTGTTCCTATAAGTGCATGTTGGCCCCTTCATGAATTGCTGACACATAAGATCAATGAAAAGGAGCTCCTAGATATATTCATGCTGAAGGTCAGGGGAAAGGTTCAGCTAATGGCAGATGGTGTGAAATGTCCCAAACCAGCAGAATCTGGGCCAATATTCCCTGATGTGGCTTGGTGCCAAATTTTATCTGATAGAGATCTTGTGAAGTGCCTTGGTGCATTTTACTGCATTAAAGGTGCTATTGTTATGGCCAGATGGTAAGTGGTGTAGGTGGTTCCCGCTGTTCACCTCCCAACTAACCACAATTGTGTTTTGTTTAAAATAATGAGTTAGTCTCTGAGTGTTTTTAGGGTCAAATAAACAGACAAATGACAGATTTTCTCGAAGGTTAAAAAAGAGATAACTATTTTTACACAATTCCTGAAATGTTCACAAGTTTACTCATGCACACATTCACTCACACATGCATACACAAGAATAGATAGATAGAGAGGAAAGGGTAAGTTATATAGGGTAGGCGGTGGCGTAGTGGTATTATCACTGGACTAGTAACCCAGAGACCCAGGGTATTTCTCTGGGGACATGGGTTTGAATCCCACCACAGCAGAAGGTGGAATTTGAATTTAATTAATAAATCTGGAATTAAAAAGCTAGTCTAATGATGGCCATGAAACTATTGTCGATTGTTGTAAAAACCCATCTGGTTCACTAATGTCCTTTCGAGAAGGAAATCTGCTGTCCTTACCTGGTCTGGCCTACATGTAACTCCAGACCCACAGCAATGTGGTTAACTCTTACATGCCCTCTGAAATGGCCTAGCAAGCACTCAGTTGTACCTAACTGCTACGAAGTTAATAAAAAGGAATGAAACTGGACGGACCACCCGGCATCGATCTAGGCACCGGAAACGACAACGGCAAACCCAGCCCTGTCGACCCTGCAAAGTCCTCCTTACTAATATCTGGGGGCTTGTGCCAAAGTTGGGAGAGCTCTCCCAAGGACTAGTCAAGCAATGGCCTGACATAGCCATACTCACGGAATCATACCTTACAGACAATGTCCCAGACACTGCAATCACTATCTCTGGGTATGTTCTGTCCCACCAGCAGGACAGACCCAGCAGAGGTGGTGGCACAGTGGTATACAGTAGGGAGGGAGTTGCCCTGGGAGTACTCAACATCGACTCTGGACCCCATGAAGTCTCATGGCATCATGTCAAACATGGGCAAGGTAACCTCCTACTGATTACCACCGACCGCCCTCCCTCAGCTGATGACTCAGTACTTCTCCATGTTGAACAGCACTTGGAGGAAGCACTGAGGGTGGCAAGGGCGCAAAATATACTCTGGGTGGGGGACTTCAACGTCCATCACCAAGAGTGGCTCGGTAGCACCACTACTGATGGAGCTGGCCGAGTCCTAAAGGACATAGCTGCTAGACTGGGTCTGCGGCAGGTGGTGGGGGAACCAACACGAGGGAAAAATATACTTGACCTCGTCCTCACCAATCTGCCTGCTGCAGATGCTTCTGTCCATGACTGTATTGGTAAGAGTGACCACTGTACAGTCCTTGTGGAGACGAAGTCCCGCCTTCACATTGAGGATACCGTCCATCGTGTTGTGTGGCACGATCACCGTGCTAAATGGGATAGATTTCGAACAGATCTAGCAATGCAAAACTGGGCATCCATGAAGCACTGTGGGCCATCAGCAGCATCAGAATTGTACTCAACCACAATCTGTAACCTCATGGCCCGGCATATCCACCACCCTACCATTACCATCAAGCCAGGAGATCAACCCTGGTTCAATGACGAGTGCAGGAGGGCATGCCAGGAGCAGCACCAGGCATACCTTGAAATGAGGTGTCAACCTGGTGAAGCTACAACACAGGACTATCTGCATGCCAAACTGCATAAGCAGCATGCGATAGACAGAGCTAAGCGATCCCATAACCAACGGATCAGATCTAAGCTCTGCAGTCCTGCAACATCCAGCCGCGAATGGTGGTGGACAATTAAGCAACTAACTGGAGGAGGTGGCTCCACAAATATCCCCATCCTGAATGATGGGGGAGCCCAGCACACCAGTGCGAAAGATAAGGCTGAAGCATTTGCAACAGTTTTCAGCCAGAAGTACCGAGTTGATGATCCATCTCGGCCTCCTCCTGAAGGCCCCAGCATCAAAGATGCCAGACTTCAGCCAATTCGATTCACTCCGCGTGATATAAAGAAACGACTGAAGGCACTGGATACTGCAAAAGCTATGGGCCCTGACAATATTCCGGCAATAGTACTGAAGACCTGTGCTCCAGAACTTGCTGCGCCCCTAGCCAAGCTGTTCCAGTACAGCTACAACACTGGCATCTATCCTGCAATGTGGAAAATTGCCCAGGTATGTCCTGTACACAAAAAGCAGGACAAATCCAACCCAGCCAATTACCGCCCCATCAGCCTACTCTCGATCATCAGTAAAGTGATGGAAGGTGTCATCAACAGTGCCATCAAGCGGCACTTGCTGATCAATAACCTGCTCAGTGATGCTCAGTTTGAGTTCCGCCAGGGCCGCTCAGCTCCTGACCTCATTACAGCCTTGATTTCAAACATGGACAAAAGGGCTGAACTCAAGAGGTGGGGTGAGAGTGACTCCCTTGACATCAAGGCAGCATTTGACCAAATGTGGCATCAAGGAGCCCGAGCAAAACTGAGGTCAATGGGAATCAAGGGGAAAACCCTCCGCTGGCTGGAGTCATACCTAGCGCAAAGAAAGTTGGTTGTGGTTGTTGGAGGTCAATCATCTGAGCTCCAGGACATCACTGCAGGAGTTCCTCAGGGTAGTGTCCTAGGCCCAACCATCTTCAGCTGCTTCATCAATGACCTTCCTTCAATCATAAGGTCAGAAGTGGGGATGTTCGCTGATGATTGCACAATGTTCAGCACCATTCGTGACTCCTCAGATACTGAAGCAGTCCGTGTAGAAATGCAGCAAGACCTGGACAATATCCAGGCTTGGGCTGATAAGTGGCAAGTAACATTCGCGCCACACAAGTGCCAGGCAATGACCATCTCCAACAAGAGAGAATCTAACCATCTCCCCTTGACATTCAACGGCAGTACCATCACTGAATCCCCCACTATCAACATGTTAGGGGTTACCATTGACCGGAAACTGAACTGGAGTGGTCATATAAATACCGTGGCGACAAGAGCAGGTCAGAGGCTAGGAATCCTGAGGCAAGTAACTGACCTCCTGACTCCCCAAAGCCTGGCCACCATCTACAAGGCACAAGTCAGGAGTGTGATGAAATACTCTCCACTTGCCTGGATGGGTGCAGCTCCAACAACACTCAAGAAGCTCGACACCATACAGGATAAAGCAGCCCGCTTGATTGGCACCCCATCTACAAACATTCACTCCCTCCACTACTGACGCACAGTGGTAGCAGTGTGTACCATCTACAAGATGCACTGCAGCAATGCACCAAGGCTCCTTCGACAGCACCTTCCAAACCCGCGACCTCTACCAACTAGAAGGACAAGGGCAGCAAATACATGGGAACACCACCACCTGCATGTTCCCCTGCAAGTCACACACCATCTTGACTTGGAACTATATCGCCGTTCCTTCGCTGTCGCTGGGTCAAAATCCTGGAACTCCCTTCCTAACAGTGGGTTTTCCTACCCCAAATGGACTGCAGTGGTTCAAGAAGGCAGCTCACCACCACCTTCTCAAGGACAATTAGGGATGGGCAATAAATGCTGGCCTGGCCAGCGTCTCCCACATCCCATGAATGAATTTTTAAAAAGTGTTTTAAAGCAAGGTAGGTGTTCGTGGTTCATGGTAAACCTGTTGAATCATCTCAGGAGGATAATCTCTTTTAAAGGTGCAGGCCTGGATGTTTGTAGTCTTTAACTTGTCGAGGTGTTGTAGATTTCTGCTGGTTAAGATGTCAGACTGGAGGTGGGGGTCACTTTCAGTTCTCTGCTGCAGCATGTTGCAGTGTACAATTAACAGCAGAACTTCTTCTTGCTTGGCTGGATTTCTTTCCACAACCTCTGGCTGGACTGCTTTCTGAAGGTCTACCTTCTAAGATCAAACTCCATCACATTAGAGTCTCTGTTAGTTATCACATGGCCTTCTCACTTGGTGTGACCACACAATGGACCAGGATGTGGAATCCATGGCTATCTGTTGATGTCTGTTAGGATGTGGCTACTTCACATCTATTCATCCTGGGGGGGCGGGGTTAAGACAATCACCTTTTTTTCTCAGAAGAAACCCATTCATTTTAGAAATATCGCTTGATGGTTCCAGGATGGGTGTAGTTGACACCTTTTTGTGTCTAAAATGTATCCTGTTGTCCTTTCGAGGCAGTGAGACAATTCTTGAACACACAGACCAGGTCATCTGATCTTCACCAGCCATCTTTGCAGCACATTGTCCACTTTATAAAGCAAAAGACAATTTTAAAGAGTCCACATTGGATAAATTTCATATCTTAGAAGTTAGGAATATGATCTGTCTTTACTGGGCATAACCCTATACAGATACAAGTTGTTGAGGGGACCTGGGTCATCATAGTGCAAGATGCCTAGTTCGAGGACTCCTTAACCATGGAGCTTGGATTGAAGGGTTCATTATTCAAGTGTTGCTTCAAAAGGATGGCCAAGGAAGAAAAGGTGATGAAGACTATACAGTGTGTTAGTTGCCTGCGCTGCTGATGATGTGGGCCTTCTGCAGCACTGTTCTGCCATCCGAGGGAGTGAAGGAGATTGCAGATAGAGCCATCTCCCCCAGGTGGCATGTCACTTAACTGGAAGTTTATTGTTCCTACTTTCAATTCCCTGCAGATAAGTGTGGAGGTTTGAATGTGAAAAGTCCTGTATCCTTCTTCTTTGCCTTAATACCCTGATGCTGCCTGTCTCTTGATAGTGTCTGAGTAGTTATAATTCTGCACAAGTGTAATAAAACATCTTGCTAAGACAAACAGTGAAGTTCTTACAGAGTGAAGTAAAAGAGCCAAGCACTGTTCCTCGCTTACCTGTTTGTCCTCCAGTCTGATGTTGATAAATGCAGGTGGAACTGTCTTTATAAAGGCTGCACAGAAGTTTTCAGGTATTTCAGCTGCTTGTACCAATTTTGTATGGGTTTTATGACAAAGCCTGAGCCAATGGGGCGGCACAGTGGCGCAGTGGTTAGCACCGCAGCCTCACAGCTCCAGGGACCCTGGTTCGATTCTGGGTACTGCCTGTGCGGAGTTTGCAAGTTCTCCCTGTGACCGCGTGGGTTTTCGCCAGGTGCTCCAGTTTCCTCCCACAGCCAAAAACTTGCAGGTGATAGGTAAATTGGCTGTTGTAAATTGCCCCTCGTGTAGGTAGGTGGTAGGGAATATGGGATTGCTGTAGGGTTAGTATAAATGGGTGATTGTTGGTCGGCACAGACTCGGTGGGCCGAAGGGCCTGTTTCAGTGCTGTATCTCTAAATAAATAAAAAAAATAAAATAAAAATGAGAGCATGAATGAGCAAGCCCAGGAAGCTCATGTGTATCTCCTTCTAAAAACTACTGATGAATCTAACATTTTTATGGCGCATCAGTGGTGTATCACATTTCAAGGAAATTTTAGGCCCTTGAGGTTAGCCCAAAGTGCTTTGTTCAGTTTGGACTGTTTTAGATTGGTATGTACGTGTTCCTATCGTTTCAACGCTGGCACCTGTGTGAGGAAATGCTCATATGCACAAATATAATGTGAGTTTCCATATCCCACCCCAAGCTTATTATTATCATGATGCTGTATTTCATGCAGTGATACAAATTCCATAGAACCACCTGCAAGTTCCCATCCAAGTCACACACCATCCTGACTTGGAACTATATTGCCGTTCCTTCGCTGTCGCTGGGTCAAAATCCTGGAACTCCCTTCCTAACAGCACTGTGGGTGTACCTACCTCACATGGACTGCAGCAGTTCAAGAAGGCAGCACACCACTACCTTCTCAAGGGCAATTAGGGATGGGCAATAAATGCTGGCATATCCAGTGACGCCCACATCCCATGAATGAATAAAAAATAAATAAAACCATAGAAAAGTTACGGCACAGAAAGAGGCCATTCAGCCCATTGTGTCTATGCAGGCTGAGAAAACTAGCCACCCAATCTAATCCCATCTTCCAACACCTGGTCCAACCCTTGCAGGTTACAGCACTTCAGGTGCAGGTCCAGGTACCTTTTAAATGAGTTGAGGGTTTCTGCCTCCACCAGCGATCTGGGCAGTGAATTCCAGACACCCATCACCCTCTGGATGAAAAATATTTTTCTTATGTCCCCTCCAATCCTTCTACCAATCACCTTAAATCTGTGCTTCCTGGTAATTGACCTCTCCACGAGGGGAAACAGATCCTTCCTATCTACTCAATCTAGGCCCCTCATAATTTTGTACACCTCAATTAAGTCACCCCTCAGCCTCCTCTGTTCTAAAGAACACAGCCCTAGCCTATTCAATCGTTCCTCATAGCTGCAACATTCAAGCCCTAGCAACATTCTTGTAAATCTCCTCCGTACTCTTTCCAGAGCAATTATGTCCTTCCTGTAATGTGGTGACCAGAACTGTATGCAATATTCCAACTGTGGCCTAACCAGCGTTTTATACAGTTCCAGCATTACATCCCTGCTTTTGTATTCTATACTTTGGCCAATCAAGGAAAGCATTCCATATGCCTTCTTCATCACTCTATCTACCTGTCCTGCCATCTTCAGGGACCTGTGGACATGCACTCCAAAGTCTCTCTTCTACCCCTCTCAATATTCTCCTGTTTATTGTGCATTCCCTCGCATTGTTTGTCCTCCCCAAATGCATTACCTCACACTTCTCCAGATTGAATTCCATTTGCCACTTTTCCGCCCACTCAACCAAACCATTGATATCATTCTGGCGTCTAAAGCTATCCTTTTCTCTATCAACCACATGGACAATTTTTTTGTCATATGCAAACAAATTCCAAACAACCAATCAATGAATAACTACTTGAATTACCCTGCAGTCTTGTATTGCCTGCAGCTCAAATGGTGGGATGCATGTATACTTCTTTATGGTCCACAAGTCACTATATTTCTCTCTATACCTCAGCAAACTGATGGTTAGTATGTTTTTTATACAAAAGTGATAGATGCGTGCCCATTGAATACATGCTGGTTGACAGTGGAGGGAGCCAGTCCACTTTATTCAGAACAGAAATTCATTTTCCGTTCATAAAATCCCAAATAACAGAGCCTCTTGAGCCAGAACGCTAACAAACATCCATTCTTATTGGCACGGTTGATGAAAGTGAAAATACCTATCCAACTTCAAATTTAGTCATTGGCAAATCAATTTTCCAAAAATGTGAAAACTCTACCTAGGCTGCCAAAATAAAATGAGTTGAGTCTGGTGTCCATTCCATTCAGCTCAGACTCAGGACCTGGCTTCTCCCTTTGTTTATTCTCTGGTAGAAAACAGCCACTTGGCACTTCAGATCCACTTAAAGTAATAGGATGCTGATTTGTGAAAAAAGGAGTGAAGAATAAGAATAGAAAGCTGATCTGTGATTTATACTGTAGGTTATTCTTTTCCCTGCACAAGCCGGCTGTGACCTGCAAAGTGTTCTGAGAAGGAGTTTTCCATTTTGGGAATAATAAGGAACAAAATGATATTGTTCTATCTCATACAATTTACGACACAGAAATGATCAATACTTCAGCACCCAACTAGGGTAAAGTAAAAATATATATGTAGAAAATGCAGGATAGATGGAAAACATATGATATAGTATTTCAGCATATGATACGTCAAAGTTCACCAGACTTAATTACAGCAAAGTGTGCATGATCAATTTGGTCAAAACATAATTAATTAAGTTGAGAACATAACCCTTAAGAATAAAGGACTCAGATATACTAAAGCCCTCAATTTTTTGTCTTTAGTGCACATCAGACAGGCAGTGAGCTGGGCAACTGGTCTGCTTGCCTGATGATGTCAGCGGGAAGCCCGATAAATTTTGGGGTAGTCAAGTCTCATTAATATGCAGAAAGTGAAAAGCCAGGGCTAATCATGCTGCTTATAGGCAGCTCATCATTTGGGAGAGTGGAATGTTGGCAGGGCAGAGTCTGATCATGCACCTTTACAAGTGAAGGGGAGGGCTGGAAAATCAGAAGTTAAATGTAGCAGTATCAGTAAAACTTAATGAGCACAACCAGCAGCAAGGAACTGAAACTTAAAGAAGTGCTCATGGTTCAAAACATCCAAACGAATGAAGAAAATATAAGTAATTGGCCTGCTTCCAGCTTTCCCTTTATTTCAGCTGATGATCCCTTTAAGTAGCACTATGGCTAGCTTGAAGAAGTGACGGTGACAGCACTGATTAATATGAAATTTTCTTTGGGAGTCCTGATATTGTCAGTTGGTCCCTTTTTGAATAGTTTAATTTAGTGCCTGCCTGTTTCCAGCAAAAGTTTTCTGCCTAAATCAAGGTCTGTCCAAAAAACGGAGTGGGTTGACCTCTCGCGATTAGTCACCATTCTTTTCCTATGATTTTCACTTCACTGCCGCCCTGTTCACAGGTGCAGGTGTAGTGAAAATAACACCAACCTCCAGATCTCTACTTAGAAGACTCATGGCTGCCAGTTTCCACTGGCCTCCGATGACAGAGGGAGCGGCGCTGAGAGGGCACTCTTCCCTTGCTGGAAATTTACCTAAGTCCTGTTGTCCTTGTAGCTTTGCATTTTTGAAACTTTGCAGCTTCTAATACTTACCTTTTCCACTGTTTGCTAGATCTTGTCCATTTCCCCTTTTCCTAAGTCCATCAGAAGCTTCAGCCCTTGTTGTTGTATAAACTGAGGGAGAGAACCCTCCCAAAGATGCACTGTTATTTGTTCTTACCCTTCCACCCACTGGCACAGATAGCTGCATCCATAGAAGACGAATTAGTCTGCAGTGCATGTTTCACCATGCACAAGTGAGCAGCAGCAGGTGCTGGTGGAAAGGCTGCACAGTAAAGAGTTCAGCAGAGGGCCAACTTCCATCCTAGCTCTGCTGAAGAGGACAGAACTGCAGAGACTTCAAAAGAAAGATTTTTGAACAGGCTGGGAAACCAACTGGATCGGGAGCTTCAGTCAGATCACAGATTTTCTACAGTCTGCTGTCTTACACATCAGTGAAAGGGATGAGCCATAGTCACTGATAGCAGGGGCAGTCATACCATAGCAGATAAACATATTGGGCTGGATTTAAAGCCCCTCCACCAACAGGAATGGTGGCGGGAGGCGTAATGAAAATTGGTGCAGCAGAGGCCCGCCACCAACCCCAACGGCAACAAGCTCCGTATCAATCATGGCGGCGGCGAGACCTCATGGTGACTGCCTTGCTGCTCAGCGATGGGACCACCATTTCTATATGGAAATTAATTTACATACCTAATTTAAAGTAGATCCCGTCGCCTCCTTAATCACCGCACCAATCTTCATTCGGGCGGCTGACAATGCCACGCCTTCGAATCCCCGTTCGGGGAAACATGGAGCGACACCTGTGGGGAGTGGGGAGGAGGTTTTCTTCTCTGTGTGGGAAGGGCGGAGTGGGGTGACAATGCTGCGGATTGGATGGGGGGGAGGGTGATGGGTGGGGTAAAGGATAACGTTTCCAAACTTTGGGAGTGGGGCGGGGGGTGGGAAGGTCAAATTTTTAATTTAGAAATTCCGGGGGTGGGGGGGGGGAAAGGGCAGGAATGTTGTGAAATGCCATTGTGGTGGTGGGAAAATGCATGGAAAGATCATTTCATTCTTTTTTGCAAAACTTTAACTTACCCCACCCTTTAAATTTTCATTGAGGGCTGTCAGCCCTTTAAAAATGGCCCCGGCACCTGCACATTGGCGGTGGACGCCGTTGCTGGCAATGGCTCGCATGCCACTTCCATGTCATCGTGGAGGGCGGGCGCCACGGCCATGCAAATGAGCCGCCACATTTGAAATCGCGGCAGCTCCGTGATGTGGTGCCTGTGTGCATGGGCCACAGATTTTTACATCCACTGACAGCGGAGTCTTAAAATGCAACCCATTGTTGCCATGTCTCAGGATGACAGCGTGTTGGGATATCATCAATCCTCTCAAGCAATGCCTGGCCTAGGGTCAGAAAGCCTTCTGGGCCAAGTTTGGCCATTTGCCCCAGCAGTTCCTGATTTGATGCAGTCTGCAATCGTGCCCTCTCGGGCCTGAACATCTAGAAGTTATCGACCTTAAGTGTCTCAAGGACTCCACTGAGCCACAGCAGCCTTCTACCTCCCATGCCGAAGCCATTGAAGGAACACCTCATAAAGTAGTTAAGAGAGCACTTAAGACAGTTACTAATGGTTCTCACCAGGGTGATAATTAGTGTTCAGGCATTTATGTAAAATAATAAAATGATGCTATGCCGGCTATTGCTCCTGCTAAATTACCACCAGGCAGTGAAGGTGGAAATTACCCCATGTGCTCTGATTTACCATATACAATGCCTTGAGAGATCGCCTAGTTAGATTACCTGCTTTAAGAGCCAAAGGTCCAAACTACAGCCAAGCCTTTGGAAAAGCAATACATAATCCAGCAAAGAAATCACTAGAAGCACAGATTGTAGTGAAGGAGGTTCAGCAGACTAATCCATGGGATGGCAGGATTGTCTTATGAGGAGAGATTGAGGAAACTGGTCCTGTATTCTCTGGAGTTTCAAAGAATGAGAGGTGATCTCATTGAAACTTACAAAATTCTTACAGGGCGTGACAGAGTGGAAGTGGATTGGATGTTTCCCCTGGGCTAGTGAATCTAGAACCAGGGGACATAATCTCTTTGCTCTACGGCAGCGAGGCCTGGACAATGTATGTCAGCCAAGAGCGACGTCTCAATTCATTCCATCTTCGCTGCTTCCGGAGAATCCTTGGCATCAGGTGGCAGGACTGTATCTCCAACACAGAAGTCCTTGAGGCGGCCAACATCCTCAGCTTATACACCCTACTGAGTCAGCGGCGCTTAAGATGGCTTGGCCATGTGAACCGCATGGAAGATGGCAGGATCCCCAAGGACACATTGTACAGCGAGCTCGCCACTGGTATCAGACCTACCGGCCGTCCGTGTCTCCACTTTAAAGACGTCTGCAAACGCGACATGAAGTCCTGTGACATTGATCACATGTCGTGGGAGTCAGTTGCCAGCGATCGCCAGAGCTGGCGGACAGCCATAAAGGCGGGGCTAAAGTGTGGCGAGTCGAAGAGACTTAGCAGTTGGCAGGAAAAAAGACAGAAGCGCAAGGGGAGAGCCAACTGCGAAACAGCCCTGACAACCAATTTTACCTGCAGCACCTGTGGAAGAGTCTGTCACTCTAGTATTGGCCTTTATAGCCACTCCAGGCGCTGCTTCACAAACCACTGACCACCTCCAGGCGCTTACCCATTGTCTCCCGAGACAAGGAGGCCAAAGAAGAAGAAGGAGAAGAAGAAGGGGCAGGCCATTTAAGACTGAAATGAGGAGAAATTTCTTCACACGTAGGGTGATGAATCTTTGGAATTCTCTACACCAGAGGGCTGTGGAATCTCAGTCATTGAGCATGTTCAAGACTGAAATTGATAGATATCCGGATATTAAGGACATCAAGGGATATGGGGATAGTGCAGGAAAGTGGCATTGAGGTAGATGATCAGCTATGATCTAATTGAATAGCGGAGCAGGCTCAACGGGCTGAACGGCCTACCCCTACTCCTATGTTCCTATCAACAAATCAACTGAGTGGTAATCGCCAGGAAATTGGCAAGTCCATTGTTTCACACAATTCCCACCTGATATCCGTGGGGAGAATTTTAACTTACAGGCGAGAAGCTGGTGGGTCCCCTACGCCGGCAATCTCCCTAGAAGGCCCCGACCGATATTAATGGCTGGACCTCATTTACATCCCACTGGCTGGCCTCCTGTCAGTACTCAGGTAGTCGTGAGGGTAGGGGCTTGGCAGGTCTCTTGGGTGGGAAGAGAGGGGAGCCCAGTGGGGTAGCAGAGTCCCAGACTTTCCTGTGGGGGCCAGTAGGTGCACTCATGTTTAATATGTTCCTTTTAGGACCTTCGCTTCTTCCCTGACATGTTTTTCTGAGCATATGCCACCACCAACCTCTCCTCAGTACACCATAAAAATGTCAACGAGGGCCTAAATATATTACTGCACCCCACTTAGCAAATATTAATGAGGCTGTCACCAGAGACAGGTGGATGCCTGACTGCTGGCAAAAACAGCAAATTTAAACCTACTTCAAGGCTGAAATGGAGAGCTGTATGATTTTAATTACTGTTCACTCAGTTTTCACCAGAGAAAGTGAGCTATAGTTCCCCTTTATGTTCTGAAAGTACTGTATCAGTATTGAGCTATTGAGTTTAAGTAGTGTGTCAGTCTTGTGTTCATTATTTCCTCATTATTTCCAGGATTATTGGTGTTTCAAGGTGAGTACCCAAAGAATGTCAATCTTCATACATCATGCATGCAATGTACTCCTTTCAACCATATGAAACAAGTGCTTGTAGCTAAGGGAACTTGCCACATGGAGTGATTCTGGAGGAAACCACTGCTCTTTTACAGAGTTTGCCGAGATAGAAAGCTCACATACAATGAAAATTACTTTCAGAGCTACCCTGGCGCTTGGCTTAAGAGAAGAGGGCAAACAGTAGCAGACAAAATTGCTAGAGATCCCAGATAGCAGCAAACACATACCCGTCATTGTGCTACCCATCTTATCCAAAGGTTCATCCGTCAATGTTTGCCAATGACTGAAGTACACTGGCTCTGGTTTAGCAGCTGTGTCATCTGTTTCATGAAGACCTTTGCATGGATTATCCTGATTCCTGTTCCCCAGGAACATCCAGTTTACCAAGTCTGTACCCCTTTAATATTGCCCGAGGATTTCCAGGGATTTTCCTCGGGGCGGAGCAGAGCTTGCATCTGCAATAGAAGGGGGCCATTGGAGACCACCTCATATTCCAGAATGACCACTGCCTGTGTGATTTTCTGCTGGGCCATTCAGAGAAATGTGGCACTGTGGCCTACCCAAAGATCCCACTGATCAGTGCCAAGCCAAAGAGTGAAAGGTGAGAATTAAAAAAAATCTAAACTCATCCCTGTGATCTAATGAGGACCTTCTGGCTGCTGACCTCCATTCCCAAAGATTCCATTCATCCTCCTGTTCAATGAGGCTTCATGCCAGGAGAACTTATTCATATTATTCAGTTATGGTCAGGGCCTTTACTTTATAGTGACTCAATAAGACAACCTCCATTCTTATTCCAGGATTCTGTAATTTGTACTAGTACTTTGGAGATTGTATTACACAATTCCATCCATTTATAATGAGGGCCATTAGTTTGTGGTGGCTGAATAATCAAGTTATGTTTCTATTACATGGGATTATGGGATTTCCTCGGATTTGATCATGGTTACTTGATATAAAAATTTGCTGTACATTACAGCATGAGGGATTTACAAAGAAGAGAATACAAACTACATACTGAGTAATGCTTACTGAAAACTGAAATTGAAGGATTCAATTTTGGTTTGTAATTATTTAGAACACCCACGGGTAGCGATTTCACTTTAGATATAATCAGAAATTACACACAAAATGCACTTGAAATTGCATTGGTTAGGTTACAGCTCAAGTTTCGATAAATGTAGTTGCGTGATGACAAATGTAAAATTTTCAATCAGTCAGTGCAATTGGGCAGTGTATTAGAATGTGATTGCTTTTTTTTTCCATCAAAAATTATTTCTTGATTCATATAATGGTGGTAACCTGATGCAGTTTTATTAATCCAGTTGAAATTTGGTTTATCCCCAAAAAGAAGCATTTTTCATAAGGGTGCCCAGTCCTCCAGCTGTAAGTAATCTGATTTAAAATTACTGAAAATGACTTTAAAAGACTATACTGAATCATTTATTAGTTTCATTGTTGTACACTAGTTAGTTTTTTTGTAAATTAAAATATGTTTTATAAGAATTAACTTTTAAAACATGCCTGTGTGCCTAAGAAAACAGAATCAACACTATTGGTGGAATCTCGCTGACCTGGAGACGTGGCCATTTTGTGAGGGGGCCTGATCCCAGCAAACTGAATCTTGAACGAGCATAAAAGATCACAGAAATCATGAAATAAGTTGTTCTGAGCACTTATGTTTAAAAATCCCCGATCTTTTGTGCAGCCTTGGCCGATTCCACCCAGATTATGCTAATAGTACGAGCATATACAAGCAGAAACCCCACCTCCCAATTTATTGCTTTAATTATATCAAACAATCAAACAGAATTGGCAGTGCACTTTTAATTGCTTTCCTTGGTATGTAAAGTTGAAGAAAAGCTTTACACAAGTGCAATTAGTTCAAAATGACAGTTTGATTACTAAGGTCCACAACTTGGCATGAAGAATAATGTATGTATACCCCAAGTTGCTTCCACACAAATTTTGCAACTGTACAAAATTTTCAAAGTCAAACCGACACATCTCTGACATTGCACAAGTCATTTTCAGGTAGGTTCCAGATATAGGCAAGTGATAGAAAGGTTATCACTGAAAACCCTTACAGAAATGTTAAGGCATTAGTTCATTTGGTATGAAGATTGTTTATTCTGTTTATTGCCACAACTGTAAAAGTAGATGGATCACAGTGAGTAAAAATAAATTCACAAATGTAATGAACAAGAAAACAAAATGTGGATAACCTAATATCACTAATGAATCAAACATGTGAGTTAGTTCATCTTTAATCGTGACGCCTTATTCTGGTCATCTAGTTCCTGATTTTAAGCTGATTATTAATAACAGAACTTTCCTTTCTCAAGTGTCTGCCTCCTTTCCCTGGGAAAAAAGGGTCAATTATCTCCTCAAACGTAGCTCACAAATAAAATTGACAATCCTTCAGTGGTCCAGGCTGGAATCCAGGTGGACCCCTCAATATCCAATCAGTGGCCTGGTGTGCTTGATCTTGATGATGCATGCAGAATTAGGAGTCCCTGCCTGAAGCCCCAGCTCATCCAAAACAAATAGCTTTGTAAGGAGTGGTCAGGGGCTTCACCCTTTACAGGGCTGCACAGAATCCCTAACCTAAGACCGGGACTTGATATATTAGGCTCCCAAACTAATTTCCAACCCTTCCGGTGTACTCTCATCAGTGTTACAGCTGTGGCTATTCAGTCTCACCCTATCTTGTGCATAAACAAGCGTGGAATGAGAAAAATTCATTCAGCTCCCCGCCCCCATCCAGGTCCTTCCAATGGACCATGTGCAACCTAACTATCAGGGGCTCTCACCAACCTTGAAGTGAATAATCGTAGCTAGAACTTTCAAGGAGACAAAAATGGAATTTCTTTCTGGTTGTTAAAAGTCATCAAGGAAAATATCCAGGATTTCAACCCAATGCTAACAATTTACATTGGTTAGCCCACGATGTAAAGCTGACCTCAACATTGTTATATTAACATGCATTTAGTTTACATCTTGCTGCAATACTGAAGAATTCACTCAGATCGCTGCCATTTTGGAATTGTTTCACAATCTCAGTGTATTGTGCATATCCATAGCTATCCTGCACGCAACTCAATACAGCCCACGAGCAATTCAGATCAACATTACAGTTTCTTCTGGAACACAGAAGGCTAGGCCACAGTCCACATGGCAAAGAACTGAGACGCCTGTCTCGTTGACATCCATATATAACTTATTCTGGTGGTGCCAATAAACCTGAATTGCAGGAGCATTTTTAGTGCTGTTGTACAAGTGATGGAGACATAGTGCAGCTGTGCTGCAAGTTGTAGAACACAAAATACACAAAAAATGTCCCTTGGCTGCCCTGACACGTTTACATAATTAACCTACTTATTTTAACTAAGACATGTACTAAAGATGTGCCGGCAATGTGAAATTCTGTCACACTTGTTATTAAAATGCAAGGCCATCACACTCATCTTTTTCTAAATATACACCTTAAATTAATTGGCAGTAAATATTTAAAACTCAGTCTGAGTTATAATATAAAAATATGTAAGTGGTTTATATTTATGAAAAAGTGCAAGTTCAGGAATGGAACAGAATATGCAGTCTACCAACCCGTCCCAAAAACGAATAGCTCTGAATCACCCACTGTCGCAAATATCTAGTCAATTCTTCTTTCATTATTTCCAAACATCTGTCTCCATGGAAAGTCCATTACACACATTCACCATCTTTCCTGCTTAAAGTTTGAGTCCATGCCCTCTGGTTCCAAAGTTGGTGACAATTTCAAACATATCATCAGGACTCAGTTTTTTTTTTCTCTTCAGAATTCTGAATACTTGAATAATGTCTCCCCTGAGCCTTAACCTCTTGAGATTAAACAATTGCAGGCTCCAGTGTAAATTCCAATGTGTGCCACACCTCGTACTTTTGCTACCCACCCAATCAAACATCGCACATTCAGGGAGGTCCTACCATTTAAAGGCCTTTGGCAGGCTAGGAACACATCTGCCCTGAACACCACTGCCATCCCCACCCAAAGAGGTTGGAAAGTCTGGATGAAGAGTCCCAGACTGCAGGAAGCCTTGCAAAGGGAGCCACCTGAAAAAATTTGATTGCCAAATTTTTGAGAATCCAGGTCTTGATCCTGGTTTGGGCCCCCAGATGATTGTTACATATACAGGTGTGTTGGGAAGCTCACTGGGTTCCTCTAAATGTCAGGAACATGGCATCTCCTGACCCCACTTCTCTTACAATGGTGACCTTACTGGAGATGGGAAGATTGTTCACAATTAGATTAAGTCCTGGAGTAACTGGGTCCCAGTTTAGTTCTTGACTGGTCCATCATACTGCTGCTGAAATTATGTATACAACAGAGCAATAATGGATTGTTGAGGCCTATTCCTTTCAGTAATTCTTCTGTCTCTCGTTGAAATTCAACTTCTGTACTGAGCAGGTTGCCTGAGATCTGTCCTGCTGAAAAGAAGAAATCATTCAGGATATTCACTGTTGTTACGACCAGCTGCGAAAGGTGTCTAGGGGTCTGTTACTATCTTCACCTGGTCTTATTGTAACAGGGTTTAACTTTAAATACACTGTGTTTTGAACTCCCCCTTTGTGAATCCTTGTTCACATCTTTCCAATTATAAGGCAAAGAAATGAGCACAAACAGGCTTTGTTTGGTTTAAAGAAGAAAGATTAAATTTATTAAACCTTAAACTCTAATACGGTTAATGCCTACGGATATAGATGCACCCATACGAGCATGCAGACACGATACACACATGCAAATAGGGACAGAAAAGAGCAGAAGAAAAGATAAGTAGAACAGTTTGAGACAATCTCTTGTTACTGTGCTTTGAGCTTGATGTAGTCCTTGATTGAAGATATGGTCTTACGTTTCATTGGGGCCCAGTGTTCCTTTTAAACCTTGTTCATGTAGGAGACTTTTTTCTCTCTTTGAGTTTATATGTCTTCAATGGTTTACAAAGCTAGTGAAAGTGAGATGAGGGCAGGCAGGAGAGAGTTCTTATCAAATCGGGAGCCAAGAGCTTTCTGCTGTTTTTTTTCCAATTTAAAACTTTCAGTTCAAACTTCTGTACAGCCAGTTAATCATGTGACTAAAACTGGTCTGACCACTTCTGTGTATTGGGGAAACAACTACTGAGTCCCCATTGTTTCAACACTGTCTGTTACTATGCAAAAATGTCATTCTAGTCTGGGGCTTGCAATTTTAAGTTTTAATGTTCATGGGATGAAATCATGTGTGTCTCAGTTTTGGCAGGTGGGGGGGTTTGCCTTACAGCCATCCTATGGTTACCTAACATCATTTTACTTTTGAATCTTTTAATTGCCCCAGCTACTTGCTGCAAATATATTTATGTAAATATTTGGCAGTTCTTTTAATATTCCCTATTATCCTAATCTTATTTTTATTACAGCTCCACTGACCAATTCCTTACTTTGTTATTTGTCTTAGACTAACCTACTATCTGTAGAGATCGGGACAATCTCTATTTTTCCCGATTCCTGACATTACTTCCATTGTTGGCCACATCTGTCTTTTTCCTCCACTGTCTTTCTTTCTTAGGACCAGTTTTGTACTCTATGGGTATTAAGGGAGAATTTCCTGCTTCTGCATCCAATTGAACTGGATTGCCTGGATGCAGAAAATATTGGAAAATTAGGTGGGTTGGAGCATATCTCTTAAATTAATGAAAGGATAAATTGTGACTGGTGCCCTGCAGGGACAGAAAACCACAGAGATGCACTTGCATTGATGGAAAAGGAAATTAAATAGGCTGTTTAGCGGATGGCTGATCTGAAATCATCAGTTATAGAGTCATAGAGTTATACACACAGAAGCATTGTGTCCATGCCAGATATCAAGCACCTATCTATTCTAATCCCATTTTCCAGCACTTGGACCGTAGCTTTGTATGCTATGGTGTTTCAAGTGCTCATCAAAGTACTTCTTAAATGTTGTGAGGGTTCCTGCCTCTATCACCTCTTCAGGCAGTGTGTTCTAGATTCCAACCACCCTCTGGGTGAAATTTGTTTTACTCAAATCCCCTCTAAACCTCCTGCTCCTCACCTTAAATCTATGCCCCTGGTTATTGACACCTCCAGTAAGGGAAAAGGTTTCTTCCTATCTACCCTATCTATGCCCCTCATGTAATTTTGAACACCTCAATTAGGTCCCCCCTCAGTCATCTCTGCTCTAAGGAAAACAACCCTAGCCTATCCAGTCTCTCTTGAAAGCTGAAATGCTCCAGCCCAGGCAACGTCCTGGTGAATCTCTTCTGCACCCTTCCCAGTGCAATCACATCCTTCCTACAGTGTGGCGACCAGAACTGTACACAGTACTCCAGCTGTAGCCTAACTAGCATTTTATACCGTTCCATTATAACCTCCCTGCTCTCATATCCTATGCCTCAGCTGATAAAGGCGTGCATCCCATATGCCTTCCTAACCACCTTATCTACCTGTGCTGCTGCCTTCAGTGATCTATGGACAAGTACACCAAGGTCCCTCTGCCCCTTTGTACTTCCTAGGGTCCTACCACCCATTGTACATTCCCTTGCCTTGTTAGTCCTCCCACAATGCATCACCTCTCACTTCTCAGGATTAAATTCCATTTGCCACTGCTCCACCCATCTTTCCAGCTTATCTATATCATCCTGTAATCTAAGGCTTTTCTCCCCACTATTTACAACACCACCAATTTCCGTGTCATCTGTGAACTTACTGATCATACCTCCTATGTTCACATCCAAATCATTAATGTACACTACAAACAGCAAGGGTCCCAGCACCGATCCCTGCGTTACACCACTGGTTACAGGCTTCCACTTGCAAAAACAACCCTCGACCATTACCCTCTGCTTCCTGCCGCTAAGCCAATTTTGGATCCAATTTGCCAAATTGCCCTGGATCCCATGGGCTCTTACCTTCTTGACCAATCTCCCATGTGAGACCTTATCAAAAGCCTTACTGACGTCCATGTAGACTACATCAACTGCTTTACCCTCATCTACACATCTAATCACCACCTTGAAAAATTCAATCAAGTTGGTTAGAAACGATCTCCCCCGATAAAGCCAAGCTGACTATCCCTGATTAATCTCTACCTCTCCAAGTGGAGATTAATCCTGTCCCTCAGCATTTTTTTCAATAGTTTCCCTACCACCGATGTTAGACTCACTGGCCTGTAATTATCTGGTTTATCCCTGCTACCCTTCTTGAATAATGGTACCACATCTGCTGTCCTTCAGTTCTCTGGCAATTCTCCTGTGGCCAGAGAGGATTTGAAAATTTGTGTCAGAGCCCCTGCTATCTCCTCCCTTGCCTCACATAACAGCCTGGGATACATCTCATCTGAGCCTGGGGATTTATCCACTTTTAAGCCCGCTAAAACCACTAATATCTTCTCCCTTTCAATGCTAATTTGTTTGAGTATATCACAAACCTCCTCCCTGATCTCTACACTTACACGTCCTTCTTCATAGTGAACACAGATGAAAAGTAATCATTTAAAACCTCATCTACATCCTCTGGCTCCACACACAGATTGCCAGTTTGATCCCTAATGGGCCTTACTCTTTCCCTGGTTATCCTCTTGCCCTTAATTTACTTATAAAAGGCCTTGGGATTTTCTTTTATCTTGCCCACCGGTGTTTTTTCATGCCCCTTCTTTGCTCTCCTAGTTACTTTTTTACATATCCCCGACACTTTCTAGGGTAGGAGGAACTAAGATGGCCCTGGATGGCACAGAATAAATGTCTTTTGATGAAGGGATTGATTACATTTATTTTATCAGAAGCAGAATATAGTTCTAAAAGATCAGAGCCTGGAATTTCCACAAGCTTATCTGGCAGGAAATTGGCAGAACTCATGGAGAAACAATGCAAGCAGCTAAAAATGGCCGTTTACACCATTTCTCCAAAGCTTATATTAATTGTCATCAAAGTTCCAGCAGGGGTTTGGGAGAACCCTGTGGAAATGAAGGGTTACTGTTACTGTTGTCATTGTATAGAAGCTTGCACTGTTCTGTATGTGGCATATCAGTAAGCAAATTTAGTTAATTGAAGCTGAGTCTGAGCCCAGATCAGGTTGTGCATGTTGATAATAGAAACCTTCTGACTTGGAAATCAATCAAGTGCAGCAGGTATTAGTAATCTGGAATTGTGTGAATCCTAAAGGGAATGAAAGCTCTGCAAGGATAGGCTGTACATTCAGGTTCATAGAAAATACAAGATTTGCTTACAGTAAGTGTGATGAAATATTACCAGCTCTTTAAAATACCCTAAAAATACACTTCACTGAGGGCACTGAGTTCTGAAAGAAACTTGATTCCATCTTATTCCCCCTATCCTAAAACTTGTACCAATGCCCTAGGAATATGAAAATCTCCTTTTCAACTATCCTTCTAGCCACATATTG
Source organism: Heterodontus francisci (assembly GCF_036365525.1). Taxonomy (NCBI): domain Eukaryota; kingdom Metazoa; phylum Chordata; class Chondrichthyes; order Heterodontiformes; family Heterodontidae; genus Heterodontus; species Heterodontus francisci. The sequence goes on from NC_090373.1 coordinate 79,521,738, forward strand.
CTTTTTTCAAACATGACCAGTGTCTGGCACCAGCAGTAATTCTGAGGTTTGTAGTTGTCTTCAGTTCAAAATGTCAGTACAGTAGTAGTGGTTTCCCTGCAATAGGGGAACCACTAAGCACCTGCAAAACCTACCTCATGAAAGCAAAGTGAAATGAAAATATTGTTAAAATCCTAAAGTGCTCAAATAAAAACAGTAATGAAAGCAAGCTGGGATTGTGTTGGTTATCAAGCGAATGTTGTGTTAACTAGGATGTTTCAAGGATGCTGCTCATATTTATTGCTGTGGACTTCTGTCTGCTGAGAACTTTGTGCTTTGCAACGTATCACTCATTTTCTCGGTAAAGGTAACTGATAAATTTACAAGATGGGAATCAGAGTATGTTTCTGTACACTAATTAATCCAAACAAACAGTTCTGGTTAAAAAAATCAACAAATGTATTTATATAGCACCTTTAATGTAATAAAATGTCCCAAGGCACTTCACTGGAGTGTTATAAAACAGAGTTTTACACAAATTCTCAGAAGAAGATGTTTGGGCAGATACTTATTATTGACTATTTTGTACTTTCATTAGTTATCAATCATACCAAACAAAACTTTCATTTTCCATAATAAAACAATTAAATCTATACATTGAACAGTCTTTTGTGCCTCTTAATGCCTTCAATAAAGTTTTCTATTGAAGGTCTCAGCCTCTTCCAAAGGTTTTTGGGGGCAATTCTGGCTGAATACTTCAGGTGCTAAAGAGGTAGCCAAGATAGGGTCTTAAGCTTGTTATGACCAGGTGAGAAAGGGGTCTAGGGGTTCCCTCTCAGCCTTTTCTTGGTTTGGCCGTAACAGGGTTTATTTTTTAAAAACACTGTGTTTAGCTTCCCTCTCAGTGAGTCCTTCCTCACTGCTCTCTAATTATAATGGCAAAGAAATCCACCAGACAGGTTTTGTCAGATTTAAACAAGAAAGGTGTAAGTTTATTAATCTTAAAACTCTAATTCAGTTAAAACTACTAAAAATACGTGATGCGACCACACTAGCATGCTTCCATTGCGATAAACACACATGCAAATAGAGACAGAGGAGGAGAAGGAAAGGGAAAGGTTTGAAGTAATAGCTGGAGTTTAGTTACTGGTTTTGGGTTTGATGTAAAGTCTTTGATTGAAGTTAAGTCTTGCAGTTCTCATTGGGGCCCAGTGCACACTTTCAAACTTGCTTCACTGGTCTTCTGTCTTGAGGCTTAAGTTACTTCCTTGGGTCCCTGGAACTTTGCTTGAGAGAGAGAGAGACAGGGAGAGACCTTCCTTCTCTTTTGTCTTCAAATTGCGGTCTCTTCCCAAACTGTTCTGTGAGCACAATTCAATTAACTCCAAGTCGGTCAGCAGGTTAGCCATGTGACTAGCTCCTTATTTGGGACAACCACTCCTGCGGGGTTGTGGATTTCCCTCAAGCTTAGCAGACACTCTCAGTTGGGGGGGGGGGGGAGGGGGTGGGGGGTGGCGGTGGAATTCTGGCTCTTACACATTCACTGTCTCTTGATCCAAAATCCATCTGAAAAATTGAATCGGGGAGCATTCCCATTGTTTTCTTCAGGCAACTGTGTTTTAGATTGCAAATGTGCAGGCATGTTTTCAGCCACTGTTGTGGTCTTTTTAAACAAGTTATTTCAAAGTCATGTAACAGTTCAATAATAATGTTCCATATGACAAAATTAATATGTCTCATTTTTGGCAGGTGTGGTTTCTTTCACAAGCTGAAACACCAGCTTAGCTCACGTTTAGTGCAAGATGACATTTTGGTAAAGGAGTTGAAGCCAGTGCGAGTAACTGCTACCCAAAGGATCGTTAAGAAGTTGATTGACAATTAAATTGCCGGCTAGAGCTCATCAAAGAACTGGATGCCATTTTGGTGGATAAAATTTAATTTAACAACCTCTCTTAAAGGCAACCAGATGAAAAGGAGCATAACTTTTACTGTTCTCTTGCAGCTGAGGGTTTGAAGAGAATGCTTGAAAGACAGCGGGAGACTCTTTGGAACACATTGCCACTTTCACCAACACCCGATCAACATTTATTCTGGAAATTCTCTGAGGACTTCACCTAAAGAGAGTGAGGGTTGTGCTACTCTCCTTAATTGGACACCTTATAGAAGTCACCAGGAGAAAGGGAGTGTTGATCATGGGCATCTAGCTAGGGGTTCCACTTAGTCTGCAGGAGGAATGGGAGGAGGAAATGAGGCCATGAGAGCAGCACCAGCTGCTGCAGGGAGAGGGACAGGAGGGTGAGGTGGACTCTGTTACGTTGTTGGGTTTATATTAGTAGTGTTTTATGGCATTCTAGAGAAAGTCTTAGACCCCGGTAAAGGTGAACTAACAACTCTACATTATTTACAGTTACTGTATACACATCTCAGTAAGTCATCTAAGCTAGCATCATTCATTCTGCTGTACCTACTTCTTCTCAAGCCTATCTCATGTGACTGTTAAGTCATCGCTAGTACAGTGGGAGGGGTTTCTCTCACTGTCTTCAGTGTTAACCCTTTACATCATACTACATCTCCCCCCAAGTCTTTATCCAATATTTTTCCAAACATATATTCATTTATGACTTCTCTACTACTCTCTGTCCCTTAAGTCTCTGACTTTACAGATTCAGTCCCATCAGGTGTTTGACAGCTCTCCCCAATCTGATTATAATCTGTCTGGGATGATCAGTAGTCTTCGTAGAAAGTCTGGGTTGCTGGCTTGGTTTTCGTTTCTACTTGTTGTAGTATTCCATTCGATTTGGGTTTGTTCATCTTCGTCTGGATCTTGCAGATGGATTATTGACTGTTGCTTTTGCAGAATAGGAATGATATTGCTCCAATTCCTTCATATGATCCCTTCATTCGTTCGTATAACATATGATCACTGATAGTCCTCATGTTTATGGATTACTGTACCTTCTTGTTCCAGGTCATGTATCGAAGCTTTTTGATCATTGTTTAATTTGGGTAAGCTTCTCACTCGAAATCTCCTATTGTAATTCCAGGTTTGTTTCCTTCTGTAGGAGTATTCTCTTTCTCGAACTTTCTTGTAGTCTTGAGTCTTCAATCCAGGAATTTATTGTTGAGGCAAAACCGAAAGCTGTGCTCTTAACTTCCTTCCCATTAGTAATTCTGCTGGTGATAATCTTCTTTCTTCTTCATGTTTGGCCTCCTTGTCTCGGGAGACAATGGGTAAGCGCCTGGAGGTGGTCAGTGGTTTGTGGAGCAGCGCCTGGAGTGGCTATAAAGGCCAATACTAGAGTGACAGACTCTTCCACAGGTGCTGCAGATAAAATTGGTTTTAAGGGCTGTTTCGTAGTTGGCCCTCCCCTTGCGCTTCAGTCTTTTTTCCTGCCAACTGCTAAGTCTCTTCGACTCGCCACACTTTAGCCCTGCCTTTATGGCTGCCCGCCAGCTCTGGCAATCGCTGGCAACTGACTCCCACGACTTGTGATCAATGTCACAGGACTTCATGTCACGTTTGCAGACGTCTTTAAAGCGGAGACATGGACGGCCGGTGTGTCTGATACCAGTGACGAGCTCACTGTACAATGTGTCCTTGGGGATCCTGCCATCTTCCATGCGGCTCACATGGCCAAGCCATCTCAAGCGCCGCTGACTCAGTAGGGTGTATAAGCTGGGGATGTTGGCCGCCTCGAGGACTTCTGTGTTGGAGATAATAAGGAATTGTTAACCTTTATTTGCTTCACTTCGTTTACCTTTTCAATCCACTGCAGTTCCAAGCATGCATTCCTGCTCAGTGAAGAAAATTCTTGATTGTGTAAGACATATAAGATCTCTACCAGCTATCTGCCTCTATGCTGAAGAGTTGCTTGGAGTTTGCCTTTTACTCGCAGTTGTGTTCCTACTGGAGCATGCAACTGTATATCTGTTGGTTGCAGGTAATGGCTCTTTACCCAAGGCTTTTGGTCAGACAATACCACAATACTAACCCTTGTGTCAAGCTTAAAATTCGTGAGGTGACCATTCATGTAGATGTTGCTGTCCAGAAATCTTGGTTTGAATTATTGATTTCTCCCAAGAAATCTCCTGGTTCTTTCTCTTATGGGTATTGCCGTACTTGATTCAATGCTCTTTGCATGAAGGTCTTCTGCTTGGTATCTTTAAGTGCAGAACTTTTGCTGTGGCACAGCTTTCCATAGGGTCCAGTTTTTCCACATTTAAAACACTCAATTTACTTGCTGGGCACTGCTCTCATCTGTGGATCTTCTTGGCTCTACAATGTTGGCATGGTTTTCCTATTTTTTGCATCTTCTCACCTGTATGTTTTTTCTGTTCCTCAAAGTGTTTCCCTGGCTTTGGCTTAAGCAGTTGGATGGGCATTGGACTCCTTCTCATCCACGCTTGTCTTCAGCTCATAGGGTGTCCCTATTCTGTTTGTGAACTTCAGCTTGTCTTACAACTTGAATGGCCTTTTCCAGTGTAAGGTCTTCCTTGGATTGTAACAGATCTGACAAGGATTCATCTGCTATGCCGACGACTATCCTGTCTCTGATTATTTCTGCCTTTAATTCGCTGTATTTGCAACCTTTTGCCAATCTATAAAGGCCGTTAATATAGGAGTCGACAGATTCACTAATCATCTGCGCCTGCTTCTTAAATTTGGCTCTTTCCGAGATTTTATTGGTGAGGAGATTAAAATATTTATCAAAGGTTTGGAGTATTTCTTCGAATTTATCGGTAGCCTGGTTGATCCCTTGTTGGACAATTACATCGTCTGCTATCGCTCCTACTGAATACAGGAGGGTGTTCACTTGCTCCACTTCAGATTTGGTATTGAGTCGAGAAACAATTCCAAACCTTAAGAACCTTTTTCTCCATACTAGCCAATTTTGGACCTGATTGATTCTGGAAACTCTCAGGCATTCTCAATTTTGGATCCATATTGCTTCTTTTTGCTTGCAAGGGTGTTCCCCTTTAATTTTAATTTTTTCAGGTTTGGCTTGAGGTGTTTGCATTCTGTTCAGGGCTTTCCTGCGCTCCCTGAATTTTCCCATGCTTTCTGATGATTATTGCTCTTTTTCTTCTTGGCGAGGCTGAGCAATGGCTGCCAACTGTACTCGCCTCCTTAGTCACTGAATCAACGAAGATCACGTTTTGCACCTAATTTTTTTTCCAGTGTGCCATTTAAGTAAATGGCCGGTTTCACTGTCTCGCCGATCTTGGATCATTGCCTGGCAGGAAGACTCGGACCCGACTGCTGGATGTGCCGGAAGTACCGATGCAGACCCCCGCACTGCTGTGGTATGGTTTGAGAGGCTGCAGCGCTCTTCACAGCCTCTTCTGCCGGTAACTAGTACTGTACCGGGCCAGAATTTATCTTTAAATTTCTCTGGTGTTTCTTCCAAAGATAAAGAGATCTTCAAATTCTCCTGGTCACTCTCACTGTTGTCACCATGTTGCATTGTTGGGTTTGTATTAGAAGCATTGTATGGCATTCTAGACTCCTGTAAAAGTTAACTAGCAACTCTATTATTTACAGTTACTATATACACTCCCCGAAAGCCACCTAAACTAGCATCCTTCGTGCTGCTATACCTTCTTCTTCTCAAGCCTATGGCATGTGGCTGTTACGTCATCGCTCGCATAGTGGGAGGGTTCTCACTCACACTGACTTTGGTATTATGTAGTTCATCGGGTTAGTTCGATAGAGTTGGTGCAGTGCAATTCCCGGGAGGGAGTTGGTGTGGAACTTCACATGTAGCCTTTTTGGGAAAAAAAACATCCTCAGGATGTGAGTAATGCTGGCAAGGCTGTATCTACTGCCCACCTCGAGATGCTCGGAGAAGTTTGTGCCTGGCCTTCTTGAAACACTGGTGTCCTTCTGGTGATGGTGCTCCTTGCAATAGCGTTAGGTAAGGAAGTGCAGTACTGAGGAAATTGTGATATATGGCCAAGGCTGCATAAAATGCAACTTGCAGGGTACTTTTAGGTAGTGCTGCTCACATAACATTGTTTGTGCTTTGTCTTTTTTGATGGTAAAAGTCGCAGTGCTTCCTGTAAATCATACAGAGAATTATAGAATGGTTTCAGCACAGAAGGAGGCCATTCAGCCCATTGAGTCCATGCCAACTCTCTGCAAGAGCAATTCAGCAAGTCCCATTCCCCTGCCCTTTCCCCATAACCCTGCACATTTTTTATCTTCAGGTGCTTATCCAAATCCTTTTAAAAAGCTACAATTGAATCTGTCTCCACCACCCTCTCAGGCAGTGCATTACAGATCCCAAGCATTCGTTGCATGAAAAAAAGTTTCCTCATGTCACCTTTGGTTCTTTTGCCAATCATCTTAAATCCCGACTGCTCCAGAAAAAGGAACAGCTTCCCTCTATCTTTTCTGTCTAGACCCCTCATGGTTCAGAACCATAGAGCTGAATTTTCTAGGCCCCCTAGGGACGGGAACAGAGGCAGCGGGGGGGCATAAAACTGCGTAGGAAGGCAAGGGGTGGGCTGCCCATCGCCTTCCCAATGCCTTTGAATTTAGTCAGGGGCACAGAAGGTCGAGAACAGCCTTCCTGCTCAGAGGCCGATTGAGGCCCTTAAGTGGCCAATTAATGGCCATGTAAGACCTCTTCCCGCTGCCGCTGGTATTTTACCAGTGGTGGGGGATGCCTCCATCAAGTGAGGAGCCTGCCCAGTAACTCAAGGTGGCCTCTGTGTGAGCTTGGCAGGGAAATGCCCTCCTGCTTGGACAATCTGTGGCCCAAGGAGGGCCCCCAGTGGCAAAGGCCACCCCTGTGGCACCCCCCTGCCCTCAGTAAACCACACCCCCCACCCCTCACCAGGAGCTGCCTGAGAAGCTCCTCTAGTTGGTGGGCAGCTCTTGGAGCAGGTCCCCATCCTTAAAAAGATGGGGACCCCAGCGCCAGGCAGTTAATTACCCCCTGGGGGGGGGGGTCCTCCAAAGGGCCTAGGCGGGGTTCCCTGGCATCGGGACCCCCACTGTCTGCATAAAATCCAGCCCATAGTTTGCAGCTAGTGAAGGGAATGGATATTCAGTCCAATGGCAAAAACATCGATTAAGCAAGCTGCTCTGTTCTGCATAGTGTTAAGCTTCTTGCACGTAATCACACCTGTGGCCATCCAGACATGCAGTGAGTATTCAGCAACAGTCCTGATTTAAGCCTTATAGATGGTGGTGAGGATTTGGGAGGTCAGGAGGCATCACACCTGTCACACAGTGCACAGCCTCTGCCTTGCTCTTGTAGCCATGGTGTTGATATGCCCGGTCCAGTTCAACTTCTGGTCAATGGTGTTCCACAAGATGCTAATGATGGGTAGCCTAATGCTGTTGAAGGTCATGTGGAGATGACTAGGCTTTATGTGTTAGAAAGTCATTATTTGGAACCTAGATGGCATGAATGTTACCTACCACTTGCCAGCCCAAGATTGAATGTCATCCAGGTAAGCTGGTACGGTCTGCTTCATTGACAGAGGAGTTGTGAAGAGAACTACACACTAGGAAACCATCAGCAAACAACAAGATCCGTGACTCGTGATGAAACGAATGTCGCTGAAAAAGCAGTTGAAAATGTCTGAGCTGAGGCTATTTCCCTTTGTCGCTCTTGGAGCTTTGATGGATAACTTTGGACAACGACAGCTATCTTTCTTTGCATCAGGAATGACTCCACCCTGGAAGGATTCCCGATTGACCTCCATTCACCACCTCAGGAATTTCCGAGTTTGAAATTGGACCATGTTACTGTTTTCTTGGTGCTAAACAGGTGCAAAGAAGTTCAACTATAAGGGAATTGACCTCCCCAAACCCAGAAGCAGCAGCGGCGGCGGTGAGAGCGGGAACATGTGAGAGGAGCCGGGAGATAAAGAGCCGAGGCCCGAGACCAGAAGCAGCAGCGGCGGCGGTGAGAGCGGGAACATGTGAGAGGAGCCGGGAGATAAAGAGCCGAGGCCCGAGACCAGAAGCAGCGGCGGTGGCAGTGAGAGCTCTCTGTTCAGTTCAGTGGACCTGCATGACCAGCAAAAATCGAAGTGTGATGTCACAGAAGAGCTGGTAATGATTGGTGGGTATTCTTCCGTGTCTCTTTTTGTGCTTTTTTTGTTTTGGCCAAGTGATTTTAATCAGGAGATGTCATTACAGGTTAGGTAAACTTAAAGAAATCTTTTTTTTTGAATACTGTGATCCAAATTAATTAAATATATAGAATAGAGATGGCTGGGCAGGCGATGTGTCACAGCTGTAGTATGTGGGAGCTGGCGGACGCAGGTGCGATCCACGGTGAGCACATTTGCAGCAAGTGTTGGCTGCTCGAGGAACTTCGGCTCAGAGTTGATGAGCTGCAGTCCGAGCTGCGGACACTGCGACACATCAGGGAGGGGGAGAGTTACCTGGACACTGTATTTCAGGGGACAGTCACACCCTGAGATTAATTACATCCAATTTGGACCGTGGTCAGGGACAGGAGTGTGTGACTACGAGTGAGGCAGGTATGGGGATCCAGAATTTAGCTTTGGAGGAGCCTCAGCCAGTGTCCTTATCCAATACGTACGACGTTCTTACTCCCTGTGTGGATGAGGGCACAGACTGCTGGGAGGATGAGCAAACTGACCACAGCATCGTGGTTCAGAGTGCCATTCAAGTGGGGGGAGAAAAGAGAAATGTACTTGTAATAGAGGAATGCATAGTTAGGGGAATAGATACTGTTCTCTGAAGCAAAGATAGAGAGTCCCGAAGGCTGTGTTGTCTACCTGGTGCCAAGGTTAAGGACATCTCTTCTGGGCTAGAGAGGAACTTGAAGTGGGAGGGAAAGGATCCAGTTGTCGTGGTCCACGTAAGTACCAACAACATAGGTAGGACTAGTAAAGAGGTTCTGCTGAGGGACTTTGAGCAGCTTGGGGCTAAATTAAAAAGCAGAACCACAAAGGTAATAATCTCCGGATTACTACCTGAGCCACGTGCAAATTGGCATAGGGTAAATAAGAATAGAGAGGTAAATGCGTGGTTCAAAGATTGGTGTGGGAGAAATGGGTTCCAATTCATGGGACACTGGCACCAGTACTGAAGAAAGAGAGAGATGTTCCATTGGGATAGGGCTTCACTTGAATATTGCTGGGACCAGCGTCCTGGCAAATTGTATAACTAGAGATGTAGATAAAGCTTTAATCTAAATAGTGAGGGGGAGGGTTCAATTGAAGAGAAGTTTAAAAAGTCGATAAGTAACGAGAGAGCAGAGGTGCAGGGTTGTGAAGGGGCATGCATTAATCAAAGTGTGACAGGAAGCAACAGAGAATACAAGCACAAAAGTACAGCAGAAATTAGAACCAGAGTAGGTAAAAATGGTAAAAAGTCAAAGCTTAAGGCTCTTCATCTGAATGCACGTAGCATTTGTAACAAGATGAGCTGACGGCACAGATAGAAACAAATGAATATGATTTGATAGCTATCACAGAGACGTGGTTGCAGGATGACCAGGACTGGAATCTCAGTGTTCAGGGATATTTGACGTTCTGGAAGAATAGGCAGAAAGGAAAAGGAGGTGGGGTAGCTTTATTATTAAAGGAAGGGATCAGTGCAGTTGTGAGTAATGATATAGGTGTAATAGATCGTGATGTAGAATCAGTTTGGGTGGAAATAAGGAATAGTAAGGGAAAGAAATCACGGGTGGGAGTGGTCTATCGGCCCCCGAGGAATTATCTCTCTGTAGGACAAAAAATTTATCACGATATAATGGAGGCGTGTAAGAAGAGCACTGCAATTATCATGAGTGATTTTAATCTGCACATAGACTGGACAAATCAAGTTGGCAAGACAAATTTGGAGAGTGCATCAGGGATTGTTTCTTGGAACAATACGTTGCAGAACCTACCCAGGAACAGGCTATTTTAGACTTGGTAATGTGTAATGAGGTAGGATTAATAAGAGATCTCATAGTGAAGGATCCTCTAGGGGAAAGCAATCATAACATGGTAGAATTTCAAATTCAGTTTGAGGGCGAGCAACTTGGGTCTCAAACCAGCTCAAACAAGGGCACAGAGGTATGAAGGAAGAGTTGTCTAAAGCGGGCTAGGAAAATAGACTACAGGGAAAGTCAGTAGGGGAGCAGTGGCAGACTTTTAAGCAGATATTTCATAACACTCAGCAAACATTTATTCCGGTCAGAAGGAAGGACTCGATGAGAACGATGAACTACCCGTGGATGACAAAGGAACTTAAGGAGAGTATCAAATCAAAAACAAAGGTGTACAAATCGGCAAAAGCTAGTGGCAGGCCAGAGGATTGGGAATTTTTTAGAAATCAGCAGCGGATGACTAAAAAACTAATAAAGAGGGAGAAAATTGATTATGAGAGTAAATTGGCAAGAAATATAAAAACAAACAGTAAGAGCTTCTACGGGTATATAAAAAGGAAGCGAGTAGCTCAAGTAAGTGTGGGACCATTAGAGGTTGAGACTGGGGAATTAATAACAGGGAACAGGGAAATGGCAGATAATTTAAACCAATATTTTGCATTGGTCTTCATGGAGGAGGACACTATAAACATCCCAACAATAAAAGATGAGCAAAGTGTAAATAGGAGGGAGGAACTTGTAGCAATCTCTGTCATGTGGGAAAAGATGCTGAACAAACTGATGGGACTAAAGGCAGACAAGTCGCCAGGACCTGATGGCCTGCATCCAAGGGTTTTAAAAGAGGTGGCTGCAGTGATAGTGGAGGCATTGGTCATAATATACCAAAACTCATTGGATTCCGGTAGGGTACCAGCAGATTGGAAAACCACTAATGTAACGCCCCTATTCAAGAAAGGAGGGAGACAGAAAGTAGGAAACTATAGACCAGTTAGTTTAACATCAGTCATTGGGAAAATCAGTCCATTATTAAGGAAGAAATAGCAGGACATTTAGAAAAACATAATGCAATCAAACAGAGTCAACATGGTTTTATGAAAGGGAAATCATGTTTGACAAATTTGTTTGAGGATATAACAAGCAGAGTGGGTAAAGGGGAACCGATAGATGTAGTGTATTTGGATTTTCAGAAGGCGTTCGATAAGGTGCCATATAAAAGGTTATTGGACAAAATAGGAGCTCAGGGTATTGGGGGTAATGTGTTGGCATGGATTGAGGATTGGCTAACACACAGAAGGCAGTGAGTCGGGATCAATGGGTCTTTTTCAGGTTGGAAAGCCGTAACTAGTGGGGTGCCACAAGGATCGGTCCTAGGGCCTCAACTATTTACTATCTATATCAATGAGTTGGAGGAAGGGACAGAGTGTAGTGTATCCAAATTTGCTGACAATACAAAAATAGGTGAGAAGGCGTGTTGTGATGAGGACACAAAGAATCTGCAAAGGGATATAGGTAGGTTAAGTGAGTGGGCAAAAACTTGGCAGATGGTGTTCAATGTGGGAAAGTGTGAGGCCATCCACTTTGGTAGGAAGGATACAAAGGCAGATTATTATTTAGACAGAGAAAGACTACAAAATAATGCAGTACAGAGGGATCTGGGTGTTCTTGTACATGAAACGTAAAACGTTAGGATGCAGCTGCAGCAAGTAATTAGGAAGGCAAATGGAATTGTGGCCTTTATTGCTAGGGAGTTAGAGTATAAAAATAGGAAAGTCTTGTTACAACTGTACAGGGTGTTGGTGAGGTCACACCTGGAGTACTGCGTACAGTTTTGGTCCCTGTATTTAAGGAAGGATATACTAGCATTGGAGGCAGTTCAGAAAAGGTTCACTAGGCTGATTCCTGGGATGAAGGGGTTGTCTTATCAAGAACGGCTAAGCAGGTTAGGCCTTTATTCATTGGAGTTTAGAAGAATGAGAGATGATCTTATTGAAACATATAAAATTTTATGTGGGCTTGACAGGGTAGATGCTGAGAATATGTTTCCACTGGTAGGGGAATCTCAAACTAGGGGACATAGTTACAGAATAAGGGGGCACACATTTAAAACTGAGATACGAAGGAATTTCTTCTCTCAGATGGTGGTGAATCTCTGGAATTCTCTACCTCAGAGAGTTGTGGAAGCTAGATCACTAAATGTATTTAAGGAGGAGGTAGATAGATTTTTGAAATCTTGGTGAGTCGAGGGTTATGCGGAGCAGGCCCGAAAGAGAAATTGAGGCCTGGGACAGATCAGCCATGATCTTATTGAATGACGGGGAAGGCTTGAGGGGCTGAATGGCCTACTCCTGCTCCTATTTCTTATGTCCTTATGTATGCACCGTGAAGAGTATTGGAAATGTTTCCTTTGCCATTTTGGTTTCAGCCACCGTAGAGCCTTCTCTGACAACTGCTTAAAACAGAACCTCAGGACCTTGATAAGGGCTTTTACTGCTGTTTTAGCACCCAACCAGAAATTGCTTTGCCTTGATTTTAGCATGTTTTGAACCTGCTGCATTTAGGATTGCACAGTTCACATCCAGCCTAACCAGTGTACTGCAAAGGCGCCACTGGATGCGACCAGCAAAAATGTAGGTTTTTAAATAATAATCAGCTGTAAGTGGAGCCATGAAGAGCAGGGGTGCACCCCCCAACCCCAAATTAAAACTGTGGTCCGCTACTGGTCATCGCTGGCTCCCTCCAATCTCAACTGAAGCCTTCGGCTGGCATCCCAGCTGGCTGAGCTCACTCCCACTGCGACAGGAAGCTCCCTCTGGGGCCGCGACTGGAATCCATAGGGACTATGCTAATGATGCGAGTGGGCCAATTGTCCATGGTCCTATTGCCAGCCGGTATGATTCAACTTCTCGACCCTCCTGTCCAAGCCTATTCAACTGCAAAGTTACGCAAGGCTCAGCAAGCTACAAGTATTCAGGATACCCACTCCAGTATTGAGCATATTGCAGCACCCTTCCAAATCTATTAAGGCAACCTTTAAGAACCCATAGGTCTTTCAATGACATTTCTTGACCAAGCCTGTGCATTTTTTTGTAGCATTCTTTCGCTTTCTGTTTTTACAATTCCCAGAAGGATCATCATCTATGGCATCAAGGATATGCTCTAAAATTCAGTTAGTTCAGATACTTCTTTGAAGAGATCCCAGAGGGAAGCAGGCCTGGGGACAAAAACACCATAGCACCTTCCAGCAAATCTGGCACAGACATGTCATGCACAATCTATACATTTAGCAAGTGGAAATTAAGGGGCATTACTATAGACATTCATGTGCTATGTGACTGATGTCTGTTGCATTGTGCATTTTGGGGAATCCAGGAACTTGATAGCAATGAAATTCCCCATCTTTCTTGTCATGAAGACCCCACCTGCCAAGAATGAGGCATATTAATTTTGTCATATGAAACATTAATTTTAAATTGTTGCTGGACTGAAGAAATGAATTGTTTAAAGAGATCAGCAGTGGCTGGGAAAATTTGCATACTAAGAGACAGTTGCCTGGAGAGACAATAGAACCGCTCCCTGATCCATTTAACTCAAATAGATTTTGATCATGAGACATTGAATGTGAAATAAGCCAGCATTCCATCCGCCACCCCCCCCCCCCCATCCCCAACATACCTCCGCCACCCCCACTGCAGGTGGCTACTAAGATGAAAGGAATCCACAAAAATGCAAGGGAGTTTGTTTAAACAAATCTAGTCACATGACTAACCTGCTGGCCCAGGTTTGGATTTGAACTACTCACAGAACAGTTTGTGTCAGACTGCAACTGAACTTGAAGAGCCTCTCTCCCGCCTGGCTGTCTCTCTCTCTCTCTCTCTCTCTCTCTCATGAATTTCCAGATCCACTGAAGACACTTAAACCTTAAGAGAGAAGACTCCTACATCGAAACAAGTTTGAAAGCATCCACTGGACCCCAACGAATCAGCAAGATTTACCTGCAATCAAAGACTTTATATTGAACTCAAAGGACAGTAAATAAACCCCAGCTATTGCTTCAAACTTTTCCCTTTTATTCTTTCTACATTTCTGTCTCTATCTGCTTGTGTGTTTATTGCGTATGCATGCTAGCGTGGTCGTGTTGCGTATTCGTAGTCGTTTTAACCAAATTAGAGATTTAAGGTTAATAAACTGCCACCTTTGGTGTTTAAATCTAAGAAAGCCTCTCTGGTTGATTTCTTTGCCTTACAATTGGAGAGTAATGAACAAGGATTCACTGAGGGGGAGATAAAAACATGGTGTTTTAAAAATTAAACTCTGTTACGGTCAAACCAGGTAAAGGCTGAGAGGGAACCCCTAGACCCCTCTCTCACTTGGTCGTAACACTCTGAACAACAAGTGCCAATAATCTGATGAATGCATGCCCAAATGGCACATGGCTGATATTGCATAGATCCTCTGTTGCTGCTTGAAATGAGCCAGTCACATAAAAGTTGAATGCCATGGTAAGTTTTAGTGCCACCAGCTAAGCTGTTTGGGCAGATGATTTTAGCTGTAGATATTTATCCAGAAGCTGATACAGCTGTTCCATTGTCTTTTTGGGGAGTACACATTTCTAACTGAAGTTTTCATAACATTTGAATTGCCTGTAAATTATTTGGGGGAGGTAATATCATGTGGGTGCAACCTTGTCACCTTCTGTCTTCCATCCTGTACTTCTCCTCCTCCTTCATTAAAATAGCAAACAAGGACATTAAAATGTCAATGGGAATCCCAAAACTGTAACTCAAAACCTTTTGCTTTGCAGAGGTGGAAATTGTCCTGGTGGTCTCACAAACCCTCAAGCTGCCAGAGGTCAACTCTATTCAGGTACATGCAAAAAAAAACTCTGCTCCAAAAACTGTCTTGTACGTTCAGCATTCACTTTTTAAAATCATTCCAGACTCCAAAGTAAAGTGTAGCTACCAGTACCAGTTGATAATGGCAATTCTTCTATCTCATTTCAAATTACAAATACACAAATTACTAAAGGTAGTGATAAGTAGCAATAAGGCCATTTTAAACAGAAAACAAATTACTGGGGTTCATTTCTGGAGGAATAGAATTGAAAAACGGAGAAGTTATGTTAAACATATACAGAACCTTAGTTAGATCACAATTAGAGTACTGTGCATAGTTCTGGTCTCCATTTTATAAAAAGGATATATAGGCATTGGAGAAGATGCAAAAAAGATTTACTAGAATGATACCAGAATTGAGAGGCATTACCTATCAGTAAAGATTAAGCAGGCAAGGTTTTTTTTCTAGAAAAGAGAAGATTGAAAGGTGACCTAATAGAAGTCCTTAAGCTTATGAGAGGGTTTGATAATGTAGAAATAGAGATGTTTCCACCTGTGGGGTGAGAACAGAACTAGAGGACGTAAATATAAGACAGTCACTAGTAAATCACACAGAGAATTCACAAGAAACCTCTTTACCTTGAGAGTGGTTAGAATACAGAACTCATTTCAACAAAGAATAGTTGAGGCGAATAGCATAGAGGCATTTAAGGGGAAGCTAGATAAGTACATGATGGTGAAAAGAGTATAAGGATATGTTGATGGGGTTAGATGAAGAAAGCTGGGAAGAGGCTCATGTGAAGAATAAAGACTGGCATGTTCTATGCTATCAATACTTGGTAATGCATAATTTAGTAATCTTTGTAATACCTTTTTAAAAATTCTTTCATGGGATGTGAGCATCGCTGGCAAGGCCAGCATTTGTTGCCCATCCCTAATTTCCCTTAAGAAGGAGGTATTGAGCTGCCTTCTTGAACCGCTGCTGTCCATCTGATGCGAGTACACCCATAGTGCTGTTAGGAAGGGAGTTGCAGGATTTTGACCAAGCGACAATGAAGGAATGGCGATATATTTTCAAGTCAGGATGGTGTGTGGCTTGGAGGGGAACTTGGTGGTGCTCCCAGGCATCTGCTGCCCTTGTCCTTCTAGGTACGAGAGGTCACAGGTTTGGAAGGTGCTGTCGAAGGGGCTTTGGTGAGTTGCTGCAGTGCATCTTGTAGATGGTACACACTGCTGCCACCGTGTCAGTGGTGGAGGAAGTGAATGTTTAAGATGCTGGATGGAGTGCTGACCAAGTGGGCTGCTTTGTCCTGGATGGTGTGGAGATTCCTGAGTGTTGTTGGAGCTGCGCCCATCCAGGCAAGTGGAGAGTATTCCATACACCCCTGACTTGTGTATTGTAGATGGCGGACAGGCTTTGGGGAGTCAGGAGTTGGGTTACTCGCTGCAGAATTCCGAGCCTCTGACCTGCTCTTGTAGCCACAACATTTATGTGGCTGGTCCCGTTTAGTTTCTGGTCAATGATGAGCCCCAGGATGTTGATAGTGGGGGATTCAGCGATGGTACTGCCATTGAACGTCAAGGGGAGATGGTTAGAGTCTCTCCTATTGGAGATTGTCATTGCCTGGGACATGGACATGGACTGCTTCATTATCTGAGGAGTTACGAATGGTGCTGAACATCGTACAATTATCGGTGAACATCCCCCCTTCTGGCCTCATGATGGAGGCAAGGTGATTGATGAAGCAGCTGAAGATGGTCGGGCCTAGGACACTCCCCTGAGGAACTCCTGCAGCAATGTCTTCAGTTTGAGATGATTGGCCTCCAACAACCACAACCAACGTCTTTTGTACTAGGTCTCACTCTAGCCAGTGGAGAGTTTTCCCCTGATTCCCATTGATTTCATTTTGGCGAGGGCTCCTTGATGCCACACTCAGTCAAATGCTGCCTTGATATCCAGGACAATCACTCTCACCTCACCTCTTGAATTCAACTCTTTTGTCGATGTTTGGACCAAGGCTGTAATGAGGTCAGGAGCTGAGTGCTCCTAGTGGAACCCAAACTGAGCATCGATGAGTAGGTTATTGCCATAGAGAGTGGGAATAAATGGGTAATTTTCAGGTTGGCCGGCTGTGACCAGTGGGGTACCACAAGGATCAGTGCTTGGACCCCAGCTATTCACAATCTTTATCAATGATTTGTATATGGGAACCAAATGTAATATTTCCAAGTTTGCTGATGACACAAAACTAGGTGGGAATGTGAGTTGTGAGGAGGATGCAAAGAGGGTTCAAGGGGATTTAGACATGCTAAATGAGTGGGCAAGAACATGGCAGATGAAATATAATGTGGAAAAATGTGAAGTTATCCACTTTGGTAGGGAAAACAGAAATGCAGAGTATTTCTTAAATGGTGAGAGTTTGGGAAGTGTTGATGTCCCAAGGGACCTGGGTGTCCTTGGTCACAAGTCACTGAAAACTGAAAATTGCAGCAAGCAATTGGTAAGGCAAATGGTATGTTGGCCTTTATTGTAAGAGGATTTGAGTACAGGAGTAAAGATGTCTTGCTGCAATTGTATAGAGCCTTGGTGAGACCACACCTGGAGTATTATGTACAGTTTTGGTCTCCTTACCTAAGGAAAGATATACTTGCCATAGAGGGAGCTCACCAGATTGATCCCTGGGATGGCGGGATTGTCCTATGAGGAGAGATTGAGTAGACTGGGCCTGTATTCTGTAGAGTTTAGAAGAATGAGAGGTGATCTCATTGAAGCATACAAAATTCTTACAGTGCTCACCAGGGTAGATACAGGATGTTTTGCCTGGCTGGGTGGGGGTTCTAGAACCAGGAGACACGGTCTCAGAATAAGAAATAGGTCATTTAGGACTAAGATAAAGAGGAATTACTTCACTCAGAAGATGGTGAATTGTGGATGCTCTGTCATTGAGAATATTTAAGTCAGAGATGTCTAGATAATAAAGATATCAAGGGGTATGGGGACTGTGCAGGAAAATGGCTTTGAGGTAGAAGATCAGCCATGATCGAGTTGAATGGCGGAGCAGGCTTGAGAGGGCCGAATGGCCTACTTCTGCTCCTATTTCCTATGGCCCTATGTTTAAGTGGCATTTGATAGTACTGTCGACGACACATTCCGTCACTTTGCTGATAATTGAGAGTAGACTGATGGGGCAGTAATTGGCCGGGTTGGATTTGTTTACAGGACATACCGGAGCAATTTTCCACATTGTCAGCTAGATGCCAGTGTTGTAACTATATTGGAACAGCTTGGCTAGGGGCGTAGCTAGTTCTACAGTACGTCTTCAGTACTACAGCCATAATGTTGTCAGGACCCATAGCCTTTGCAGTATCCAGTGCCTTCTTGATATCACATGGAGTGAACTGAATTGGCTGAAGTCTGGCATCTGTGATGCTGGGGACTTCAGAAGGAGGCTGAGATGGATCATCAACTCGGTACTTCTGGCGGAAGATTGTTGCAAATGCCTCAGCCTTATCTTTCACACTGATGTGCTGGACTCCCACATCATTGCGGATGGGGATTTTTGTGGAGCCACCCCCTCCAGTTAATTGTTTCATTGTCCACCACCATTCACGACTGGATGTGGCAGGATTGCAGAGGACCGCAATTGTTGACAACGCGATCGGTACGTGGCGCTGTTTTGGCACATGCGCAAATACAGCATGTGCCACGAAAACGTCACAGCTTGAGACTGTAGCAGCTGCCAGGACTAAAGATGGCGCTGCTCAAAGAATCAGAGAGATGAAACCTAACAAACACGTGGCAGAATACAATGGCCGGAGTGAGAGAGTGGAGCGGGCCGGGAGAGCAGCGCGGGGGCCGGGGAGAGCAGCGCGGGGGGCGGGGAGAGCAGTGCGGGGAGACCAGCGGTAGCGGTGCCGGGGGGGGGGGGAGGGAGAGAAAGAGGGGGGGAGAAAGGGAGAGGGAGGGGGAGAGGGAGAGGGAGAGGGAGGGGGGAGAAAGAGGGAGGGGGGGGAGAGAAAGAGGGAGGGGGGAGGGGGGAGAAAGAGGGAGGGGGAGGGGGAGAAAGAGGAGGGGGGGAGGGGGGAGAAAGAGGGAGGGGGAACGGGGGAGAAAGAGGGAGGGGGAGGGGGGAGAAAGAGGGAGGAGGGAGGGAGAGGGAAGGGGGAGGGAGGGGGAGGGGGAGGGAGAGGGAGGGGGGAGAAAGAAGGAGGGGGTAGTAAGAGGGAGGGGGAGAAAGAGAGAGGGGGAGGGAGGGGGAGAGGGAGAGGGAGAGGGGGAGAAAGAGGGAGAGGGAGGGGGGAGAAAGAGGGTGGGGGGAGGGAGAAAGAGGGAGGGGGAGGGGGAGGGAGAGGGAGGGGGAGGGGGAGAGGGAGAGGGAAGGGGAGAAAGAGGGAGAGGGAGGGGGGGAGAAAGAGGGAGAGGGGGGGAGAAAGTGGGAGAGGGAGGGGGTAGAAAGAGGGAGAGGGAGGGGGAGGGGGAGAGGGAGGGGGGAGGGAGAAGGAGGAAGGGGAGAGAGTGGGGGGGTGGGGAGCAGAATAGCAGTGCCTTTTTCTGTGCATGCGCCATAAACACAACAGCAAAAGACTTACTGGCCAGTCCCTGGACCCGGTGACACCAAGGTCTTCGCACGCTCGCTCCCCGCGGCTCTCTACGGCCTCTCGCTTCCGGCCCTCTCCATTCAGCCGTTCCCTCCAGCTGCGGATGCCCAATCCAGTTGCTTTCTCTACTTCTCTACAGTACTTCAGGCATTGCAACTGTCTGGTCCCTGCATTCTGCATGCTCCCTCTCCCCACCCCTCCCCGCTCTCCCCACCCCTCCCCCTCTTCACCCACCCCACCCCCCTCTTCACCCACCCCTCCCTCTACCCCCCTACCTCCACCCCTCCACCATAGTTGAATATCTGAAGTGCAGTTGTAAAGTCGGGGAAATAGCATGCAAAACAAAACCTCAACAATTCTGGGTTTAATTATTGAAAAGTTTTACTAAGTTCATTAAGCATCCGAGGAACTGCTGTGCATGGATACATGAGTGTTGTGTCCAGCATTCCCGTTAGACAGACAGGCCGAGTCTCTGCTATGCACAGCTAAAGAGATTGTTCCTGGAGAGCCTTGTGGTGAATGAACGCTTGGCTCTCTATTCCACTACTGTATTGTCCATGTGA